>NC_047016.1:25844858-26444858 GCF_902652985.1 Pecten maximus | reverse complement strand
GACCATATTATGAGAGAAGCAACATCAGAACCGGACGTTAAAACAAAAGGAGAGACATAACAAAAAGAACGGACATTTAAATATCAAACAGCGGTAGGAACTGATACTTAGAAGGAGATAAAAGAAGTAGAAATCTAAAGGAAAAATCGACAACAGGAACCCAAGACGTAAGGGCAAAAGTGAAAACAACGGAAGAGGAAGCGTTGAGCCACCAAAACAAAATCACAAATCTATCAGAACCGAGGAACAGCAACACAGCGAACTAGAGGGACAGGCGAAACAACAACAAAGAAGGACGGTCTGAATCCCCAATAAAAGTTACCGTGATCAGGTGTACTAGAGGGCAACATACGGTTACACATAATAACACACGTCATAGATGTCAGTGATATACGTCAGTCATCGTACACAGTATTCAATCAATTAATTATTAAATACCAAGACAATCAGGTACACTGTTGCTGAAATTCACCTTGCTAGGTTTGGGACCTATTCTAATACCAATAATCGAAAAATCATCTCCTGGACACTAGTAGTAATATAACAATTTAGATACATTTAATTTTCATCATTCTATCATAAAGTGGCATTTGAATGTGTTCAGTAGAAAATGGAAATCAATTATTTAGGATTTAATCGGATATTTGTATAATTATTAAATTAATACAAATATTTCTTTATTATGTTGACAGTACTGACAGAGAATGTCAGTTATGATAAATTAAGATCAGTTACCGAAATGTAAAAAAGAGGGTCTTACAATGGTCAGAGCTGAGAACCCCGTGGTTTAATTTACAGCAAGGGCAAGTTGACACAGATCATAAAGAAAAACAGACACAGGCCTTAACATTGGGCCAATATCCTGGTTAGTCTAATATCCTCAATATAGAGGTGTTTCGATTCACCAATAGGTTTCGTAATTAATTCATACTGATTTATCTTTTAGTTGTAACACATGTTATGCAACATCGTTCATATCTAAAGCTTAGATGTTAAAAAGAAGTGTAAAATTGAAGTAATTTCAGGCCATAATGAACTTTCCTGTATGTAAACTAACAATACTTGATGTTATCATGTCTGGGTATTGTTACCGACTTTTAGTGTAAAATACCATCTTGCCAGTCCAGTTTTTTGACATGTCGATACAGCCTCACAGCAGTTCATAGATTGTGTCATTCTTCAAATGGAGATAAAATCATTATAAATGTAAATCAGAGCGCCATTATCTTGGGAAGTAGAACGTTTTGACACTGTGTTCTGGTTTATTGTGTTGAATATTTAATCCCCTGTTGTCAAGTGATTTTTGTTGATGAATGAGGACGAGGTGATCTGTTTTTTGTATGAAACGTTCTTTTATTGATGTCCAACATATGTATGATATATCCATTATCTATACATGAAAACATAGAATGATCCCCTCACCTTCTCTCCTCATTTCCAGTTCAAGATCTATTTACACAACCGCTTCCCTAATATAAGAAAGGGTGCCCTATAACGGAACAGAAAGTGTTTATTTACATCGCTTTTGTCAATTCCTTTAGCGGAATGCAATCTATGGGAAAAGGTTGTAAAGAATTAACCGTGGCGGCAGACTTACCTCAATATACGTAACACATTACAACGCGGCTGTATAACGCATTTCAATCAGACGAGGACTTATGGTTCAACAACACCACGCCCACATACGAACACATAAAAAACCCTCATTGATAACTCCGCTAAAACCCCAGACAAAAGCTAAAGAAAATCGATAACGGAATCAATCAGATGGATTTTAACACCACTTCCTTTTCAATTTATTTCCCCCAATTTAATGATAATAAACAATCGCATGTCCTAGATATCGGGAATCCCTTCCTCTAGCGCCCGACGTCGTTATATCAAATTGTACAACCTGGGTTGGTTGGTTTAAGGTAAAGTTTTACGACTTATCATTCTGTTCGGTTCTTTACTTTGATGTTTTATTCGCTATTGAGCCGTGCTTTGATACTTAATTCAACTTTATCCAGAAGAAAGTCTATAAAACACTGAAGATTTTCCCAGATAAAATGGACTTGATATTTTGTACCATAAAGTGTCTTGCCGTCTAAGCGATATAGCTAATATGGTCCCCAGCCGTAGAAAACTGATCTTATGAACTTTTAAACCTTGAAGGAGACAGTAGTATTAGCCTAACACTATCCAGATTTATCGTTCTCTACCCGAGGTATTTGTCAGAACACTTAATAATAAAATATGAACATGGTGGACACAAATACATATATTAGGAATTCTAACTATTCACACGAATTGGCCCCATCTTTGACCATCATGTACAGCATAAATGCATTTAAAACAAAGATCACAAGTGTAAGTGACTGTTCACTGACACTATTATACTGTTGTGTGCGAAGTTTTAGCATTTTCTTCATGATTTCCAGAACATGTTTAAGAAAGAAAAAAAATAAATCAATGAAAATACTTTCACTGGACTAAAAAGATTATTTTCCAAAATAGAAACTTGAAATGGGAACTCCTTGATTGCAGTGTCTCCATGGTCAATGTCGCCGATATTGGTTGGCTAGGCAACTTAGTGATGTAATTTATGGCTTCGATGACGCATCAAATGTTGTCTTCGTTTGTTGGTGGCTTCGAACGTTGATAAGATTTTTCTATCAAATCATGCTGATCCGTTTATAATCGGGACAATTAATGTATTATATTGAAAACGTAGATGCGATGTTTCCTGAGGTCGCAGCTCATGATATAATAAAGAAGTATTGCATCTTACTTAAAATTAAACGTATAATGCATGGTACAATAACGTTCTTGTCAAAAATTCAGAAAAATTACCGACACTTCTTCAACGAGCAACATATTCGAAAATTGACAATGCCTAATAAAAATTATAAACTTGTACTGACGTCCAGATTCCAGACTTTTTGGCGATGAGTATGAACGAGTGGGGTCGACAGAAAAATGTAATTGGGGTAGAGAGCTTTCAGACTATTTACCTTACATATTTGTTAAAGAATATCGTCTTTATAATCGGTCAGATCAAATCTGACTGTCGGTAATCCAACAAGAATTCACTTTCAATTTATTGACTTAAGATCAGTTATCTGCCAATAGGGGTATTGGTTATAGACATCCTGTGTCTCGTTTGTAGTCAGACATATGCATGTATATACTTCATACACGAGTTATTCAAACATAGTGATAGCACAAATGTAATATCTTGCATAGTTTAATCTAAGCATGGGGTAGTATCACAGTCATCCTCCCTTGACCGTATAGTCAGTTTTATATGACCTTTAGGGTAGACAATTCAATTATAATTTCTTACCGCAGTCTCTTGTTTCAAACCTTCGAATATTTAAGTTTACTTGTTTTTATTTTAGTTAGTGTTTTGAAAAACAAATAAGTGGTAAGATCATTCGGAAACTCTTTTGTTATCTACATATTTCACAACTGAAGCTGGTCATACTTTTTTTTACTAAAAATCAAATTTGCATACTTCTTTATCTATAAGGATTTTGTATTTCAATTAATCTATAATCGTATCATTTAATTTAGAGTGTGTGGTATTTCGTGAATTAGCTTTTTACAGACACGTTACATTTATTTCTCTATAAGGTATACGTATACTTTTTATTTACATTCATATATTATCATATACGTTCTTTTGCATGAAATAAATGACAAATGGTTGTGTGTCATACTTATCCCTGGTAATATCTGTAATGTTCACAGCATGGAAATTTATTATCATGACCTCGGAGGGTAATTTGTATACCCTTATTAATATTAATGAATATTTATCAGGTAAATATGTGAAAAAAAATCCAACGTTCGCCGTCAAGTATAGCATAACGCAACACACGTATGTGTCCTTATACTTTGTATTTTAACAAAGATTTTTATGAGCAAGGAATATTCTTTTCAGTATGTAACATTAAACGATTTTTACATGTGATTTTCAATCATATTGAAACATCAATATGTCTATTAAAGTGATTTCCTTTTTTAGAACCTTAAATCATGTTAAACTCCTAACGTGTCAAAATTATTAAGTGAAACCTAATCTTATTTGTGTTTCTACTCCATATGCCGGATCATACATTCTCTTGTGTAGGGTCCTATGGTGTGGGGCCTCTACTATCTTGTGTTTCGGGCAGTTCTGGTGAATTTCGTAAAATATGTATTCTTTCTACTAGACGTGAAGTGTTTTAAGTAAAGTGCGTTTTTGACAAATATATGTTGATAGGTGTTTCTGGGAGTTAACAGGTAAAAAAGAAGGTGTTTTATAGCGAGCCTAGTGTGTAATAGTGCACCATAGCCTCGTTAAGCTGTCACCTAGCTTATCCTTTTATTCACTTTAAGAACGACAAGATCTTATTTCATATCTCCTAGTTCGCAACAGGCGTCCAATAGATTTCAGGCTTCGGTAGATCCATCCGGAAAATTTATCACAACTTAAGAGAATGCTTTTAAAATGACACATTACGTTTTTTAGTCGTTTTGATAGTAGATAAGATAATTATTATTTGTCTGTATTAACGTCATACTTAAGCATTAAACGACTTCAATTTATGTAAGAAATCGGAGTAAAATGTCAATGCAGATAACGTTTTTTCTCCTGACGGATTAAGTTGACTAAACTTTTACATAGTAGAAGTCTTGCCTACCCTATATCTGTTGGAATGTAGTCACTCCGTACAAACTATGTCACATCAAAACAAATTTGTTATTCTTTATAAAAGCAAAAGTGTGATTCGTTTATTGTACTTTTTGAGGTAATCCGTAAATTACATTCACCGGGAAAAATTTCCAGCCCAATTTGTTTTTATTTAAACCTATGTACTGCAACTGGTGTGTATAGTACAGAAAGAAGGAGGGAGTAGTGTCCCTATGTAGTGTTAAATCTATGGAATCAACATATATCTATCTGAGTCTATTTTCTGCCCGCTCGCTCTCCATTACTGATATGTACCATGTAGATAACTATTAAAATCTCTAATAGTAATCTGGTGGTACAATATATATTTTATATGTACAACATGTATTTCTCATTGCTCGTTACTCGTAGATGCAATATATAGCTAGAATATCAATATCCATATCAAGTTACACACATTCCATGAGATTTTCGCTCTCCGAAGCATTTATTCAGTTAAATTGCAAAAAAGTCCACCTTTCGTATGTAAATGTTCATAATAGTGAATCTAATATTTTTGATGAAAGTCGTGTATCCAGAAGTCATATAGTCACTAGGTTGTTACCGTCATTATACATTGATATATCGCCCTGGACCTTGTTGAATCTCTCTATGAAACGACGATGTATTGGCGTCTTTTAAGATCAGAAGTATCCTACGAGACCATTCAAAATTCAAAAACAAAATGCCAGCTTTGATTAATTGTAAACTATTTTATTCAACATAGCGTTGGCGTAATGGCTATCAAGCGGTAAAGAAGGATTTGAGCCACCACCGCCCATGGTGTGTTAGCCGTCATCATTTTGTGCAGAGACAGGTATGTAAATAAAATCCGCACACTTCAGACTGGCATTCACAGTGACGTTTACGCCATAACGTCAGTCATGGGGCAATTAAACTCAAGCCACAACACACAACATTGGGCCAAACTCTCGACAGATTAATTCTCATTTTTGAGTCCTTTTTCATCAGTGAGAAGCCATCAAACCCGCCCTGCCTTACATAACTTATATAACACTGCACAAAAACATCAGCTACTGTGTTTCTTTCCATGAGGTATGCTTTATAACTTTGCACTTAATATGTCATTATTTTCTCGGGTGACATAAAGTATATTCCTCAAGATTGTCTTTTTACTTAAATCTGCCGACAGACGACCTTAGGCTTTCATAATGCGCACTAAATTCCCTTTGTTTATTAAGCATATAATGTTGATATAATCCACCCTAAACGGACTCAGTTTGTTTGCAATTTTTATGTACACGTTTGGAAAATTAATAGATTTTTTTTTTTTTTTTGTTTTGTCTTTATGATAGCATTTAGTTAAATTCGGTATTGGTGTATAGTCGTGAAAAGGTTGGGGAAAACGGTGTCCGCAGATGAAACACAGAGGACGAGTTTAGATGGAACGTTCTAGACCAGGCGACTTCTGGTAATCATCTTAATACCAGTATTATACAATGATACTGTTTTCTATAAACTGTTATCCATGTGAGTCCATATGAAAGTATTCAAATAGAATAACTTGGACACGGTTGATTTCTGAGACTATTAGAAACTTAAAATCTTTATCAGCCATTTTCTCTGTTCACCTAACATGAATAGGTGTGTTCTAAGAGGGATGTTTTTTTTATTATTTACACTGTATGCTGTTTACAATTTGTAAACCGTCAACTCGACATCTTGTTACGTCAAAATCAATTAGCTCTTATGACGTCGAACAATGCATGCTGTCCATTCGACTTTCATGTCGGAAAATGTATACAATTACGATTTGGCTACTTATAACATTCTTGCTTCCGGCGATGTCTGTACATGACGGAATGGACCCTTGGCTATCATTCAGGCCTAATTGGATGACATTTTTGTTCAGTAACGTAACGAAATGTTGTATGTTTGACACTAACTCATGAGTTGTTCTGCATTCATATTGATACACATGCAGTTCATTATAGGCTAAACTTTTTAATACAGTTAATGATTTTTGTTGTCCCGTGAAATAATTATTTATGCAATTTACACATTTGATATCATTGTTGTATTTGATGAAGATGACCTATTTTAACACGTAGTGTCCACCTTCTAGACACTATACATTTAATGGAAGCATGGATTAATGGTCACGTAATCATCGAGGACTACAGGCTATTATGTTTCTCTAAATAGTCAACAAAAACACTGGCCGAGTTGAAGCAGATATAGGTAACCGTGCCAAAACAATTTCTTATAATTTGCTTCGTAATAATTAACCAGCAAATCATTTATCGTAACCGCACTCTGACTAATTTCTGTAATGTATCGTTTTGGCCTTGTACATATATAGATTTGTCAAATCACAACTTGATATATATCAATAAATTCTAATTATAAATCTATTCAAATAAAGCCTTGTTGGGTTTTTTTTTAATAAAAGCAAGGGTAACGCGATACATAGTTAAAGGTACTGTATCAAAAACGTCCAAATATGATCATTGAAAAAACAAGCATAAATTTCAACACTTTTAAATCGGCGGGTTTTTTTAATTTCAATTCTTACTGTAAAACTGCTTTTCATTGTCCCAATTCACCAATAAAGATTGGTAAATGCATGTCTTGATTGCAAATCTATCATTTCGCTTTTGTCTGAGAGGTGATAACATGAATGTTTGTGGAATGTATCATATACCTAATTATTAAGGGCATGTTCCGATTTCTATCAGGGTACCTAGGTACGGATTTAACAAAGGCCTTTTGTTACCGTTCACCTGTAATAATACTTGTTGTCTTCAATACAGCTTAATAAATGAATAGCATGTTTATATTTTAAAGATTTATTTCTATTGAGAAGTGAATTTATAAAATTTACCCGATTTACGAATGTAAATATCTTCAGGCCAGTCTCCTGGTTAAAACATATGGACAATGTGTTTGTTAAGTATTATTGTTATAAACAGTATATATTTGTATAAGTAATGTAAACTAGTATTGAAAAGGCGATCTTTATATATTGTAAGCTTGGTCTTACTAAACATCTACTTTATTAACATTAAATTATCCATTGATTTGTGATATTGAAGAATATGACCATTGTCACAAAGTTATGTATTTGGATAAAAGGATAAAGAAAATCTAAAGATGCTATCAATTGAAAAAATATGGAAGAAATATCAAATTTTATGAAGATTTATTAAGCTTACATTTTCGTTTAAAATCACTGTCGTGAGAGATTCTCTCGATTTAGCTTTGTTTGTTAACATATATATTGCTAACTCATGCTACATAATACATCACTGTGTTAAATGGGCCGACGTTAATGCTCTCGTTTATTGAATAGTTTTTATCCAGCCCAAAATAATATCATAAGAGACTAGAGAAATCACATCGTTTACGTCAATTATTTTTGAAAGGATCATCTTAACATGCCACGGGAGTATTAGAGTGTGGTAAGATGCGAGAAACCGTATCACACGTAACTACATTTCTGCGTTATCGAAAGAAAATGAAAACTGACAAGAAATAGAGAAATGTATATTTTGATACGAATCATTTTTTAATTGAAATGAAGATAAGTTGTATATTGATATCTTTTTTTCTTCACGAGAAAGCACTTCTAAAGCCGAGGTAAGGCTGTCAACATATGTTCGTAAGCACAGAAAACATGGTTTAAACCTTATCAGAGAATATAATAAAATCCGGACACTCTAAGGCCGGTCTAGATGCTAAATTCAGATTACTTTGTATAGTTTTACATGATAAGAATTGAATAAAATTATTATTCAGACAGCATAATAGATTTTGCAAATTGATACGTATTCCTGTTAAAAGGAAACCATATTTAATGTCATGAATTTTAAAACAGCATTAAATCACACGTGAGAATGTCATTGCAAATAGGAATACATGTAGTATACAGTGGCTTTAAATCACGTGTCACTCACGAGTTGATAATTGAAAATTAGAGTGATAACAGCTTTAAGCCTATCATGAGAACAATTTGAGAAAAAATGGTAATTATTTAATCATTTGTGATTAAAAACTTCGATTAACAAGATCTTCTGTGATAATTCACCGTTTGGCTGTATTTCTCGGGTTGATAGACATATCAATCAGATATGTTTAACAGTATTGCTTTCAACCGGACTTTAGATCAGCACTCAGAATTTAATTTCCCTACACTTTGATAACAGAATGTGACATATTTGTCAACACTCAAAAGAATATGGACCAACTACCGTCTGGTTTTCCTGTATTACAACGTACACTTTCCTATTTCCTCTAAAGTCCCAATATGTTTCAATTAAGATGATGCACTTGTCAGCGATGACAAATTCACACTTGTTAAAGCGTCTGATGGAACAAGATTATGTCCTCGAAATCTAATAAATGAATTCAAGATGTCACGTATGTACTCTATCCCCTGATTATGTCAACAGACTTAGCATACATGTAGTTAGTATAGCAATTGGGGGAGATAACTCGGTTTGACAGGTAGATATTGATAAAAAAAGAATTCAAAGGTTTACTATTTATGTCTGTAATTTGGTTTGAATTGTGGTAAAAACCATATATCATGGACCCCGACAAAGAGGCATATTCATCGTTTATAGTATCAATACATTTAAAATGAATACTTTTAAATTATCACGTTTGAACTTATGATGAAGGTTTATGCTTTTGAGACAGGTCTTCTAGGACTTCGTTATGAACATAGCTATACCGTAATCCCAGCTAGGGATAGTCTATCAGCTCGCGGCTGTAAATCTACAGGAAGTAGCCGTCCACACTTAGCCGTCCACACTTACCTATGATCTATTGTTAGGGAAAAGACAAGAAAACATATAACAGACATCGCCTGTCAGTTACATGCTTAACAAAGAATGGAAATCCCGATAAATGCCGAGTGCCGCTGCGATGTTTGGGCATGCGCGATGGCAAATAGTTTGTTTAAAAAGTACGAAACTAAATCGTTATATCATGGTTTCAGCTTTCTGTCGTAATAGATGAGAATGTGAGATAAAAGGAGTGGCGACATTTGATCCTAATTCTGAGATCGCCGGATATTACAGCCACGGCAGAATACCAGTGTCAAATAATATACAGAGGTGAAACGAGGCATATATCAAACTAAGAAAACGCATAGTTGTTATATCGCACAGTGTGTATTTTAGACGATCAAGTTTCTCAATGGAATATTGAATTCTTCTCTGAAGAATTGCACAAAGTAAACCACGGTTATTACGTTTTTAATTTGATAAATCCATGTATAAATAGGAATCGTCTCCTATTCGAAACAACAAACATAATTGCGTAATATTATTTTCACATGGTATCCTGGAGGGCTTCAAGCAGTTAAACTGTGATGTCACCTACTTGTTAACGTCAAACGTTACAGAACAATATATCGAGATGATATCTGATAAGTTTACCAATATACAAGATTGAGATGATGGTCACATATATGTTTATGTATTATATTATAACCTGTTATAACAAGTCCTACATTTTATGACGGAGTTGCCAAATGTTTCCGCCATGGGAGACACATTACTCCACCTTTAAAAGTACAAACTTTGGTCTGATTAAGTTAACATTGTTCTCGGCTAGTTATGCGATGACGTTTTAGATGACAGTCAGGATAATTTACGATGAGTATGACAACGAGATAGTAACTTATAACATCGCCGATTCATTCATCGTTACCAGCAATAATGCAATGTCGTGAGAAATGACGGTAAAGAGCAAAGAACAAGATAAGGAAGAATCGCTCTTTAGTAATATCATAACCGTATAATTAGTTGAAACCTTAGAATGATATGGGAGTTGAAATGTCTGATGTGATTTGATGACTGACGACTGCAAACTGTTCCAAAAAATGAACCCATTTTACGCACCAGAGATCCAGAGAAATAGGACGATACATAATAGAGGAGATGTAAAAATTGACGAGGATTTAATCAAGACGTGTCACGTGGATTCCTTGACATGAAAATATCGTTTGTTTTCGTATGGATTATAATCTCAAAGAGGACACCAGTACATATTACCCAAAACAAAAAATTATCATCGTATAAAATATTTTAAACAAATGTTAACCTCTATTATCAACCAAATACAAAGATGAAAAATAATATTTCCTATTGAACACAAAACATGATGAAAAAAACTCTATTACCCATCAAATGCAAAATATGATGTACAAAATTCTATTACCAACCAAACACAAAATTTGATTAACATAATTCTATTACCCACCAAACACAAAACATGAAAAAAACGCTATTACCCATCAAATACAAAATACGATAAATAAAATCCTTTTTCACAACAAATACAAAATATGATAAACAAATACATATTACCCATTGAACACAAAGTATGATGAACAAAATTCTACTACCCACCAAACACAAAATTTGATAAACAAAATTCTATTACCTACCAAACATAAAATGTGATAAACAAAACTCTATTAGCCATAAAACACAAAATGTTGTAAACAAAACTCTATTACCCATCAATTAACACATGACAATCATATATTATCCACTAACAAACATCATACACAAAATATGATAAAATTCTATTATCCATCATACACGAAATCATTATAAACAAAACCTCTATTACCCATTAACCATACACCAAAACATATAACCCTCTTTAAAGTCATACATTGGTATTTCTAACATTCTAAATTTTGTAATTGTTTGATGTTGAGAGCCTCTGATGTTTGAACTTGTTTTATTAGACATCATTAATCTAAACTTGTCTAGCACGTAAGTTGTTATCTAGAGCAGGACTATCTAGATCAGTGATGATCTTTACAATTAGAGGGAATAATGTCCCGATCACAGCAGTAACGTGTGTGCGATACGGTACAGATGACGCAGGTGGATGAGGATCTGATGTGTTGTGTTTTATAGAATAGAAGGTATTCATATGAAATTTTTCTAAATATAGACTCCTTTACACTGTGTCATAGTGACGGAGCTAAATTTTATATAATATCTCAAATTAGCTGGAATAAAAAGAAACCAATAATGTGACTTTTGAAGAAGATCAACACCGACGATTTCTAAATTATATGAAATCCTTATTAAATTAGATTGAATTGATACGAGTTCAAGGACACAGATGGATGTCTCTAGCATTGATATGAGATTTCAATAGAATCGTGTTTATTCGATAACACCAATAACAAACATTCATATAATTTATAAACCCTCTCTAGAAATAGACTTATGTAAACCAGTTGAACCGGTGGATCTAAGCACTTGCAACTTAGCATAGACGAAGGTTACATACTAAATAAAATTTATTCTGATCTTGTTAAGCTAATAATGCACTGAGAAGATGACACATGCGATGACATGTTAAGTTACATTCCCAACAACTAGAGATATGGTGGCCTATCTGTCTGTGATTGATTCGTATGCATTTATAACATTTACATTTTAAACATGTAAACTCTGAGGGATTTTGCCTCAGGTGGTATTTTCTAGTGTTAGATACAATGTTATGTGACCTGTTTCAAATGAATACATATTTGTGGATTTGTAAACATACATTTTATAAGAAACACATTTTAGAGATATGAACATATAGAAAGCCTTAATTACATGAAATGATGAATGACTTTGAAGATGATTAATTTGGCGATGATCAACTCTCCTATATTCCGAAGGACAGCTAGTCGACATTAGGTCACCTCTAGTTGTGTAATACAAACAATGAGGAATCGGTGGCACTGAAGGTGGCGTGCTACTTAAACTGGTGACTGAGGGACAAATTATGTTTTTTTATAAATTCCTGTGGTTCGGTAACAATTTGAACTGACGAAGTCTGCTCGATCGTGTTTATGTCTTGTTAACTACCATCGAGTGACTTCCGTACCAGTCTGCACAACTGTGTGGGTGTTGGTATATATTATCCGTTTTATAATTTTGTTAAGTTCAATAGCATATGCCATTCCTTTGTAAATCAGCGTTGAGTTTGATTCTTCCAGCACATTTGAAGTACGCTGTGTCAAAAACAAAACGTGTCAGGCGCGAAATTTGTAAATTAAGATCAGCACAATAAAGGAGAAATATCAATACAACACAATTACACAGAAGTGAAACTGTCAAATGGGGAATAATAACAAATATTGTTACAAGGATTAAAAAAGGGAAATGAGTTGATTTCAGAGAATAGTTTGAATGAAACACGAGCCGAATACGGGAAGAAGTTGCAACATGTCTTTTCCGAAGGCGTGTGTTACGATAACGTGGGCCAGAGTACATCGAGAGTTCACCAAGATACAGAACGAACCACTGAGAATTCACCTTGACACTCATTGCGTGACTTATTCAATGCGGGCCTGATGTGGGCTGCATTCGTATGGCACTCTCGGGGCGCGTTCAATTGATCTTTTTTCGCGGAAGTAGAATTGCATGATGCGACAACCAGCCTTGAATTTATCCCGTGACCTTGCTTTGAAGACATTATTTGATTAATGAAATTCTTAAGCTTAATTAAAGCAGCAAATTTATAATTGAATTCAAAATTAATTAGGGAAACTATTCATAATTAATATTAATTTGCAGTTAAGACATAATAACACATGGTATTCAACAACCCTTCGTGAACTTTCTGTAAGTGTCCTGTATATTGTATATCAAATTATCAGACACAGAGACAGCAAAGCAACGTCCGCCCAATTACAATGAGAACATGGTCCTGCAAATGTATTGAATGTCTATGATTTCTAT
Organism: Pecten maximus; assembly: GCF_902652985.1. Classification (NCBI taxonomy): domain Eukaryota; kingdom Metazoa; phylum Mollusca; class Bivalvia; order Pectinida; family Pectinidae; genus Pecten; species Pecten maximus. Next base: position 26,431,433 of record NC_047016.1, on the reverse strand, counting down.
GAAGTGGTTTACAACTGGGGAAAAAAAAACATTGTACTTTATTTCACTCAAAGTCGACTGTTGCATTTTAACACACAATAAAACATAGTCACATCGACGTACTCTAATTGTTACCTTAGAGAACCTGACATCAGGAAACCTTTACTGATAACAAGTGTATCTATTATTTTTCTTATCTGTTGAATTCCCATTTATAAAAGCTAATCTGACATATTCTGGGCGGTATTATTTTATTTTATTCTCTATGCAATGTCTGAAGTCGTGCGCTGGATACAACGTGTTGGCTTTGAAGGTAACGGTCATATCCATCACGTTTGGGACAGAACAGCGTCCAGACTTGGAGCAGAAGACAGAATTCATCATGTTTAGGATAACGCCACGTCCTCCCACCTGACAAAGACGTCATGTAGCGTATGTTGCCCAGTGTGTTACCTCCCTTTGAAGTCGACGTGATACTTGCTAAAATGGACCATTTTCCTGTAGCATGGTCTGCTTGATTTCAACGCGGTCATTTTGTTTATCTATTTATCTTTATTGAACAGAAAAAACTCAACAGGTGTTGTATAAAGGTTTTGTTACATTTCAATATTTCTTGCTCCTCATTATCTTTACTACAAACACTACTGGCCAGAATGAATACATATATCCCCGTGTTGAAGCTGACCAAGCTTTAGAACGCGTGCAGACAGATAGTCCAGATTTGTCATGATTGTGTTTAACTTTGGATTGAATGACATGTAAAGTGTTCATATCAACAAACAGAATACCGTGTTTATAGCAGTAAAGGAACGGGTTTATTTTTTCCCAGATGTGTCTAGAGATAGAAGACATGTCATTGAAGATATACTATGCAAAATATTTGCATAGTTGATAATCATCATTCCTGTTATTATATCTGATTATATAGTATCAGAAGTAATTGTTTACAGCAAGAAATGATATTTTGATGTGCAGTTTCCAGTAATTTTCTGAAGATTTTAAAGAAGTTGAATGCATGCATCATGCAGTACAATTTCGCTAGATTACTAACAATCATGTCATTTATGGCGGTGTTATATTGGATATTGACTAATAAAGAGCAAATCGTTCAAAAGACTTCGAGATAGATCGGTGACGATATGACAAATGAAGCAAGGGTAAGTATGGAGTAATATGAGTAACACCCATACTGTTGTTCCTAAACCTGTCAATCTTATTCATTTCCTCATTGACACAGTGTACTTTTACCGATATTTAGGATAGGTGTCGACAGTGTAACTAAAATACATATATTATGCCGATTGTTCAACTCGCCGTGATATGCTTCTGACACGTTAACCGTCCTGAAAGATTTAATTTCGATAATTCTTTTGTTTTGTATAATTGATTTTAATACATTAATTTGACCTGTTGACAGAAGCCGACAGTGCTTAATCATACTTTGTACTGGCAAGTAAACACGCTATATACTTTATTATAATGACTACTTTTGAGATAGCGGAAATACGCGAGCCTAATTCATGTGTTTAAAAACGAATTGGACACAGAGGGTCAAAGATGGCGTTACGTATATATGCATGAATGTTGTTTATAAAGTGTGCGTTTCACTGTAAGATTTAATTAATGGTACTGTCATACCAAAACTTATCCCAATGTTACCAGCGAGCACATAAGCTTATCACGACCAATTATTTCTACATCACATCAATTAAATTACAGTATCAATACTCTTTGTAGCATGCAGGAAAACAGTTTATCACCCTTACTGTAGAACGTAATGATGATGTTAAAAGCATGCAGACAGCAGATATTTTGGATCAAGAAAAGCTGCATAAATTGACCATGATTCATCAAGAAAATGCCGTTATTATGTGTTTACCTAGAACATACCCTACTTATATTAATCCAGGTAAATGTGTTGACATATGCTTAGCACATGGCCAAATCAAATATGTCTATTATGGACGAACCTGATCAGATGGCTACGTGTAAACTGTTGATGTTTGTGTGTGTCCTAAGATTACCAAAGCCCAGTCTAAATGTGGAGGTCGTAATCGCTTGAGCTATACGTGACTGCAAAATCTACGGAAGTCACGCTTTGACATCTGGATGGTAACGTAATATTCCACCAAGTCGTTTGTGATGTCGCCCTTGTATTTCATCATATGCATGGTTACAACGAATCTGTACTATATATCTCGAATGTCTGAATCATGCGTGGTACGAATATTACTAAGCACGACCATCAGCCGAGCCTCAAGGGTGATCACCATAGGGTAATAGAGGGATACACAGTATTGACGTCCATCTACACAATATGGTCATACAGGGCCACACAGTGTTGGCATCTTTCTAAACAATAGGGTCACACAGGACCATACAGTTTCGACGTCCTTCTGCACAATCAGGTCTTACAGGGCCATACAGTGTTGACGTCCTTCTGAACAATATCATCATACAGAACCATATAGTGTTGACTGTATAGCTCCCCAATAAGGTCATAAATACAAGGTCATACAGTGTTGACGTCTTTCTGAACAATAAGGTTATACAGGGTCACACAGTGTTGGCCGTTTTTCTACCCAATAAGGTCATACAGGGTCACACTGTGCTGATTGTCCATCTACACAATAAGGTCATACAGGGTCAAACAGTGGCAATCTACCTTCTTAACAATACTGTCATACAGTGTTGAATGAATATCTCCATAATAAGGTCATACAGGGTCACACAGTGCTGACTGTCCATCTACACAATAAGGTCATACAGGGTCAAACAGTGGTGACGTCTTTCTTAACATAATGTCATACAGAACCATACAGTGTTGAATGTATATCTCCATAATAAGATCATACAGGGTCACACAGTGCTGACTGTCCATGTACAAAGAAGACCATACAGGGCTATATAGTACTGGCTGTTTATCGCAACAGTAAGGTCATACAGGGCCACACCGTGTTGACTGTCCATTAACAAAATAAGGCCATACAGCGCCACAGAGTGCTGACTGTCCATCTTCACAATAAGCCATACTGCGCCAAGCAATGTTGACAGTCCAACGACAAAGTAGGGTTAGTCTGACAAGGAGTTAGAATGGGAAGAAAAAAACCTGAAGATGAAAAATAGGATCACAAAATATAAGTATGCTCATAATTTAAAGATATTTTCGTGTTGGGATTAATTGTCAAAAAGAGCTATACTCATCTGGATTTTCTTACAAAAGGGTTGTCGAGCCCTGCTTGAAAGTCAGAATCGTTATTTCATCTTTTTAATGGTAAGTTGTTATTTCTATTTTATAACGGATTAATATAACCCTACATTATTTTTAAGCGCAATATACAACATAGAACATATGGTAAGTATTTATCGTATTTCATCCGATGGGTGCGTACATATGTTGAATATGTATCTGATTGTGGCGATTACAGAGTAGAATGATTACATGAATAAATCCTTGGCAGTTTGTTATTGGCCATGGATTTGGTTTTACAGTAAATTTGTTTACATTGGAATACAAGTAAATTGCTAGGCGTGGTAAATAGAAACTGGAATAGATGCTTATACTAAAGTTACCTCCAACACAAAATCTCATAGATAGCAAAAGGTACCCATCATAAAATAATGTTACGTCATGCAAAAAAAGAAAAAAAAGAAAAAATAACAGTTGTAGAATAAATTCCGTATTAATTTTGATGATCGAGACTAAAAAGAAGGATTTATTTCCCAGCTTTCGTGTAACCCTACTTTACTATTTTATCATTACGCTTCTGTATCGTTAGTAGATAAGGGTTGGATGTCGTAAGGCACTATTTCCTCTTATATTCCTCCGCCTTTTCCCTCTTTATAAAGCAATTATTACAACACAGTTCCCCGAACTGCTCCTCGCAGCCTATCACTAATGCTTGTATATACATATATATAAACAAATATCGAGTTTACGTAGTACATATGTCTTGATGTTGTAAATGCACAAATCTACAGATAAAACGCAATACAAACGTCATGGATATATTTAAATACAAGGATGATTTCGCGAGTGCATTACATTCACTTTCCGCTAATAGTGAATTTAACTTCGTAAAGAAAATTTCAAAATGTAATTTGTGGGAATTTAGGTTTCTTAAATGATGATATTCATATTATTAAATATTAGCATACAAATGCATAGAATGTTTTTGTGTATCACACGGCATATTTTATATTTAACAGTATGTAGTAGAAGATATGAACAGTTAACCTATTACCACAAGGTTTATATGGTTGCTAGCCTTGATTGATATGTATCAACGATCTACATTATATGTCGCCAAGCCCTAGCGTTTGATCTTGTCCTACCTCTTAAACCCTTCTTGAGAAAGAAGTTTAAATATTTTTTTGGCACTTGAAATCGAAATATGATAAATGTTTTAGCATTGTTTGTAGATAAGATGTAGTTGAAGCTAAAACTTTATATCCGAGTGAACCCTCCGTGGGATATTCATTTGAATGTCGATTGTTTTTATCCTGTTGAGGACGATAACACCCTAACCTATTTTTTGCATGTCAAAAGATCGTATGCATTCAAAACGTGCTTCCATAAGCAATATCTAGGTTGGTGAAATTTGCATTTGGATCCGAAGAAACATGACTGTTAGCATTTAACGTCTTTATTTTTGTTTAAGAAATTGTCCTCATATAACGGATCAAGGTTCCTCGACAGGCAGCATGAGGTATTCTTCATATGTAAAATTACCAAAGTTCCTTACATTAGCTGATATCTCTAGGACTATGTACAACAAGGAATTAAAAGTTGTTTAACTTATTACGACTTCATTTTTTTCTCAAGTTGATAACATTCTTTTATTAAACCAAATGAATTATCTAAACATTTCGCATCTGACCTGTGTAGGTGGTGTCCGGATTGAATCACGTTATGCTATCTATTTTTGTTGGTAAGTCTCTTAATACATAATTCATATCAGTGTGCCGTTTCACAGTGCACACGTAACTTTACGGGTACCGAGAACAGTAACCCTAGACATTATCTAAACCAGTGTATTTCTAATGAAGACACTCAGCCACTCGGCACCAATCAATACGATATTGTTAAGTAATAATGAACAAGAACGCTCTAGGTAAACCCTTGAATGTATTTCTTACATTTACATTTTGAATTAAATTCACATATGCTCGACATTATACCTCTATAAGGGAACACAAATAACCGAGATTCCTTGCTTTCGTCATATCGTATGGTCGGTACAGTTTATGGGCGATGTTATACAAACTTACATTGCGAATAAAGAAGCCCTGAATGCACAGACGAAAGCGTAGATAGTGGAAATTTCTGTAATATTCTCATGGACTCCTCGCTAGAGTTTTATATTGCCTTTCTGTGTTCTTTTTCCCTAAAGTATCGCCAGACTGAATAAAGATGGAAATTCCTCAGTACCAAGTCTCAATTTTACGGCTATACATTATTTCAAAACCATTTTTGTCAACACTACCGCAACCGCCGGAGTAAATGGTAACATATGCCGGCCTTGTGTGTGGCAGGAGGGTAATTATGATGTGATGGATCTCAATTTCACATTTAGGATCAGTATTACCTGTGTTTAAATTTGATTCTGTAGAGATAAACATTTTTACAATTTTCTACGTGTTTTGAAAACCCTAAGTTGATAGAACAATATAAACAAGACTTGCAGTTTCCCGAATGCTGATATGTTTCACATCTTTACAATCAATTTCCTCCTAATTACGACGAATGTAATATCAGTTACACCTCTGATCTCATCGTCTTGTAACTAAACCGCGGTCTCTATATGTAGTTCATGTAAGATATAAAAAAGAATAATATGTTGAGTGTTGGCTTGAATTAAGTGAAACACGTCGAGCCTGATGGTTATAATAGCAGAGAGATGACACGTTGAGTGTGGATTAGGTAAAAGATATTAAGGGAAGTGTTCATATTTCACCACCAGAATGATGCGCAGATGTCCATAGTGTAATAACGCTTTTCCGGAACAAATGAAAGAGTGAGAATGACCTGCGTGTTGATAGCGCTAAACCACTGTTATATTATTTTAGCATTAAACCACTCTTATATCAGTTTTGCATTAAACCACTTTTATATAAATTTTAGCATCAAACTACGAGTGATATCAATTTTAGCACTAAACCAATAGTTATATCGATTTTAGCTTTAAACCTCTTGTTATATCAATATATGAATAGACTCCTTTTCATCACATTTAACACAGGACAATATTAATAATATAAAACGCTTTCTTCAAATTGGTAAGATCATAACCAGTTGTTAATTTCATGTATTGCGTTTCGATGACTGTGCTGTTGCCTTCATCAGATAATTTTCCAATGAAGCGTGTGTGCAATGAAAGAAGAAGTATGCGAACTTGTAACCTAATCAACAGGCCTTGAGCCTATCGTATTGCCTTTACCCTGCCATGGTACATCTTGTCGGTAGTTTCATATGACTCCTTTCTGTACACTAGTTTTTAATTGCTCTCATTTGATCCTATCTTTTTCCTTGATAGATCTCTAGTTTCCTTGTGTTTTCATTAAGTAGTTGATTGTATGAGAATATCGGTGTTATGCTGACTAGGAAAGTTTATACAAAAGTACAATGCAAATCCTATCAATATGTGTGTTGATTATATAACTACATGTATATAAAGTGTACATTGTATAAATCGAATCCCCCATGGGACAGTTGCCTGGTACTGACCGTAGGTCAGTGGTTTTTCTCCGGGTACTCAGCTTTCCTCCAGCTCCAAGACCAGGCACGACATTAAATGACTCTGGCTGTTAATAGGACGTTAAACAAAATAAACCAAACCAAATATTGTGTAACCTGTATGTAAAGTATATGCATATAATATAAAACACTGTGTACAGATATTCATTTTCATGTCTAGAACAGGTGCTTAGACTATGAGGGTTCGACTGGGTGGTGTTTCTAATGTTAAACAGAACACTATAAGAATATTTATCTCGTATACAAAAATGTATCATAAGGAATAGGGTCACAAATCATACCATGGTAGTGGAGATAACAATGACAGTCGCTTGGCATTTGACGTCAACCGTGCAGCCTCTCCCAAACCCTCCCGTGGACAGTAAATCTAACGCAGATTTACACCTCATTCTTACCCACATTTCCTGTGATCCTCTACAACCAGACCTCATAACTAACAAAAATTCTGTTTTATGTCATTCGATAGATTCACGATAATGTGTAAAAGCACAAATATTGACTCCTTCCGGTAGGAAAGAGATCGTAACGATATTCTGTCAAATCCCTGTTCTCATCCCGTAACATCGTATCTAGCAGAGATTGCCAGCTGTGATACAAGTGAATGGATTTCTCTACTGCTAAATCTGTTCTCCGGATAGACATTTTATTATTTGTGATATTAAATTTCTTTACAGAGTATTTCCTCAACCGCAAAATTTCATTTTCATCTATATGCAACAAATTTAGATTTATGATTTCTAGATTAATGGTATATACTCATGTAGAGAAATATCCGTGGCTTTCCTGTACTTGCCAGTCAGCTTATTTATTTCACAAACAAAGAAATAACGGCCGTGCCTGAAACTTAACAAAACCACAATTTGCAGACACAAAACGTGTTATAAAACCTACGTTGGCTGTTTGTTATATACTGAAATCGTCTATTTAATGGTTCGCAATTTAATCCGCCTGCGCCGGTGGCAAATTGTTAATGCGTTGTTTGTTAGATTCAGTTAAACATAAAATAACTCCAAAATTTAAATAAGATAGAAATCGTCTGAGTGTTAAATCAATTTTACAATTTGAACTTTTTTGTAAGTGCTAAGTTATTAGTGCTTATCCAAGCATTTCGTTTTAAAAACGAAAATTCGCAAGAGATCTTCCTCAAATCTTGAAATAGTTTAATAGATTAAACACAAGGGATGGACAGATATTATATACAGAGAAATATGGTGGATATATAAAAGAACAGGAATGCAATTAAAAGTCACTCAAAATGGGTTTTTTCTGGTGTTATGGAGTAAACTCACGTTCAAGCTTCATAGTATCTAGTTGTAGTTGATCCTAGTCATAGTGCATTTTAGGATTTTAATTTACCTACATTTCAATTTAAAGGTCACCTTGGATCAGTCAACTTCCATGAACTTTAGTTGAGCAATACGGCCACAATCGTTCAACAAATTCCCTGGTTCAAATTCGTGCTATAGTCGAATATGTATTAATTGACAGCATTTTACCAAGCAATTACAACTAACAAACAATTACAAAATAATGTTTTTGTTTAACACATATAGTTTCTGAATTCGAAGGACAAATTGTCAACTACTATCAAAACAAGGCTTAGTAGGTTCTTCCCAAACTTAAGTGTGACAATTTGTACTAGAACGAATGTTGACTTTAGCGCCATATGACCGTGTGTTTGTCTTTCTGGTTTAGTATATTGACACACGTTCGGGAGAAGTCACAAGTTAATATGCGAGCAAACACTCAATGACCCCTTGGTAAACATATTCTCTCTCACACCAACTATTTTCCGGAATTCTACACTTTCCGGCAGTTGGTTCCGCTAATTATTGACATATTCGTTTAGATTTAACTCAAAGGAGTTAATTCTTACGCTTATTTGAAGACGTAATCTCTGCCCCCTGAAAAGTTGTGGTAACGCTTATAAAACATATATAAATTAAGTTGTCATTAGACATAGATGCTTGACTTTCCAGAATGACGTGTATTATAGTTTAACCAGCTAAATATCATGTTAAGCCTGCTCGTGTTAACAAGTCACTGGCGACAAAATGATAAAGATTTGAACAACGTTACATGTAATCAATAAGTTCATTGTATAAGCGAGTTATGTTACGTTTTCGAGTCGCCTTCTTCTCTTTTATGACTACGCCGCTTAAAGTATATCAAGCTTCCAGACATGTTAAAGCTGATATTAACATGAAGTCTAGTAATCAATCGTTCAATGACATAGACCACTTTCTTATACAGTTATATGACTCAATTAAAGATAATGTTTTAAAAGTCTCAAACTGCGAATAAGTATCGAACACATTTCTACATAGAAGAACCGTGGTGTTTTTAAATATCAAGTTGACCAGTTCAAACGGCAAAGACGGAACGGTAGCTCATGATTAAAATCATCAGCAGATATTTTCACCCCTGGTATGAATATCTATTAAGCAAGCCTGAATTAACAAAATGAATGTTAACAAATTTTCTCGCCAATTCCTTCACCGCTGCTCACATGTCCAAGGCACCGCAGACGGCGCACTCCGCCTGTTAACGCTTACGTGAGCGACACGATTCTGTGTATGGCGATGCGACACATTCCAGAGCTAAAAGAGGGATACGATAACCTAAACGGTCAGTCAGTGCAATTTCATCAGATATAGCAAGGCTTTGAAAAAACGTGCAATAGAAAGACAAAAGTCTTTTAAAAACAGCTTTATAAGATTACACAAAAATGCTGTTCAAACAGCTCAGATTACGTGATATATTTGTAATTGATTTTACGGTGTGCGTTGATGCTTTAGCAGCTCATTTTCACCTTTTTGCTTTGAATACAGTTTCATAAACGCATTCGTATTAACATCTGATAATACTGACATGATAATTCAGCGATAAAACATAAGATTATACCAGTGTATGTTCACTTTTCCTAGTTCCAAATCCTCCTCTCGTACAGTGCAGGAGATTCGACAACGAGAGTGTTTTGTGCTGGTATCGGAGTAATTATCAGTTTGGAAATGTATGGTTTCTACACGGACGAGTTGATTGCCTGTAACATGTGATCTGTTGGCGATCGATGAAATTTAAGAAACTGTTCATTTTGATGCTCTGTTGACAGTATTCTGCATAGAACAATAGATCATTTTAGCCGTAAATTAGACAATTGTTATATACATTTTATTTTACTTAATTGCATATTTTAATTTTTCAAAAGTGCCAAGACATGTGTTTTTGACAATAGCATACAGGGATCAAAAAACAAGATATATTCAGTTTATAATTAAAAACTCCTGATCATCAACCAAAACTATTAAGCTTATTGCTATTCCAGTCGTTCCGTGACTTAAAACATATCCGAGTCGTAGAGGCGGCAGATTCCAGCCCAAAATATCAATCCAGTTCTCCAGTTTGTTCCAGTCTGTAATGATAGCTAATTCCTCTTTTCGAAAAGCGGTCTGTCTCTGGCGATAACTATATCCTACACTACATTTGAAATGAGAGTCTGATCATTTAACGTAGGTTTCCTGTCTCTGGCAAAGCCGATTTAGAAATAGGCGGTATCGAGGAAATCTGTTTCTGGAGATTAATCCCACAACAAGGGGACACGCACCTGTTTGAATATAGTTTGAGGATTACACAAAATCATGAGCTCAAATTCCTAATCTCGCCTATAAGTACACTCTTATGTTTTATTTCAGTTGAATTGTAAAACTTATCGTAGAGTTTTAGTGTCAACAATGAAAGGATATTTGTGGAGTCCACATCTGGTTAAGAACTACTGACCAGTAAATTACAACTTACCACAATTGTAATTCGGCCTGTTTGAACATTAAACCTATATTGGTCTGCAGAATACCTTGCTTTGTAATAACAATATTTCACCAAAGGCAGTGCGGACTACAAATGCTTTAGCACCTGGTCAGATTATGCTAACGAAGCGTTGTAATCATAGTAATAAGGACACGATTCGGCAAACTAAACCGTATTGGTAGTCAGGAAGTTAGTGTTAGAATGAAACACCGATTGGTTGTCGACTTGATGTTATATAATACAAAGCATCCTGTTAGACAGATACAACCAATCAATCTTAACAGCTTGTGCGTATGTATACCTGGCCAGTGTCTAGGTTTATTAAAACAAAATTATTATATGTTTTTAAATGTGTTTATAATTGCTCAAAAACCAACACTCACAGATGAGAGAGTATTGCCACCAAACCTGTAGTTTTGGCGTGAAACCAGGAACTTTCAAACATGATGGGGATCTCCGTGCACTGTGTTGATAAGATAATACAGTCATCTTTTAAGTGTACAGCTTTAAACTTGTAGTATTCATATCAAAGTACGGGAATTTAACAGTGAATAATACATGGATTTACGGTATATGTACATGATGTAGTTACCATATTCAAAACATGCTTTGAAGACGAAAGTTATGAAGTGTACTACTAGATAGAGCCAGCCTGTTGCTTTCTGTATAACATATAATAATCTGGATTTGACTGATAATTAAATCCAGTAAGATGCAACTGTTGGGAACTTATCCGAACCTTAACATTGAGCAGCCTAATAAATTAATCTACTTATCCTCTGAGAAATACCGAGAACTATAATGGGAACAATTAGGATGAATGACTCCACTCCTGGAGACGATGAGAGGTCTCGAGGGAGGGGGGGGGGGGGCGTATATAGACCATCTCATCTACACAACAATGCTAATCCAGATGCTAAAGTCCGTAAACAGGAAGAAAACACATCTCAAGACAAATCGCCCCTGTGTTGTATATCAAAAGAAACCTGGCTCTTATAATGGAGATCAACGTCTTTGTGTATTGAAATAATACGAACCTTGCTCTTGAGATTGACATAAGCAGCACGCGCTCACGAGAACCAACACATGCCAGCATACCCTCGTGTATAAGTGACACCACGTACTGGTGAAGTGCTTTGCATAGAAATCGTTGTTTGGATTGAGAACTGTAGCGATGCCACAGTGTTTTAGGCTATAGCCACAAAACACATATGGGCACGAGTCTTAAGCTGTTTGTACTATACACTAGGACAGGATCGACTAATTGTTAAAGCGCTGAATCTTCAGCAGACAAGCTTTAACAAAGCCTGACGAATGAGTTATTTTGCCTAGAATCTAAATAACTAATAGTTTATTTTATAAACAACGTTTAAACATTCTATAATCTGAATAATCAGCTGATGTTTAAAGTACTATTCTCTGTGGATGTGACTTTATTGTCTGGAAACGTATCGTGCTGTTTCTTGTCAAGTTGCAGACCATCCATGCCCCCGGAGATAGAACATGACAGCATACAACGTTATCGTTAACCCGGTATATTGCGTGCTAGTGTAGTAGATACTATTATTACGTTACCACCTTGGCAAGGTTTTATTGCTATTAAGTAGAACTGGAAGAGAATTAGCGTTGTCGTGGTTTTGACAGATAATCGTTAGTGGCATTTTTTGGGTCTGTTCCTACTTAATGAGTAAAGGCGAATGTGAGGAAACGGTATTGCATATGGTAATAGAAAAGACATTTTGCAGTGATGTAAGGGGCATCGGACATTTGGAACGGTATAAGGGACTTTACCCTAGAGGAGAAATACGTATCCATTAATTAATGGCTTCAAGCAAACCCTTGATGTTGTTACATACATTTTAGAGTGCAGATAAATGTTTGTTTCTTTCTTCTGCAAAGCAGTTAAACATATATAAAGATGAAACAAAACCGTTCCTCTTTGATCTAGTAATTCTTCACCAGACGATACATTTTGAGCAATTTTCAGAAACGTTACGGAGAACAATAGAACTAACAATATTGAAATCTTCAATGCTTTGCTTTGCATTCTTCTGTGATATGAAAATTAAAATCATATATTATCTTTTAGTTAAATGTAGAACTCATGAGTGCAAAACGCATGTATCTGTCAGCAATAAACAACGAAAAACATGTACTGAAAATCGGATAACAGCGGACATCAATTACATCACACTCCTTGCGAGAACTGTTTGTCGGTATTGCAGGACGATTTGTATTTATGGACTGCAAGGGAATCGCACTATGGATTTTTTAACCATTGAGGAACATTAAAGTCAATTCGAACGGGGAATTGATACCAACTGCCATCTGTTCCGAGTGCATTCACCGAGAGAACATTGCTGAATCACGCGTTTTCTTTCGCCCTATGAAGTAAACAGCATTGAATTAAGTATGTTATACGTCATCATAAAAACGTAGACAATAATTTCCTAGCTTAGAAGTGTCAACAATGTCCATATTTATAATAAAATATAATATAACGAGTGATGCCTATTTTCATTTAGACTGAAAAATCGTAAATAAAATATGTTACGTTTTCGCATCCATGGTTTGCATTGAAAACGTCATTAGAATGAACGAAAATATACATAAAACCATCACCAACTGATATTATTTTACTTAAGCAAAATCATTAAGCTGCCCTAGCATTTCTGATATTTGCTACGGTGTAAGGGGCTTTGGTTTGTCACAGAAACAAGTCAAATAAGACCAGACAGCGAGATTTATTGACAGAAATTTGCAGTGGTGTTAGAAGTAATTGAATTGAAGAGAGCTAGCAAATCCCCATATTGTTGTTCAGGATCTCTATGAGATGACATCGAGTTGAGATAACCATCGTCTGGAACCATAAAACATTCGATATTACGATTGCTATTTGATTAATGGCAGACAGAAAGCATGAAGCCCATAGAGACATCGAATTTACACGGGTGTGTAAAATGCGCAAATCAACCGTTTTGGAAGATAAAGCAACTGTGACAGTGTGTCAGTATATCTACTAGTCCTGTCACACGTCATGTACAGGAGCTCACTTCATAGAATTATACTGTCAACTGTAACAAAACTGTTTCGATTCACTCTGTATATCTGTGTACACAATTAATACTCATAGGTAAATAAAACATATAACAGTAAAAAAACAATCACTTAACTCAGAAGATGTTTTGGTCCAATATAGATTGTTGGCAACTTATCTACTTTATCAACAATAAAATGTCTGTTTCTAGTATGTCAATACCATTTTACAAATTAAACAGTGTTTACGCAACACAACACGTATGTAGTCTGTATTGTTACTTTGGCTAATGTAACTCTATCTGTTTGCTGTTCTTCAAGCAAATATTGTTTGTGTTCATGCTGCTGCTTGTACACAAAACTCAATTGTAGTCTGTTTTGAAATCCCTACTGTGCCGATAGTAAATCAAGAGGACCTGACCAAACAGCACACTTGTCTGATCAGCATGATGTTATGGCATTAACGTGTATCTACAAAACAGGCTAGCAAGCTAGAAATACACTGACGAATATAAACTATTATATATTTCAGTGTGAAGAGTAGATATTTGAAGCAACATAATAACATTATTTTTACACGACTCAAACTAAATGCATTTATATGTTTGCAAGGTCAAAAAAGGTTAGATTCACATTATGGTTTTCCGTAAATATACAATACAACATATTCAATCTTTCTATATCATACTTCGAGCAGGAACATGATGTGTAACAAACTGGATTAGATAATTGTATATTTTTTTTCTAAATTAGCATATTACGTACGAGCAATTGAAAGCAAACTACCTAGGAATGTAGACTGAATGGAAATGTCAATCCTGTAGACAACATAGATAGCGATATGACGGCTGTAGTGCGTGATTGTTGTTGTAAGAAAATAAACCATTAATAACGTTAGACGGCTTGTTCATGAGAGTTGATATCATCGTCAAGAACAACAGTTGCACTCTCATTCACAAAGGAGTCGGTGGAATTTCAAGGAGACGTATGGCATTCTGTCCAGACGTGATGTGCATATAGAAGAGTGATTATTTTGAAAAGAAGCACCCTTCCTGGATAAAAAAAGAGGAATAAGACAACACAGGACAGCAGTATTCTGAGGCGGTAATGTGTGAACACTATATGGGTAGCACAGAAGCAGCAATAATCATGGAAAGTTAAAGTAACTGTCGCTCGGTTAAAAACAAACAAACAAACAAACAAACAAGGATCATCTCTATTCATTTATTTTAACGTATTATCAACGATGGCGTAGTTCTGAATGTAACTGTGATAACGGAGTAGCAAACCTTCTCTTGCGTACAAAACCTATACGATTATTCATGGACAGGACGATTTCGTAACAAAGCCATCAGATAATGATAGCCTCGGGTCATCAGTAGCCAATGATAAGTTACATATCTATATATTTTATTATCATAGATTGATATACTGTATAATCAAAACAGGTAATCACGTTTGTCTCTTTTGTTTTTGTTCCTTGGTTTAGGTTTATATCTTCACAACCTTATTCTATCCTATGCTCTATTGCACCAAAGAAAAGCGTGCAACTCAGTGGCCTAATTAACTAAGGACATTATCTATGCCAACTCCTCTGAACATGCACATTAACGCTATAGGACATTTGCGTGTGAAGCAGAGCCTATATGCTACATAGTTTGTGGTGCATAACTCCCATTTCAAACAGTATGAATTTCAGACTTCCATCAGGATGCTCGGTTCTGCTCTAGTAGAACTTCATCGGCCCAGCTTAATTATATTGGTTTTAATGTTTACTGTGTTGATCCTCATAGATCTAGCAGATGCAAAAAGCTAATATTTGGCGAGCTTTGTATCGAGCGTTGAACAGAGTAAGCTGGAATAGATACTTACCCCTTGATGGTTATTCTTTTACGAGCTGTATTGTTTATATAAATGTAGGGTGTACCAACATAATATTTGTTTATGTTACAGTAGGATAGTTTTAGATGTTTTACATTCCATTTCCAAAAGTAATAACTTATAACTGGCTGTTGTTTTATATTAACAATATCAAACGAAACATTATTAATGTCAGGACACTTTTTCTTCTATCGTATATTTGTAGCTATGCCAGTTCCTGTCGGGAGGGGAAACCTATTCGGGGACAAATGGTGCATCCATGAAGATATACCAGTAGATGTGATGATCCTTATGAAATACTACACAATTATTTTGGGGCGAAGTTGTTCGTTAATCATGTACATAACATATCGTGTAGCATGTCGTGAAGTATCATATAGTAGTATAGTACCCTCGTGTCACTTATATCGGAACGTGGACTAGACCTGGCTAGACGGTATATGGCTGATTAGTGTACGACTAACACAACAAATACAATGTGTCTACATTTCACTAACAACTCAGATGTCGTGTTTTGCTAATAAAAGAATATAATTTCAGATAATGATTAATATCATTATTTTCCACTATTAATACTTCAACTGGATTTAATCACAATACCTGTGTTCAGTTGTGCTTGTTCAGGAAAGCAGAATTCTGTTCTATCTTTACAAGATTATTTTCATTGTCATGTTTTTGTTCCTCTGAATATTCAATCTTTCTACATTTCCTACGTTTCATCATGATTGGTTTAATATTTAAGCAATGTAGCTGACTTAATTACATTTTACCTGATTTGTGAATGTTCTATTTTTACCGTGTACCAGTTAAGCTGGAGATATGTAAGAATTACTTACTATGGGTGATATTACATAAACGGTTCGTCAGGTGAAGGAACGCTACACGCTGTTAACAGTGAATGATATAGGCTGATACGATAACATAATGATTGCATCCTACCAAGAACCCGGATAAGCATATTAGATATAGTGTATATCTGCATGTTGCTTATATGAACATATATATCTATCTATATCTAAGGGTGGAGTCGTTTTGGCTTTCAAAAACCGCCAGAAAAAAAAACCCGATTATTTCAAAACTAGGATAAGATGTTCGCATTGACTATACATTAGCACGTAAAACCATTCAGAACGTAACATAAACTCTGTTTAATGCCATCTAATGCATAACATCGGGTCATATACAGATCTATGAAGAGGAGAAATGTTCGAAATGGAAGTGAATTTTAAACCAAATCCATCTTTTCCTAAGCTTTATTATGCACTATTTCTACAATACATAGACAAACTAACAAGCCGTATGATAAGCATGTCACACACTCACACAAAAAGACGGAAACTGCACTTAACGTTCTTCTATCCTAATAACAATGTTATTATTATCTATGGGATCCACAGTAGATTTTTATCGCCAGCCTTGAACACGGGGGCTCACTTTAATGCCTTATTTGTATTCCTAGCCTAAAACTGACAAAGATAAAACTGAACCATAAATGAAAATGTGTAAAATTTATTACTTTCAATAAAATTGCAGTGTTATCCCCGCCCTTTGAGCGAAGCGATCAATCTCCTATCGATATGTTTATAGAACCAGACAACCTGCTGTTGCTCATCTATCATGCCTTTCAAACAGAACAAGAAGAAACTATACATCTAGAGATATTGTTTCAGTAAACTGTTGTTAACGCTGGGCCAAGCAGGAGTCAATCTGTGTTATTGGGATTAAACTACTCAAAATCCAGCTACGGAAAATATTCCTTAAATATTTTAAACTTGTAACCCGTTACCCTAGAATAAATAGCCTACGACAGTGATACAGAAGCTACTATACTCCGGATATATAACAATTATAATCATCGGATACAAAGGAAAACAGATATCATTGAGGATGACACGTACCCGTAGCAATCTGTTTTAACTAAGCAGACTTCATTAATATTCATATTTGCCTCCGTAGTTAGAAAATGTCAATAACCTTCGTGGCGTCCACAATAAGCATATACGTGAAAGAACGTGGTCGATGCATGGTTTCGAGTTTCAAATTTAAATTAGAAAAAATAGTTTTGCATCAAAGTAGGCAATGCCCCGTGTATCAGGAATATATTTGTTTGTAGACTTGTTGTGTTTATTGTGTAAAGTTCTACACTGAAGTAAATGACACAATCATATCGTTCATTTCCTCCAGAAACCCACGTAGTGCTGTCATTAAAATAGACAGCAAAGTAATTAAACCTTAGCCAGAGTTATCACACTTATAAAGGTCAACATGACAGAAGCAAAAAGTTAGTCTTTATATTTCTGCGTCTAGGCCGAGTGCTTTACAAATCGATCTACATTGTATCGGTTATATCGATTTAATACCATATGTACACCTGTACGGTTTACGCTGTACTTTTCGTACTAACATTTTTGAAGCAACTTCATACGTTAGTATATTGCTAGTTTCAAGCAGACGACATTTTTCACATCATGGAACACGAGAATTTTTATATAATAGGAGGATTGATTTGTGACATCAATCTACATCACGTAGCAGAATTGAGTAAGAAATCTGAAATAACACCGACACAAATTATGCAATCACTTATTTTTTGTGGTGAATGAATATTGAATTTAAAAGAGCAGAAATATATATGTTATGAATCACTTCAGACATCGTTGGGAAACATTAATGTAGACATAACTAAAATGTAAACTCACTACCTTGATGGTTTAGTGTGAAATATACGTACCTCTAGCACGAGTGGCAGGATGACGAGAGAATAGATCCACGATGTAACCATGGTAGCAGTTTAGGCCAGTCAAATTCTACACACAAAAAACACGCCACATACTGTCACACACTATAACGTAAATCCAAAAACGAAATAAAAATCACATCTTAGCAAAATTTGCTACATTTTAAAATCTTCTGAATTTTGTATACACCAATGGAAATAAATTTCCTCCAATTTGTAGACCGGATAACGTAACGCGATGGCTTGCAATCCGTTTCACTTTTTACGTCCAAAATTCTGTCGTTTTGTTTCACACTGAGGTTGTGCTCTCTGTAATACTCTTAGCCGATCGCTACACTGCAGTGCTATCCGCGCCTACGGTGTCTTGTTTTCCACACAGCACAGGTAACTCTCCCAGTGCAAATAGCGTACGTAAAGGTATACTGGAGTAAATGGCAATACAGTATACTAGTGGGCCTGTGTATATACACCTGTACACAGAGCTCCCCTAGCGTACTGATACACTAAACCACTACTACATATACCTTATATCAGCTACCACGTTAAATAGTCTTACTCTACAAACATATTTCCACGGGTTTTTTTCCCGAAAGTTTATCAATAGAAAAAGAACAAACTACACATTAAAGTTTGCTAAAGTTGTAGTGAATGGATGGAAGTAAAGAATGGGGGTCAAAGGGTACAGTTAAAAGGTGAAGCGCATCCTCCAATAGAAAAACGAGTAGACAATTGTTGGTTTTTCTCCCTTTACGTTATATGAGGTGGGTTGGCCACTTTCATAATATAGGACTATGTTAAACACCACTTACGAGCTTACCGGATGGATTCCATTCATTCGTTGCATACAATGCGAACCGTAGTGCTATCTCGTTAGATACAGGTATTTATCGGCGATACAGGGATCTGTCTTGGTTTATCATGTATACACTAACCTTATCTACCAGCATCAACGTCAGTGGAAATATAAGAAGACTTGTTTCAGACGACGATTTTTATTTCATGTATAAGTAGGCACAAGGAATCCTTCATTAAAATTTCTGATTGCTCTTAACTGTGCCTTTCCTCTTGGAAAAAATGTCAACGTATTGTTAATTGTTTAGTTAAATAATGTGTTTTGATCATTTGTATATAAAAAGAGTCTACCAATTTTAATTTTCTTTATCTAATTACAGGAAAATGTGCTTTTCGTGAAAAAAACGAATTTTGATTGTGTGTCTCGTCTTGTGATGCTTGTTCTTTTCCAAATCATATTTTATTTTCTGTATGGTTGTATGGTGAAGATCATTCTGAATCGATAACCGTTAAGTTTCTATGTACATTGTATGCACCAGTATCAGATTATACTGTAATATATCTTGGCATTAATATTTCATACATTTCGCACTAAACTTCACTTCTGTAACAATACATGGAATGTGTCACGTACAAATGTTCCGAGGCAGGTTTGGATTTATCTTCGTTTTAAAACATTATGACAGACTCGAGCTTATTTGAAAAAAAACCACAATACAGTAATACATTTTATTACATTGTGGTGCAAGAGAAAAAATCACACAATCTGAAACAATCTTATATGATCAAGCATATGTTTAAAATTCCATTAAGATAAACACTTTTAGATTTGAAAGGAATGCAATCCTACAAGAGTATGTAGAGCTATTCAGATCCTGCTGTAACAACAATCAAACTAGTGTATCTATGGTGTTATTATCCTCGTGCCCTACACTTTTTAGTGGCATCTTGTTTAAGAAATATTCCGTTAAATTATGAGTGCGCTAATTGCAATATTTATATATTAATTTCTACGACAAGTACTGTCGGTGGGCCATTTCTACGACAAGTATTGTCGGTAGGCCATTTCTATAACAAGTACTGTCGGTAGGCCATTTCTATCACAAGTACAGTCAGTGGGCAATTCTACGACAAGTATTCCCGGTTGGCCATTTCTCTAAGTTTTGTCGGCGGTTCATTTCTACAAGTACTGCTGGTAGGCCATTTTTATTTCAAGTACTGCCGGTAGGCCATTTCTACAAGTACTGTCGGTGGGCCATTTCTACGACAAGTACTGTCGGTGGGCCATTTCTACGACAAGTACTGTCGGTGGGCCATTTCTACAAATGCCTTTGGTTGGTCATTTCGTCATTGCCCCATTATGTTTAAATTCAGTTATGAGCTGACAAAATGTATATTCAGTGTAACAAAATGTTTTCGGAAGGTTATTGATGTAAATGCCAATATGATACGACTTAAACATGCACTCTCAGTTTCAGTTATGTTCGTGTGGTTGAATTCTAACAATAAATAACTATCGATATTTCTATATGGTGAATGTAATGTGTAGAGTAGGGATACCAGCTTAAGTACCAAGAATTGTCACATCAAATCATTTATTATATATTTATTTACTTTACTTTGCTTTGCTTAATTATTTAAAGGGTTTTACGTCCGCTATTTCGGCCTGATGGTATTTCAGCTGAAATAAAATTTTCAGATGCCGTCTTCGTATCTGTATGTGTTCCTTGAAATGTAAATATAAGTTAAATGACAATATGAGTTGTAACGTTAACAATCAATGGTTAAAATTTTACAAGAAATCAAATAATTACAAAATACAATATGGTGCGTTGTAAGACGTCAATTTCATTTCACATAATGAACACTACACTGTACTACCAAACGGTATGCTATTGTTTCTCACTTTAAGCAGCGTAATTCATGAGATATGGGAAGAAAAACTATGAAACATGATATTTAGAGATAATAAGGAGTGTGTCTGTGAACTCATGTAGATAAACAATAAAACAATGAAAAGGCAAACTAATACAGAAAAGAATGCGTAAAAATGAACGAAACAAAAACGTATACTCGACCGTAAGAATATCATTCAGAAATCGTAAATAAATAACCAATGCAATTTGTAGTGTCTTCAAGTAACCCACCCGAAATAAAACATTATATGACATTTTCTTTAATCAAGAACTTTGTTATTTCATAATTAATCCGGCGCAATCGTGCTGCCCCATACCAAATGGTAAACGTCTGGTTGTAGGAAATCTGACTACACCTGGTGCACTTCGAGTGCAGTAGTTGAGTTGAGATTACGCTGCGGGTTTGGTTTTTTTTTAATTTTTTTCATAAGAAAGATGATGTCTTGCTTGAGGATTTTCATTGCATACGGGGCTGTAGGTTAGAAGTTTAGAAGTTGGCATTTACTTTTGGAAAGATCAATCTGCTTTCTTTATGACGTCATTTACGCTATAAACAAAACAATGCCTAGTTACTCTATCGAATGTTTTCGTTGCATAATGATGTAATGCTATATCATTTCTAAAGAAATTATATAACATAAAGAATAAATATTTATATGCAACAAACCTTATCGCTTTGGTAGTGAAAACGGCCGGCAAATTTGCGGCTTACATGTGCACCGATTGTTTTGATTATTCCACATACGCCAACACCAGTTTATATAGTATATGGAAACTCAGACTCACGACTTCAGTATTTAGTTTCGACGTTTTAGCAACCTATCCTTGAATTATCCACATATTCATACAAGCATGCACAACATACATTGATTTTTAAAAACCTACATCCAGGATTTCTTGCCGGTAAGGCCCAAACGTGTATAGCGCTTTCTATATGAAGCTCATAAAAACAAAAAACAAAACAAACAAAACAAAACAAAAAAACTCTTTTTTTTTAATTTTATTTATTTTGCAAGGATTCAGCAATAAATTAACATGATATCAATTGATGTTATGTTTAAGTTGAAATTGACATCAACAAATATTAATTAGTTAATCATAGTATGTACCGATAGATGGATACGGGACTGCGGTACTACACATTAAATGACTCGCTTGTAAAGCTTGGGGTCAAAAATGTTGAAATCCAGCAGGGAAGTCGGGAAAATAAATACGGTCATTTACATATGTTATAGCGGGGGATGCATAAACCCATCAGTTTATATAACATTTTCGGGGGTATTAGATAATATCAAAATATTCTGAAATCTGCGTGTATATTCTAAACCCGTACTAATATTGCGTGATTAACGTAGCATCGTGTTGCCGCTGTGTTTAAGTGTTACCTACCCGATACCGCCACTTACGGCACACATTCTGCGATATTTTGTATTAAAGTCATATATTTACATTCTGAGTGTTGATTTTTTATATCAACGTACCAGGTGAAACAACAAACATTTTACCATGAAAACACTATGAATACAGTATGAAGACATATTTCCATACACTGATTGTCCATACGTTACAAAAGTTAAATATTAATACGCCTAAAAAATAGTTGCCATTTCATTTCCGTAAATTATATTTTCTCTGCCATTTATTCACATCAAACAATTCTAACTTAACACAAACTATTGTATTTAACAGTTGTTATATGTAATTTGTTGTCTTTTTGTTTTGATTACAGCAACACAAAAACCAAAACAACACAAAAAAACAAAAAGCAAACAAATCTGAAAAAGGCTGGAATTTGCGGTGCGGAAGGGCACGTTATGCGATGTGCATTAAGGGGTACACCGACTGTTCCATTCATTTAGCATCTTTTCGTATATAGTTATCAAACGTTAATTCTTTTTTTTTTAAATGACTGCGTTCTTTATGGGTTTTTTCAAATCACTCTAATGTAAATATATGAATTGAATGGGTTATTTTTTTTTATTTTCTTGGCAATATGTACTTTAGTAGATATCTACTGCTATTCATAGCCGCCATGAAAATGTAAAAAAAAATCAATTATATGTGCTACGATTAATGAATGTTATCATTTCACAAAAGCCTCCTTGTTTTTTTATACAATTAGCTACCGTAGCAAATAATTATGTCAAAGGCAGAAGTAAAGTGGTTAAAAAAGCTAGTACATTTATAAAGCAATCCTTAGTAGACTGAAACGGGACACACGATGCTGTAAGTGTAAAGGAATAAATAATAAATAGCATCCCTCTACAAACAAACAAAGTACGGACATAAATACCAGTACACAAAGCCGTCTAGCCTGGTCCACACCTTCTCGCCAGAACCATAATTAATATGTTCTGTGTAGAACCTTACTGCGTGCAAACAGATTTATTTAGCCGTTGTCCTGTACCGTCTGTACTGAGTATCACTTGTCGTGATTATGCACCATTAGTCCACAGTGTTATGGCTACAGGTAGGATTTACACCTATTGTTCTAGGTTTAACAGTAGTAATGCATTGTGTCTGGAGTTTGACTCAATTACGTCTTTGCAAATGCAGAAAAAAATGTTGTAACCGATAAGGAGCGGTAGTTTAGATAAGAATATTACATATTCTCATTTTATAACACATGCAATGAACCATATTGTAGCACAACTGGGAAATCCAACAGTCATATCGATGAAGGTTACGATACAGATCATGAAAGTCCTTTTATAGGCGGTTCCTCATCAAACAGGCCGAGAGACCTCTCCCGGAGACCACACCGAGAGACCACTCCGAGAGACCATTCCAAGGGACCACTCCGAGAGACCACTCCGAGAGACCATTCCAAGAGACCACTCCGGGAGACCACTCCGAGAGACCATTCCGAGAGACCACTCCGAGAGACCACTCCGAGAGACCATTCCGAGAGACCACTCCGAGAGACCACTCCGAGAGACCGCTCTGGATGCATTGTAGTTAATGCTGATCATTCCAATTGAGTTACCGTAATCCTAATGGCAATTTTAAAACTGGTCCGTAAAAATATTTCTGATTTAGAACCTACCGTCGAGGTGAAAAGGGTGACAATGGTGTAATACTATCTTTATAGATATCAATGTGCTCAGTAATTCCAAATCATACACACCATAAGATATATTAATCGCATCGAAACCAATATCAACTCTGATCAGACAACTGTCAAAACCCAGCCATCTAGCTACTAGTTTTCAAGTTTTCCCACACGTAGATATCAGTTTATATTACGCTAAGGGTAGAGAGTTTCAGGTGCTTTTTTATTTGTGTTTTTTTTTATACGTTTTGGTCAAGGTGGAACATGTTTAGTTTTGAGCTTGATTACATTCTAGTTTACATTTAAATTATATTAGTGCAGTGTTATTTATAATTACATAGTTATTTGAGCAGCATACAAGCGTATATTCACTTTGCGTTCATTACCACATATCACACAATATTAAATTTAATTTGAAACTTAACACTATCATAGTGCAGACTGCACCTACGATACAAATATAAAGCTACAACAGTACTACTATGAAACCTTCCCCTTGCTGTAGAGTGTATTAAATAATAAGCCAGGAACAGCTGTATATAAGTTCCTCTTCAGCGTGCGCTCCTCCTAGGTTCGTTATAGGACCTATACTTGTTATCCCGCGTCGTGCTAACGGTACAATCTATGGCGTCATGTGCGTTGCTGGTGGTCTGATCTGGAACTCTTCAGTGATTTATGAAAAGTGCAGCACGAATAATAGCGAGACTGAAGATAAATGTACTTTACGCCTTTAAATACAAGTGTATCGTAATCGATGGATGATAATCTGTATAACCGGTTAAAGAATCGCCCATTCTGTAAATTATTTATTTGATATACAAATTTATTCTTTTATACGTTTTTTTTTCTATAATCTTAACAAAAGGTACATCGAAATTATTGTGATATATATGGAAATCTCTCGACTGTTCAACACAACTTCTAAATAGATTGAGTTAACGCTTATGCAAGCAGTCTCAATTTTGGATAATTAAGATACATGTGTAGGCTGATTTATGTATGTTTTAAAGTTCAGAGAAAATAAAATAACCTCGGGGTATGCGGAAGACAACGTAACCTAATATCTTACTATTATGTATTAAAGGATAATTCAGTCAAGTTTTAAATGTCATAAAATGGTTCATAAACGCGTTCTATAATTTCTTGAAAGGACCCATCAGTACCATACATTGCAGCGTGGAGGTTTACAAACTTATTGGCACACGTTGACATCTTGAGCATGCACAACTTGTTTGTTTGTTTGTTGTTTTTTAGTGTGGTTATTGGCTCTTTTTACTAGTTCCTCTTTCGCGGCACAGTTTTGTATACGATACGAACTCTATAAAATGTCTGTTGGGTCCAGTCAAAATATCAGAAATATTTAAAGGAATCTATTTATTGTGATACACAACAGTATTGTTTGTAATCGAATGTTTAGAGATAAAATGTGTGCATTCCCGTTATTTTACAGAACACAGTGGGCATGGTATTCAAATACCAACTACGTACATAAGTCTTGAGAGGTAATTCTTAATTTCGGAATCGTTGGTCGGCGAAATTGTCCTCCAAGATTTGCTCATTTCATTTATTTGTCCTTTACTAGTAAACCGATTATAGACTAAAACAGTTCTTATTATATAGGTTAACTAAGTAGGAAGTGACAATGAAATTAAACGTATTATATATAGCAAAAGACATTTACAACGGACTTCATTTAATCAACTATTAAAGCGCCTTTTCTCATATAAAGCGACATGCACGAAGGGTGCAGACTATCTTGTAGATTTATGATTGCAAGCTAAGAACACAGGGAAAAGAGGAGGGGGTATAGAGTCTGACTTGATAAGACACCGCGTTTGTCCGTAAGTACGGCTCGTGTTTACTGCCTATCACTTTACATACGACATGCGATGTGCTCGTTACCCTTATGTTCTAAACATCTTTACCATACACAAATCCAATTTTGGAAAGCATGTTCTAAGTGGGTGATCCAGGATAAGGCTTTTTTATACTTCTATCATTAAATTCAAGTTTAATGCTGCTATTAAGTTTGTGTCAGTCTTTTGGATAAAGTAGTATTTGAGATCAAAAAGTTTATATTATATATGTACATAAAAGATGGCCAATGATAGTATATTCCATGTAAACCTTACATAATCCAACTGACATTACTGTATACATTCTGGTTAAATGGTGCTCAATATCTTAATTGATAGCGAATACTACATATCTTCTCCGCATTATTTTAAACTAATGGAAGGACAATAGCACGTGAAGTAATCCAAGTAAAGCTTACAATTAATAGAAGTACGAACAATACAGAAAGTAAAAACCGGAATTTCCATTGTATAAACATCAGTTCTGGAAAGAGATACGTATGGAGCGCCATAGCTCTCACACATGACCTTAAAATAATATATTTATTGATATTTTCATTATATAATTAGACTTTATCAATATATTTATTCGATTTTATCATTATATATTCGATTTTATCATTATATATTCGATTTTGTCGTTATATTATTATATGTTGTCATTATATTATTATATGTTATCATTATATTATTTGATTTTATCATTGTATTATATGATGTTATCATTATATGATTACGTTACACCATTATAGTATACGCTGTTATCGTTATATTATTTGATTTCTTGTTTTATGACAAATCTGAGTGCATTAGAATAAAACATATGAATTAAACGTAAAATCCTACTGTCGTCCTACTGTCGTCGTCCTACTGTCGTCCAGCCTTCCATAGGTATGTCTTACCTGAGAAAAATGTTGAAGTTGGTTTAACGTGAGGACAACATGAACAAATATCTACTTCTAGCAAAATGTATCCAGATCAGATAAAAAAAAACGTCATTTCATCATAATTATATTCTTGAAAACATTCGTTCCTTTTGCAGTTTCAGAAACTTGAAGAGGCGATATTTATTACGGAATTATATTTCTTATGAAATGTATGAATGATGAGAATCAGTATTCCTCGTTTGACAGTGTTTTAATCAAAGGAGATGAAAAGCCGCGGAGCAAACTTACGGCGGGCCTCTTCACTAGATAAAGGCGCGTGTACATTTATAAATACAATTCTAATGGATTCATTATTTAAAGTCAGAGTCAAATATATTTGTGTGTACATTGTTGACATATTTTAAGTAACCCATATCTATCGGAATATGCAGTTATCTTGTCAAGAAACCCAGGGTGCCAGAAAGAAATATTTCCTTGTATCCAAAATTCGTTATAGGATTGTAAAATAAATTTCGTTGAGTCGAAACTCACGAAGATCCATCTACTTCGTTATAAGCATAAATTGGTAACAATCATGTCCGTCTTACGGCAGCTTTTGGAAGTGGCCACTGATGGTAAGATGTCTTTGCCAGGGTGGTCTTATACTGGTGATAATATAAGAACGTTGACGTGAGAAATGACACTTAGAATTTAAACAAGAGTCGTATTCCAGCACACCTGTACACAGGTGATTATACTGGAACTGGAGAGTATCTCGATGATCTTTTGATATTTTAAAGGAATTACTGCATTTTCCTTAAATATGCCATGTCCAATTTGATTTACTAGTACAGGATTTTTAAACTTTAATTGCTTTTTTATATTGTTTAATTGACAATTTCATGAGCAGATTGAAAATTAATTCTAAGTTTTTGTCTAAAATTTGCAGAGTGATGTGTTGATTTATTTTCTTGAATGAAGTCTTTACTGGCATTTGACATCAATATTGTGACATTTAATATTGGACTTTCTGAAGTGTCCCATATGTTCAGGCCTATCGTGTTCCATCTTAAAGTCAGGTTTCAATCACATATTCATGAAAAAATTAAATCTTCAGAAACTCATTTTAAAAAGTTGATATAAAAACATTAGGGGGATATGTCTTAAGTAAATTGTTAACATGGATGACAGTGTTTGACACATCAAACGAAAGACACTAGCTCGCCATACCTAAAACCCTTGAAACAGATGCACAATGGTATTTTTTTTAACTTCTCTCCATTCTAGAACAAACGGATACAGGGATACACCTACGATAAGTTAATGAATGCCATATTCGCATAAATGTTTAATTGTTTGTTCTTTATCTGGTTGAACCATTCTACCTCATTTCCATATTCCTGTGCAAACGTAAGGGAAATCAAAAGGTTAAAAAAAATATTGTTTACCAAGATCATACCGATTCGTACTTTCGTTTTATCGATTTTTCGCTCTAAAAAGTGAATAGTTAACGCATCCAAGTATCTTTGTTTTATGGGGATTCAGCAGCGTCAGGAAATAATGAACCAGTCGTCATGAAAATTGACAGAAGTGATTTTTGTCCAACTAAATATATCTGTATAGTTCGCCACAAACACAATCGCCGATAATTCAGTGTAGTATCATTCTAAACTGCCGCTGCTGCTGCTACTACTACTACTACTACTACTACTACCACTACTACTACTACTACTACTACTACAACAACAACTACTACTACTACTACTACTACTACTACTACAACTACTACTACTACTACTACTACAACTACTACTGCAACTACTACTACTACTACTTCTACCACTACTACTACTACTACTACTACTACTACTACTACTACAACTACTACAACAACTACTACAACAACTACTACTACTACTACTACAACTACATACTACTAATACTACTACAACTTCTACTACTTCTACTACTACTACTACTACTACTACTTCTACTACTACTACTACTACTACTACTACTACTACTGCTACTACTACTACTACTACAACTACTACTACTACAACTACTAGAACTACTACAACTGCTACTGCAACTACTACTACTTCTACTACTACTACTACTACTACTACTATTACTACTACAACTACTACTACTACTACTGCCTACTACTACTACTACTACTACTACTACTGCCTACTACTACTACTACTACTACTACTACTACCATCCCTACTACCACTACTACTACTACTACTACTACTACTATTACTACTCTTATAGTTATCGTTACAAAATATGTCCTACAACTAAACTTCTGCTTCAACCACTATCAATACAACATGTGTACCACCAGCATCGCCTGTAGTAATGGTACGTTACGTACTGGACCCGCCTGTTACTAAAGCACCTGTCTAGAGTGGCGGTCGGTACAGGTACGACAGATGTATGACGGGAATGTGACAGTACAAACCGTTAGGTGCCACCAACAGATACCAGCTATATAGCGGACATAGCAATGCACCACAGCTGCCACAAAGCGCCAGCTTGGCTGAAGTCTGCTTTTTCTGCCATCTGGAAACCTCTTATCAAAATATGCTCAGTAGCTATACGTTATATGATGTAAACATGTGTATAATTAATGATGTGATGCATGTGTATGTATGCGCGTGATAAACTAGTATCTATGATCGAGGACCTTGGAGTCCGCTATCAGACACCTCGGAATGTAACAGTTACGTGTTGTGGCAAATGCAATTTGTAACCTCGCGAATTATCACTTTTCTTGACTTTTTCGTGGTATTAGCTTATAATTCTAATTAACCTAGATGTATCATTTACTGTAACAAAGGACATAAAGAACGATTATTATTATTGTGCGGCACTACATAGAATGAAGCTATCTAAAAACATGTACACTGTATTACCATTTCTTATTCCAGGTAATTTTGGTTGGTTTTTTTAATGTCCTATTAATAGCCATGGTCATTTAAGGGCGTGTCAGGTTTTGGAGGTGAAGGAAAGCCGGAGTATCCGGAGAAAAAACCACTGGCCTACGGTCAGTACCAGACAACTGCCTCACGTGGGTTTCGAACTCGCAACCAGAGGTGGATGGCCAGTGATAAAATGTCGGGACACCTTAATCACTCGGTCACCGCGGACCCAGGTAGAATATTGATTTCTCTAAACGGCAGGAAAGCATTATTTATCGTTCTTTTTCAAACACATGCATTCGCAAACAACAAGTTCTGCCAGGCATGAAATAACAAATAATAAAAATAACAAATAATACAAAATAATAACAAATAATAACAAAATAATAACAAAATAATAACAAAATAATAACAAAGACACCGAATACCACATATCCCTCCAAAGTCATTGCCGTGAGTAGATTTACTCGACATTACAACATCACTATTAAAACATCCGGAAAGCATCATTACATCTGTTTCTCGCGATAAAACGGGAATGTTAAAAGCTTGATTTTTAACACATTTCTTTAAAGATTGATATCCTTTTCAAATAGTGCCTACCTGAAGCGCGAACATAGATAACAATTACTTACACACATATCTTAGCTGAAAAAATAACTACTCCGTCGTGAATAACCTGGCAACCTCACCAGTCGACCAGTATAACCCTCATCCTTTGGCTGTTATCCTCACTGCGACAAGAACGGGTGAGACCCACTACAAAACTAATTGACTTAATGGTATTTTACACTGAGAGATATCTTTAATGTTAAATATTTGTGTATACATTTACTCGGCTTTAACTCCAGTTTTATCAAGACCTTGCTCGCATTCGCTTGACACCCGGGATGTTGTTGTGTAAACGTTGATATAACATTTTGTTTATGTTACTTGAATTGGTTGGATGGGGATGTAACTTAAAAACAGCGATAAAAACATAATTGTTCCACTTAAATAGTTAACCCGAAATGATAATATAGTTCGGTGTTTAATATCTAAACAAACGTGTTATTCATGATACGAAATGCGACATGAGTCCATGCTCTGATTTACGCAATAGTCGATCCACGTGAGATATTCTCTCCAGTATAGCAAGCTATTAAAAAAAAATGAGTGGGGTGTAGCTGGTCCTGAACAATGTTGCTTTGTTTAGAAGAAGCATATGAGAACATGAGTTTGTATCTACATCACCTCATAATCCATGCACATTCAGCTGTCATAATAAACTCGTCGATTTTAGCGATCGAAATGAATAGTCTTGTCACTAAATGAAATCGAGGAATCGCATGGCAAACGTTTGTATTCACAAAAACAAATCTTAATTTTGATAATGGAATTTCTTGAGAGTGTCAGAAATGTTATTCCACTAGCAAGCGCAAGTGTAAATATCTTGTGTGAACTGCAACGAACCTAATCTTCTTTTTAAAATCATTCTTTATCCTGCTTAAGTAAACATTCGTGTTAGAAGGAAAACAACAGCCGTATGGTGCATATTTATTTTTATGATTTGGAATATAATGTATGTTCAAATTCATATCGAAATGTTCTCCCTCCGCCTTCTGTATACTCATTATTACCGCCTTACAATTGGTCACACAATTACGGACCAACAGCTTCTCATTCCTACGAATCTGTGTAGTTCTCCATTATGCTTTGATGGTGACCGTATCATGATCTAACGATAGGATCAATTCCTTAGTCTAGGATGCCAAGTGGGAAGATGAAAATTAAGACCGCAATCTCAAACTGGCTAATGACCACAAATTCACTAAGCCGATACTTAACTCGAATAGTGTCGAAGATCATTGGATACTATTCGAACTTGATCAATTTGATCATTATTGTACATTGCAACTTAAGCTGTGTTATAACAAAGAAATAGTCTCGTAGTAGTATAATAACACTGGGTATACATAAACAGAGAGTTGAAACTGCATAGGTATGTATAAGCATTAACACATTCCACATATTTCTTTTTAAAGCAGTATCAACACGTACAAAGTGCCATAGCTCAAAGTTAATACAGGAAAGGTGATGATAAAACCAAAGAGAAATCCTGACTTGAAATCAAAATATGATACCCCAAGTCAGGCTTCATGAAGACATACACCCTTACTTGTGTCAGTGCTTATAGACCCTTAAGTACGTCAGTGTTATAGACCCTCAAGTGTGTCAGTGTTATAGACCCTTAAGTGTGTCAGTGTTATAGACCCTTAAGAACGTCAGTGTTATATACCCTTAAGTACGTCAGTGTTATAGACCCTTAAGTGTGTCAGTGTTATAGACCCTTAAGTACGTCAGTGTTATAGACCCTTAAGTACGTCAGTGTTATAGACCCTTAAGTACGTCAGTGTTATAGACCCTTAAGTGTGTCAGTGTTATAGACCCTTAAGTACGTCAGTGTTATAGACCCTCAAGTGTGTCAGTGTTATAGACCCTTAAGTACATCAGTGTTATAGACCCTCAAGTGTGTCACTGTTATAGACCCTTAAGTACGTCAGTGTTATAGACCCTTAAGTGTGTCAGTGCTATAGACCCTTAAGTACGTCAGTGTTATAGACCCTTAAGTACGTCAGTGTTATAGACCCTTAAGTACGTCAGTGTTATAGACCCTTAAGTACGTCAGTGTTATAGACCCTTAAGTACGTCAGTGTTATAGACCCTTAAGTGTGTCAGTGTTATAGACCCTTAAGTACGTCAGTGTTATAGACCCTTAAGTGTGTCAGTGTTATAGACCCTTAAGTGTGTCAGTGTTTATAGACCCTTAAGTGTGTCAGTGTCATAGACCCTTAAGTGTGTCAGTGTTATAGACCCTTAAGTGTGTCAGTGTTTATAGACCCTTAAGTGTGTCAGTGTCATAGACCCTTAAGTGTGCCAGTGCTATAGACCCTTAAGTGTGTCAGTGTTATAGACCCTTAAGTACGTCAGTGTTATAGACCCTCAAGTACGTCAGTGCTATAGACCCTTAAGTACGTCAGTGTTATAGACCCTTAAGTGTGTCAGTGCTATAGACCCTTAAGTACGTCAGTGCTATAGACCCTTAAGTACGTCAGTGTTATAGACCCTTAAGTACGTCAGTGCTATAGACCCTTAAGTACGTCAGTGCTATAGACCCTTAAGTGTGTCAGTGCTATAGACCCTTAAGTACGTCAGTGTTATAGACCCTTAAGTACGTCAGTGCTATAGACCCTTAAGTACGTCAGTGTTATAGACCCTTAAGTACGTCAGTGCTATAGACCCTTAAGTACGTCAGTGCTATAGACCCTTAAGTGTGTCAGTGCTATAGACCCTTAAGTACGTCAGTGTTATAGACCCTTAAGTACGTCAGTGTTATAGACCCTTAAGTGTGTCAGTGCTATAGACCCTTAAGTACGTCAGTGTTATAGACCCTTAAGTACGTCAGTGCTATAGACCCTTAAGTACGTCAGTGTTATAGACCCTTAAGTACGTCAGTGTTATAGACCCTTAGGTACACTGTACGTCAGTTTTATAGACCCTTAAGTACGTCAGTGTTATAGACCCTTAGGTACACTGTACGTCAGTGTTATAGACCCTTAAGTACGTCAGTGTTATAGACCCTTAAGTACGTCAGTGTTATAGACCCTTAAGTACGTCAGTGTTATAGACCCTTAAGTGTAACAGTGCTATAGACCCTTAAGTGTGTCAGTGTTATAGACCATTAAGTGTGTCAGTGTTATAGACCCTTAAGTGTAACAGTGCTATAGATTTAAGCATAGTGTCAACAAATATATTTCAAACGTTACTTGATACAAACATGCAAAAATAATAATGATTAAGTGAAAATGAGTGTCATCACTCAATGTAACCGAAAACACCAGTAATTTCCTAAAGAGTTACTCCTAATTCTCTAGTACGGCTATTGAGTAAAAATTCCCACTAGTAGTAGTATCGATCGCTTTTATTTCACATTTCTATGTTAATCTACTTTCCGTATTGCAGGAAAAAATAAATTTGAAAAAAAAAGAATCTCGCAGCAGGTTACTCATCTCTGAGATTAACACGTACATGTAGTTAATGTAATGGAAGCTGTCAATAACTCAAGTCTTGTTAGATCCGGAATTCCATCACATATTTCGAAAATCAATCATCCGTTTTTCTCTAAACATCAATTTAGGAATTATCAGCTAATAGCATTGGCTTTTAATCCAGATTTGTAGAATCGTGTTCTCGTAATGTTCAATGAGGAATTGTTGCATCAAATAATCAAAACATTATCACGGTGCAGAAACGAAATTAAGCTTGAACTTCGGGCTAAAGTTCCTGACTCATAGATCATTGATTGACAAGGTTGAATCATAGGGACATGATTTACTGGGCTAGATCCAATCACATAATTATTTAATCAGTTAGGATAAGCATTAAATCCTGTTCCCCTTTTCCTGATTAGTTTTTTTCCTTGTTTTCACGATCGTGCCCTTTAAGGATTCGTTGGGAATATTATCATATTAAGGTTTAATTTAGATGAGCAAAAATATATCACATCAGATTGTTGTAATCAAACATATCACGCATGGTTGTCCATTTCGCCCCTTTATGCGACCACTATACAGGGAGTCTGCATTGCAGTACCTCCATCCCACACGAAAATATAAATGTCCCTTCTTTATACTATACTGACGTTTCATAGGAATACCTCAAGTTCATTAACAGCATGGTAGTCCCTATACAGAATATCAGTATTTATTATAAAGTCCATACCACTGAAGTCTGTTTTATTGATACATGTATGAGTCTTTGAATTTACTAATGATGATGATGCTTCCTATTGTATAAAATCCTGTCATTTGTCCTCATCCGGCTAATATGAAGCAAAGGAAAAGGTGGAGAAGGTATTTTACTGCAGTTTTGCTATATAAATATAGCTATAGAAAATATTGACTTGTTAACAGTTTTGGTAAATAAGACTTACCATATAACAGCGGAAACAAATGAATCTCATTGAGATGGCACTGTCAGTATTTACATAGATAAGTATAGAACACAACAAAGGATATAGTACGACTACTCCCGCTGCTACTGACAAAATACTGCTGACACTCATCTCATATAATAGAGAGCTAGCTATATAGATAACGTCAAACAAACAAAAATGTTAGAACTTGCTCAAATTCAGATTTAACCGTTGTAATAATTCAGAATCATTATCTCAGAATGACAATGGTTTAGTATTCTTACAGTCAGTAGTGTTTGTATCTATCTAGGGGTTTATAAAAGGAAATGTCACTTGCTGTATCAGAGTGTGTGTGTTATTTGCTCCTAATTATATATAATCCATTGAAGAATGTGCACGTTTCCTCCAACTGCAGATTGAAGATTGTTGTCCTGTGGGAAGATATTTCGATAAGCCTGTCAGCTACTCAAACACAAATTGGACTCACGCGAGAATTAATGTGTCATGTGATTTGAGGTAATTGTAAATTTTCGGTGTTAATCATTACAATGACGTTTCTATGGAAGATACCCTGGCATGACGATAATTCAGTTGTGATAACATATATCAGTAGAGTAAAACTGCTTGTATGCACGATCATCAACTATTTTAGAGAGCCGAGGTTACAATCTTTATGTATTTCGCCATTAATCGTCTTCTCTGCGCTTCACAAGTATCATTTATGGTTGTTTATATATATATATATATATAAATGATTAAATCAATTAATTAATCATGCAAGTTTTGTACATGATTTATTGCATTTACATTTACATTTAGATATAAAAAAGAACCGCATAAACACCACAGAAAAACAACATGAACAAGCGGACATTGGAACAAACGTAGAAACATTAGTAAGAGCGAAGAATACAACACGAAAGGGAGAAAGACAAGAGTAGGAACCGAGAAAACATAACAAATGAACGATTAACAATATAAACAACAACTGTTTAAAAAGATCAAAACATTAACTGAGGCATAATCATCCTGCTTGACTTTAAACATTTGTATTGAAGCGACATGTTTACTTCCACGTCGTTCAACGTCATTTAAGATTATACAGTCCGAGACTTTTATGTTTCCTCTGTACATTTATAAGGTTGCAATGTCTATAGCCTTTGTCGGCTGATATAAATAACAGAGATGTTTGGTCGTACTAAGGACCTAATTCTGTAAGTTCTGTGATAAGGCAAATACGATTTCTGTACTTTTGTCCAACAGTAATATCGTTACTCTGCTAAAGCTATACATAGATCGATCTGACCGAGTCTGACAATAGTCATGTTCAGCACTACAGCATTTCAAGTCATATATATGCAATGTGGATGGAAATACGGAAAGCAAAGACAATTGTATATATCTGTTTTATCTAGGACTTCTCCCAGTGGTCACTATTATAACAGGGGTCATTAATATTATTATATGACTGCGACGGTGGCCTTTTTCTCATTGCTAGAGACCTCAGTGAGTGATAGATCTTGAATAAAATTGCAATGTCGATCTGAAATCTGTGAGCACCTGTTGCGAAGGTGACATTACATAGCGGTTATCTGGAATTTCCCTTGGGGTCTGGGAATATCCCCTATGCCAGGTCGACAAATCTTCGTGTCATTAAAAATGAGGTGAATAATCGTGCAATGTTGAAACAGCAAACACATTAAACGTGTTATACAACATTTACAGGAAACATTGGTTTGTTTGGTTTGTTTTTGTTTAACGTCCTATTAACAGTCAGTGTCATTTAAGGACGTGCCAGGTTTTGGAGGTGGAGGAAAGCCGGAGTACCCGGAGAAAAACCACCGGCCTACGGTCAGTACCTGGCAACTGCCCCACGTAGGTTTCGAACTCGCAACCCAGAGGTGGAGGGCTAGTATTAAAGTGTCGGGACACCTTAACCACTCGGCCACCGCGGACCCCTACAACTGTGAAAACATATTAGGTCATCTCTGTGTGCCTTAGAATATTACTAGAATAATGGATAGGTCTTTAAGAAATAATGTTGCAATAGGCAGAGATTACGGAGCAAGTTAGTCAATTTCCAAATGTCCAATAATGACGAAAAGGTCCTCGGGGCATCCTGAGTTAGTCCCAACGTAAGGTAAGATGCATTGGAGAGGCATACAACAAGTTTATTTCCCGCTGAATATACTGAACAAGAAACAATGTCCAATCAGACATGATCATCTGTATATTGACAATAGCATCGCCTTAATATACTGAAGATACAAAGATCAAAGACCATGAGAAAAATTCGGGCTACGCACAGATCTTTCACTGGATAATATTACGGCTAATGTAATCATAATAGAGCAAAATCTGATTCTGCTGTACGTAGAATATCTCAAGGTCGTAATTAATTTGGGTTATCAACGGAATCTAGCTTTTCTGTATTAGAGATAGTGTAACTAGAGGCGTTTACCTAGGTCAGTTTTATGCCTGATCTGATTGTCTTTCACAAAGAATCCGATTCAATTCCTAAACATACCAAATGAACTCCTGGATATGAAGGGAAATTATTTGAAGAAATGAAAGTTATTTGATGCATATTGATTTTTACACTGTACACAATGTCAATAATATTTGAATGGAATCAAATTCATAACGAAATATTTTTAACCAATATGACATCCATACAAACGTCAAATTGAATTTCAATATCACCGAACGGAAAACGGTATAACAGATACATTTGTTATACTGGAAAAGGAAGTAGTGATGCCTACAAGATGTATCATAAGGCTTCCAGGAAAATAGTGAAGGGTTCCCGTTTAATTTTAACATAGAACCAATTTCATCGCGAACATTCGGGAAATAGTCGCTTTATATTTCAAAACAATTGGGATAGCTATACAGTTTCCACTAAGTAAATCCACGAAAGCTAAGCTAACGAACGGCACTCGTTCTAATTTCCTTTCGATATCCCCAATGTATTGATCCAAGGTTAGTTTAAGCCAACTTTCATTTGAGGAGTCGCTGCCTTATATTTGAAAACGATATATATTGTCCCGATGGAGAGCATTCTGTAGTATCCGTGTTGCTGATCTGGTCTTAAACAGATCACTTATGTAAGCTATAAAACACGATTTCTCCAACGTACTCGATCACATCAGACTGGTGGAATTGAGAAAACATTTAACAGTGTCAACCTCAGTAGTTAGTTCAATTCCCTGGTTTCTCCCAGAGAGGGTCATTGACGTAAATAGACTATGTCGCGTGCCCCAACAATGTCGTATAGCCGGATTTTTTCCGACATTAACAACTGTAGATCTGCACAGCGTACGTTTGGAGGTCTGTCAGTCTAAATGCTGAGTAGCACTTAACATTGAATCAAGAAAACAAGGTGTACGTAAATAAAATAAAGGCTTTGTATCGTGTTTTGTTAAGAGGTCGCGATGTTAAAGTTACGTGGACAGAAGAAAAACAGCAATTTATCACAGTATGAGTTTTAATTCTGATATAATATTGGCGCAGTGCAACAACTTGTGAATTAGTATTCCTCTTGGATTATAGTATAGTATAGTAACACAAGATTAAAATCTTCTAACATTGACACAATTATGATAAGATATAGTAGCTTTTTTTCATTATCCGCTTACGGTATAACACTGTATGGTGTTGTATTGTTTGTACATCAACGCCCAGTATACCAGTTTGATCAGAGTCGGTTTAATACTACGACTTTGAATTCCATTTACTCATAATCATTCCTTCACTAAATTTTCGCCTCAGAATCAAATCTGCGCACCTTATTGGATAGTTATTGGCGTTTTAGGTGTGGCCGTTGAAATTTCTGTGAGGAATTGCTTATGAATGGATGTATGAAGGAAGGATAATTCCATTGGTAATATCTAACGATTCGTTACCTTGCGCTTTCCATGTCAAAGATAAATCGGGAAAGAAAAATGTGAGTTGTTGTTAGTAACTAAGTCTTTACTCAAAGCACCCCTCTTAAACTTGTCTGGCGGCGGAGGGGATGGAAATGAAAGTGGGAAAAAATGCAGAAGGCGAAAAAATCACACCACTGGTGCATAACGATTGATAATGGTA
This sequence comes from Pecten maximus, assembly GCF_902652985.1. Classification (NCBI taxonomy): domain Eukaryota; kingdom Metazoa; phylum Mollusca; class Bivalvia; order Pectinida; family Pectinidae; genus Pecten; species Pecten maximus. The sequence goes on along the minus strand of NC_047016.1, from coordinate 26,392,784 downwards.
ACGACGAAGACAGATGTCTGAGTCAAGTGTAACTGATATTGTCATAAAAAAACTGGAGGATAATATAGAATATTATCTAGATAATTTAATATCCAGGTAGGTATTATTATTTTTTAAACACGGTTTTGTTTTCCAATATTTTCGAAATGTAGACAATTTGTATGACTTTCAAACAAAATTCTCTCAATTTTTTTTTAGGAACAAAAATGTTAGATATGCTAACTATCTAGCTATGTGTTCAATTGCCATCAATAATCATGTTTTCTCAAACGCATTATGTAACGTATTTTAAGAAACAATTGTTAAGATCTCGTTTATATATAGACCATACCTGTTAATTTATATCGTTTCGGGATAACTAGAATAGGCGTACTATGAATAGAGAGAATTTCAACAAAAGGATAAAGAGACTAAATGATGAAAAACGTGTGTTTCCTACAGAGGTGTCTATAGGCCTACTGTGTTATCTAGAGAGTCTGCACATTACGGTCGGTAGGAAACATTCTTTTGATTAGCTCATCTCACGAAAAGAATTACCAAACGATGGTAACTATGTCTCAGTAAACAATACAATCGTAGGTTCGTTCTTGTTATTTTCAGAGAACAAAAGATCTAAACAAATAGTCTCCTCCTTAATTAGTTTGATGAGGAAAAGCAGGTTGTGCCGCGATTTTCGAAGACTGAACGGCTTCATCAGAAGTTGTTAAATGTATTTTCAAAATGCTTGACTTGCATTTACAATACTTAATTTTAATCTCATTCCTAAAGCTTATTTCAGCTCATAGCGAAATCTGTCTACTTTCTGTTATGATGCTAGTTCGAATATAATACGCTAGAAACGTTAAGATATCCTACGTGGTACTAACCATACAATCCGAAGACTGGTAAGTGAAATACAACAACGGAAGTCAGCGTGTAATCTCTAACCAAAAATAGTGCCAAGTAAAGCGAGAGTGCTTTACTACTGCCGGCATGCAATACACGTGTGATACTGGCTACTAATGTGATTCGTCTATTTCTTGAAACACGTCATGTGGTTTGCACTTGTACACAATGTGTAATAAACCGCTGGAGTGCAATTACCAATTTACCAAAATACTAGAAAAAAAAGTGTACTCACTGAAGTCTTAATCAATATTTTTTAATAGGAAATAAAGCAAACATTTATCTCATGAACTTTTCGCTCGTTTTTTTGTTTTTTGTTTTTGTTTTAAGAGACCATAACAATATAAAAGACACCATTAATGTCCACAACAACACAAGGTTAAAGACGTTCAGGAAAGTTAAACGTTCCCTGTACGTAACACTTGTGGCACCTGGCGTTATGACGTCACATGTCATACCATTGATAGCACAGTGACCATCCATAATATAACTACTGCATATTGCAGACCTCTATGTAATGTAAGATTTCAAAAATACCTTCGTGTATTCTGCGACAGAAAACGCAGTATGAATATGTTTCAGATTCAGTATGACGACACTTTAAGCACGCCCTTCAGTCATCGTATTAGCATTAGTATTATGGACACCGTCTTAACTGTAAAACCACACGCATTCAACATTATAACCGGACGTCTGGTCGTAATGAAGACAACAATAATAACACATACAGGTTTCATCCCAAATTAAAATGTACACGTATGAATTCCGTTTTAAAGGCTTGTGTAGTTTTTAATAATATATTTTTCATAATTCTCAACTCAAATGATAAATGCCAGTAAATATGTAAGGATAATAACGTCTTATCAAGTAGGCTTGTCTAAAACCACATAATAAATCTAGTATATTCGTTGTCCAAAATCGTAGGTGTACGACTGACGTGTTAGAAGTCCTAAACAGTGATCAGTCGATCACAGCTGTCAGAAATAAGCTTTTTCTAGTTAACAATGAAACTATGTTTAAGGAGTGCGTGGTAGATTTAGAATACGAGTAAAGCACGGGAGCGTGCATGTTGTCACGCACCCCATGCATGTTTTAGTATCTCTAAATCTAACTCAATTATAACGAGACAGTGCTCGAAATTACAGACAAACCAGAATGTGTTGGGGCCAATCCCTTCAATAATGACCTCTCGCTGAAATTGAACAGGAAGGGGTATTGGAGGCTTCAGAGAACATTGGAGAGGAATACGGTCGATTGTTTATTGAATAATATAGTGTATACTTCAAAACCATCTAATACAACGTTATAATTTCCTACCGATATATCAATTTAATTCAGCTTTGTCAAGGCATATTGTTGTAATATTCTCTACATGCATGGATGCTATGTTGAAGTTGAATTCAAAACACATGCCAGAACATCACATATGTAACTAATATCTCAATGCATGTGTTCCATTGTTATATACCACGCCGCTATATTCTCTCACGTTCATAGCGCTTTAAATCCGCATTATATCAAGAGGTTTTTACTGTATTAAATATCATCATCTCCTTTAAAACTGATGTACAATACTAATATCGAAACTCCAGACGTTGAAAATACATTTTAAGCAATCAAATAGGCAATGATGTGTCCGAGCTATTAAATGAGATCAGACAACCCGTTCTGCTGTCTATTTATTTCTGACAAGATGTCATATATTATTTTAATATGTTATACGTACGCAGTGTACGTGATTAAGTGATATCTTACCAGAGTTTTTGGGATGGTCTATTTTTTTTATTAAATAATTCTTTTGATAATTTCATCAATATGTAAACTACAAGGATGAAATTAGTTAATTACTCTGCTTAAATATCAAAACTTTATTGTCTAACCAGTCTGACAACAACTTGTATAATTACTTCACTCCAAAAATCAAATCAAATAATTACTATGTAATATAGTTCATCATTTATCAACCATATTGATTTATTTTATTTCTAATAAATCAGTTTTATTTTTCACAATCTCACATTACATTGTCTCAATGGAATCTTTTCGAAATTCATGCAAAATAGGTTCTGTCAGAGTTTACTTAGATTTAGCGAAATGATACAAAAGTAATAAATAAGTTTATTTTATCTGAAATTTGGTTGACGTCATGATTGCGTAAACCGACACCTAGTGTTGATTTCATTGATAAACCTTTAGCTGATAAAGACAATCGGTGAGCGAACACACTGGCACCTCGTTAGTCACCATACAACCTTACTTGTTCACAGGTGAATCAATTTTCTCATTAATTTTCCTTTTAAATTCTAAACATTTTTTGCTTTTTTAAACACATGACACGTGCTTTAATGCATATTTGATTGACGCTTCGTCCCAATATCACCTCGAGGCAAGATGAACTTGACTCTCATTACTAATACATGTATATTAAAAAATCATTGTCCGACATAATCAAAAAGCACATACAAAATGTTATATTGATATTCAATTGATTTCATATTGAATTCATATTTATTCGTAATGTATAATAACAAGAATTTGAATCATAATTTATTTCAGATGTCGGTGATCATTAAACATGCTATACATGTATTTACGGAATGTATACCAATCAAAGGATCGTATTAAGTATTATTGTCCATGTATTTTGGTGAATTATGTAGTTTATTTACTCCCCATAAGTTATTCTACATATTCCTACATAATTATTTATATTCCTCTTTTCATTAGCATGTTTCTCAAAGGGGAATATGAGGTATAGTCAATTGTATTTGTAAGTCACAGAAGAAAACCTTCCGTATACCCAGACAGATGAGGACAATTGATATCATGCATTTTTCTTGTCTGTCTCTTGATGTCCCCATCTGTTAGACCGTCCTTCCGTCCACCCGGCCGTCCATGTATTCTTGAATTCACAATTAATAACTTGACACAGCGAACTTACACACATGAAGAGGTCCATAAATGAAGACATTTTTACTGGAATTACCTGATGCTGCAAACTATTTACACCATATGGCTGGATTTTATTGAAACATAAATCGCAACAATCATCCCCTGTACGTGTGCGTGAATGAACGGAGTCCTGTTTCAATGGTTTTTGACAGAGTTATGGTTCTTGAAACATGAAGCCTTTGCAACTGACTTACACAATATGCTAGATTTTATTGCAGTTTGGTACAGTGAAAGCAATCATATGTATACGTGCAAATTTAATTTAAGTTATGCTTTTGTGATGACTCCCGCTATTAAAATGATTTGGGTTGATGTCAATCACAATGAAACTTAAAACTATAAAGAGCATATATACTGATAGTCAAAATATATGCCACAGTCGATTTTTGAACATGGTACGGAGGCAATACTAGTTCAGATGGACGACTCTAGTCAATCTGTCGGTTTATCCTTAACAAACTATCAGATCGACGTGTTGGCTTAGCATCAGACGAGTTGTCACACTTACAAGTTGTGTATGAGGGACCAACCAACCAATTGTTTTTCCATAGACTTCAGTGTTAACGTTTTGGAATATATCATTAAAATTCTTGAATTCAATTTGGCAATTATGGTTTAAAACAAAAGTTTAGGGTCTCACATAACAGTTAATCCCAAAAAAAAGTTGGGTCTTTCAGCTCAAACATTTTCCAGGGTAGCCATTTTGAAAATGGGTGAATTTCGCAGTAAAAATTCTCAAAAATCTGAAATGTTCACCTGTTAATTATTATGACCTGAACATCACTTTTGGCGAACGGAATTAAGCCGGTTTACGCCAGCTAATGTCGTAAAGCAATGAAAATGTCGCAAATGTGTGACTAGTTTATGTTTATTTATTGATATTTTGTAGAAATATCTATTATTTTTTTTATCATTTTCATTGCTTACTACAAAAGCATACTGCTATTCCTTTAGCTCCTTTTTATCAATCATTAAAGAACAGCTACTTTAAAAAAAACTGATGCTAATAAAATAGTCTTTGGAGATTTCCCTTCATGATTGACGCTGTTGGGAACAATGTGTGACGTCATATCGATTTATCAAATTAAGGGGAATACGTTGATTAATTGTCACTACACTGAGATAAAAAATTATTTTTTTTTCATGACATTTCTATGTCAACAATGTGTTTATGTCTGAAATCTACAGTTTATTGGCCTTAGTGTGATAAAAAAAAAAGTCTAATTCTGAATGCCATTTTGATAACAGGAGCAGCGAAAAACGGAATTTCCAACAAAACATTCCGATCATTGATAAAATAAATGGAATGATTTGGACAATAACACATTTCACGAAGCATTATCATAGAAACAATCATCATTCAGGTTAAATATCCGACAAATGTTATTTTCTAATAAATCGGTATAACGCTGAACAGTCAAACATCACAAAGGTATAAATCACCTGGTTTACACACGATAAGCAATTACGATAGTACATATCCTACATTTTATGCTATATATATAGTCATCCCGAAAACGGTATTCATTAAGTACGAAAATGAAAAGAGGGTCGTTGAAAGGTTAACTGTGGAAACGGAGTTATTTGTCTGATGAAGATAAAGCTGCGACCCAACCTGATACTACCATACAGTGCCAGACGGATTAGTCATCAATATCAATACGGTATCGAAATTATTTTTTTGGCATTTATGGTAAATATGCAGGAAAGATAAATTACGGTCATGTAGTTATTAATTTTTACAGTAATCAACATTTATTTCTCCGCATGAAGATACAGTCATTTGGGAATTTAGATAAAGCTTATATAGCTTTTAAGTATATGGCTCAAACAGAGAAACATTGGTTAGCATCACGTGAATCTGGCCCAGGATACGAGTTACAGCACTTACGCACCTTGTTAATCTGGACCTGGATACCGATAACAGCACTTACCAACCTTGTTAATCTGGCCCAGGATACGAGTTACAGCACTTACGCACCTTGTTAATCTGGCCCAGGATACGCATTACAGCACTTACCCACCATGTTAATCCTACCATGGATACGGATTGCAGCACTTACAATGTCCACACAAATCTTGGACAAGTCTAGGTCACAATCTCAATGAGAGTTATGGTATTTGAGAGTTAGGGTATTTGAGAGTTATGATATTTGATAGTTATAATATTTGAGAGTTAGGGTATTTGAGATTTAGGCCATTTGAGATTTAGGGCATTTGAAAGTTAGGACATTTGAGAGTAAGGGTATTTCAGAGTTAGGGTATTTCAGAGTTAGGGTATTTCAGAGTTAGGGTATTTCAGAGTTAGGGCGGTGACAACAGACCCATTAGTATAATTAACCATCATCAGACACGTCTGACATGATATCTCACAAAGGAATAGAATATTTCCAACTGAGATCATGTATCGACTATAAAACTTCCCCATGGTCTTTATCAGTTAAAACTGAAACAATGATAGTTAGATACAGTAGAGAGAAAGAAGGTCATTGAATGAATCTGAAAATTCCGTTCATCCTTCCGACTGATGTTTGGTATTTTATGCGACATGTTTTTTTGTTTGATAGCAAATGACATTTCATACCGATTGATATAAAATGTGAACTTATTTATTTTACAACAAATGCGAGTTACAAGTTACATCAACTTATATTAACCACTCGTGTTGGCCCTAATGGAAGCGCGCGAGGGGTCCTACTGTGGGAGGAAGCCAGAGTACCCGGGGAAAACACACGTGGTCGGGCAGGTGACACCATACCGTTTCAAGTCCGATCGGGTAATCGAACCCCGACCGCCTAGGTGAAAGGTAAGTGTGTTACCACCGAGCCATCCGAATACCTACTTAAATAATAATAAGGTTATAATTTTAAACGTACCAGAGTCTTTAGGTTTGACGTATGTATACAGCTAATGTTTATCATGTCGTCCATTTGCTGTATCCACTGTCTCATCGGCATTTGTATTTGTCGGTATGTCTTTATCTGTCCATCATCCTGATTTTTTTTTTTTTTTCTACCTTTTTTTCTTAACCCATTCCAAGCTTTGATAGGAAATAACAAAGTAGCAAAAGGTCATAGTTTAACTGTTGTCATCATTGTAATAGTATAAAACATGTGTGTTAAATTGTCGTATTATGCGCTGGGTGTAAATATAAACAAATACAGTATGCTTATTTTGATATAAAGGCACATTTTGGTAGATTTACGGTAATGACACAACTTAAAAACTGCCAGCTCCTCGTAGTGGAGTAAAAGATTACAATCCGTTACATTACCTGGCATGTGTAATAGGATAGGTATTTAAACTTCATTACAGCTAATTAGCAACTTGTTAGAGGAGGTAAATTTGTATTTTATTTTACTCCGAAATGTTAAACTGTTCATTATCCTAATGAAGATGGTGGATAACGTCCTGATATGAAGTAATCTCGTCTTTGTAATGAATTTGCCGGCGTCAGAATTTGTCACATAAGGAATCTGATCGTAAGGTTGGGGATAGATCGGTAGATTTGTGACAGACTAACGAAAAGTTCATATCGGTTGCCAATTTAGGAAATGTGAATTCTGACCTGTGTAATACGGTGCATTTTTTATCGTGTACACGTATTCAATACTTTATCCATTATCATTATAATAGCTGACACAGAATATTGACATTCTTAAAGGGGTTACTGTCTTTTTCTCACGAAGGACCCTAATTAAGACCTTATCTTATATAGGCAGAGTGTTTAGACATACGTTCAGACAATTAAAAGGATCATTCCATTAGATTTGTTTCCCGCAAACTAAACGCTACTTATATATAACAATATATTTAATTTGATATTGACAGAAAATAATAATTTGATAACGGATATTACAATTAGCACCGTCATGCTAAAATTATGATATCTATAGCAATACTTTTAAAAAATTAATTATGTTTTGGATATAGTGTGACCTCATTTTCGTATAAAATGTATAGTTTATTGCTTGGTATTAACAGTCCAATTAGTGAAAATGGTATCATTATTCTAAATTATAGTATGCTTTACATTGTAATTCAAATACTGACACAACATATTAAGAAATGAATTGTGTCTTCTTAAGACTTTCTGTACATTGCTGCACAATGTTTTAGAGGACGTAATGATGGTGATTACTTAAATACAGAAAACATCACTACCTGTATTAAATAAAATGAGTCCGTCATTAACATGATAATGGGAATTTGCAAAACTTAAATGCCATTGTATTTCATTTTAAGCTGAGATATGCTATAAGAAAGCTACATTGGTCTTTTACGGGATATCTATTCCGAATTGAGGATAATCGTGGGTCCCCTGGGTCCCTTCCTTAAACGTATTGTAAACATGCATATACAATTACAATGACATCAGCATAAAATCATATCAATATGTTATTGTGTTTTATTTGTCCAACCTTTGATATCATACAAATGGGTTTGTCCAATTTTGAATCATGATCACGTTTCATTTGGAATCAACTTTAAATTATTATATTAAATATCTACATTATATTCAGCGATTTCTCGAATTCTTCATGCAATACACAAAGCCTGACTGACTGCCGGTAATAGTATTATAGAATTTGATTGGGGATTTTGGCGCCGGGACTATATAATATGAGACAATTCTGGATCTAACAACGCCAAGTTTATGAATTATAATATTTGTTATTCTTCAAATGTCAAAGTTTTTTAGTTTTGCTGAATGTTCTGTAACAACAAGGCCGTGACTAGAAACTCGCTATTTGATCAGGTTGCTTTGTCATATCAGATAGTTTATCGTACAGTGGGGGACTTTGTCAAGCCCTACTCCGGTTCCTATTTAGTGATATTTGTACTTTTAAATAATATTTAAAAATAATTTGTTTAAGACGTCAAATGCTACGCTGAATTGCTGTGTTTGCCAATGTCATAATTATTTGTAAAAAAGATGTTGGTAAAATACATTAAAAACTAGCGCACAGCGCCAATATTCATTCCAAATGGTACTGGCCATGTGATTTGATGTGTATTTGCTATGAAATATGCGAGAAAAATGTCGCAGAAAATTGTAGTTTAGTCTTTTAGAGCAGCTTATAAAGACTTTTAATATATATATTTACGTTGGTATTATACACCAGCTGATATAGAAAAGTAATGGCAATAAGACGTTTTGATATAAGTACAGTCTAAACATTCCATAGTAAAACTATATTTGGTATACGATTCCGAGATGGAAAGATGTGGTGGGTAATGATATAAAGACCATGGATAGAATACACTCAGTGACAGGACTAGTCAAACCACTTTCACACTTTCTTCAGGACGACTGCGTCATTCCTGCTGGCCAGGTGGTAAACATTGAATACGTGTGTATTGTCGGGTTAGTTCATAAGCACCTGTTACCTCTCGGAACAACAATCGAGGGAACAACATTTAATCCTACAAGTATCCTGTGTCTACCGCATTATTGTTGTCGTTTCAACCTCTTTTATTTCATCAATTTTAAAGTCTAGTATACTTAACACGATAGGATATGTTACAAATTAATTAATGTTTATCGTTATACAAAACTAATATTTATGGTTTTTAAACTTGGATCGTATGTTATGAACATGTGATATATGTCTCATATGTTCAAGTACACTTAGATCTGTAAACACCTAGTTTCTTGTTTAGTTTTTTTATGGATTGTTCTATAATGTACCTAACCTTACTGACTGATCTGGATATGGAGGATGACGTTTTCAATTCGGTACTAATACAAAAAATTTACAAATAGATTTCTTTTTCATTATAGAAAGCTTAACAAGTGTAAACAAATGTACCATTACCCCATCACTTATGTATAGTTAGCTTCCTCTGTCGATTCTATTTATAATGCGACATCGTTTAAAACATGTAGCGTTAAAGTTAGAACAAATAGAATTATTTCTTTTATCAATGTAGAAGCAGAAAACACCACAGGAGTCTGCAATCTTGTTAATAATATGTCCGGTTGAAAAGGACACATTGATAGGGTTAAGCTAACAATACTGTATACCTTAATGGTTTTGTTCAAACAATTTCAACAGAGTGGCATGGCTAGTGTTCTCCTGACATTCCATATACTGTATACTTCAATATTTGTATTCTTTAGATTCACAATGGCATGGGAAATCATTGTAAGTAAGTTATAGACTGTATATTGTCTACAGGTCAAATAAGAACTTACACGAAGAAAATATAGATTTCATTTGAATTGAGTTATGCTTCCAATTTTTCCTTGAGAAAGGTGATGTCAAAGGATATTTGATTATTTAAAACATAATTCCAATAAAATGTATGCTTAATTTGGTAGTTTTATGCTGCAAGTTCACCCACCTATATAATTATATAGTGTTTACCAGGTAATTAATTAGTAAAAAAAAGTACATATATATCCTAATGTTACTTTGCTATAAATTATCGTTACACCCATGTTATATATCACTGTGATTGTATTGAATGTTAGAAGTATGGATATGATAACTCCAACCATTGAACAGCTGCATGTTTGAATATACATGACGAATGTAGATATTTATGACATACATTTCGATTTAAATGTAAAAATTAAAATCCACGTTATATTTATTTTTTTGCTATTGGAATATAAACGTCCTCGTATACCCGTTTGAGGGACAATAACTTACATAATGTATTTTCAGTTATTAATTGTATATGTTTCATCGACTTGAATCAGAGTCAGGGCGTGAAAATTCCGAAGACAAAACTCTGACGCCACGTAACAATTTCCTATGACTTTTCCAGGACGTATTGGTGTCAACAGCCATTTATTATTGTATAATTGCTTCGATTTTATGAAAGGCGGCGGCTGACAATAACCCCTCAGAGAGTTTGATACCTTATATGCCAACATTTTGCCAGTCATTCAACTCCCCAGAGACCATTACCCAGCGAATTTTCCTGGCTGTACCAAATGTGACTTGAAATTTGGAATAGCTTTATGGTGCTTAGAACCCATTGACGGAGACAGAAATGGAACAACTACTTCGTTTAAAGCAATTGCTGGTGTTGAACGGGAATGGGGTCATTTTGAAATATTTTCATTTCATTGCACTTGTTGTACGCTTGAAAATACGCTTTGAATAATCTACCAAAAATCAAATCAAACCATTGACAGTTATCAGCACATTATCACTCCGACTACCATCAAAACTGGTAAAATACCCTGAATATCGCTGAGCAAATTAAGGAGATGTCCACTGTTATCGGAGATGACAATTCCTTTTCCTTAGTTGGTACCTCAGCCACATGTTTTAATGTAGACCGTTTGTATACCCATGCTGTCTACGTATTCATTTCTCTCCAATCTGATTTTTGAACCTGCCACCATATTCCCACTAGGTTTTGTAGGAGCTATGACGACAGGTGCCATAGGGGGTAAAGTAAACGCTTACCATTCCAGGATGCCAGATTGTGGTATGTCTAATCTTCTAGCGGTCCGTCGACTGTCTCTGGTTGACTGACTTTTACTTGCTGTATTGACACTTTCATGTCTCATCTTGTTATAAATTAGCGAATTATATAATCAATGATTCTGCTAAATTAACCTACGTATTATCTGCTGTAATTATGAAACATTGTTTCGTGTATTTAATAATAATATCGATAATCAAAACAAAGATGATCCCATTTGTACATTGTAATATAATTATTGTGATATAGTTATCGTAATATGATTAATGTTATATAATTATGAATCAATGAATATCTAAGGCAAAAACCATTCGCTATGTTCCCTATGTTATGAAATGGTGTGATCTTGCGTTTTTAAAGTAAGGGGTGAACCTATTTATATTACTATGTTTATACACGTGCCAGCACCGATATGCATAGCTACCCAAGTTTCGGTGAAGCCACAAACACAATGCACCATTATAAACCTTCTTCCCTACATGCCAATGTAGACCAGTCCAATTAAAACAAACAGACTGTTCTACTTTCGGTAAAGGGAAGGTATTGCCCCTCCGCAAATCCATTAATCAGGTACACATGCTAGATATGCCGTAGTTTCACACGTGGAACAACGTTTTCGATCGACCATTGATTATATAATCTTTGTTTCATTCGCTCTTCCTCCAGGAAATGTCGTTCATATCGTTCAATAATAGAGGCGAGCTTTCCCAAAACCCTCTCTCCCATGATTGTCAGAAAAACATTTATGTACAAAAAATAAGCATATATATTTCAATATTGCATTGCATGTTCATAAAATATCTGCTAACGAACAAATCGCATATTTGAAAGATTTGAAATGCAATGTTAAAAGCCATATTTATCAACAGGACAAAAAGCTAACCGGACTGATCGCATCTCTGTTACATAAATGGTAGGTCATAACGATACAGAGTGAAAGTATAGAGGCGCTGACAGGCAAGATAGCTTCAGTATGTTACTTCATGTACTTATGCTTTCCTTCGTTTGGTGTCAAACAGTAATGAGAGGGGCTGCCAAGGGAAATTTTAGGCAATAACGGACTCAAGCAGAATCCGGACTGAATATAGGGGTTTTTGTTTGTAATTATAACCAGCATAACAAACGTGATCACCGGACGATACCCATCTGTCGATAGTTTTACAGGGGCCTAGATTAAATTTCAAGCTCCAACACAAAAATCGTTTTAAAAGACGATTGGTCGACATGGCCCAAAGTTATTTTTCGGCTTCTTATATAGGTTTTGAATTACTTTTAGAGAATATGATAATGGCTCGACTACACACGTCAGGCAGATATGTTTACTATCGCTGTTACTGTCATCATTATTTAAAGTGTTACAGATAAAACGATACCATCATATCTATAACGACTTTTGAATTTTTTATCCTCGTTTGGTGAAACATAATATACAATGAATGTAGGATTATATTCAAGAATCCCCATCATAATCTGTAGATACCATATAAAGTTGGACTGGCTGTTATTTAAGCTAGAAATTCTCACTTACTCGAGATATGTGTAACATTGAAAATCCATATCTTTCATATGTTTAAACATTTGTTACTTGTACGCCGAATGACATCCGACTGACTTTACACTTAGGCCAGGTCCGCGAAACTTGATCAGGAGCGTAAGAAAGCTATAAATGAGATGGAAACTTTTACTTGTTCCATAGTATACGGTATATGTTAGTGTATTAAAGTGTAATGCTAGTCGAGGTGACACTGCATTTATAGCATCAGATGTTAGAGAGACAGGGATAGGATACTGACAGCTCTTTGTCCAACTGCCTATAAAATAGTTGCTTCATGATACATGATTCGCCGTGTTAGGGTGATGTTAATAAATCCATCAATGTTGTAGATGTTTATTACTGAATGTATATCATCTTCCTCTGTAGCCCTTGAAAAGGAGATGGTAAGGATGACCTGTATGTATATGTTCTTTTTCGTGTTTATTTCATGTATTGCGATGTAACATCTGTGGTTTTCCTCACATTAACGTATTGTTTTATTATGATAAATATGATTATTTATTAAATAAATCATCACACTATTATTCGTTATTATTTAAATGTTTGCCTTCTTCTGAGGGCACTATGGTCTATAGTGTTGTCGAGGCATACCTTAGTACCCGAGCCGGAGGCACTATTCAATCTGGAGACAACACTATCAGACGACAGTACCCTCAAAAGAGGGTTATGATTTCTTGAACTTCAACGAACTGTCACTTTATTTGCTAATGCAACGGAATATTTCCCCAACGGGGGCTTTACGTCGTCAGCCATTTTCCTGGTCCAGCACAACAGTAACTGTGACGTCACAATTTGACACTTTCACACTTTCAATATCACGCCAAAACTGACAGTTCCCTGGGGAGCGAGAACTATCGCTTGGTAGTACCCAGGTGTGTAGCCAATGGAAAGTCAGTATCGTGTCATGTGATGCACTAAATAATTCATAAATATTATTTCTTATAATTTAATATTTGTATTCATAATTTCGAATATCGATTTTTTTTTTTTTTTTTTTTAATGATATGATATTTTGCTGTAGAACTGTGCTTGTAAAGAGTAGCGAAATAGAAAGTGGGTTTATTGAGGCACACAATTTGAGAGGAGGAGATGGAGAAATATTTGGCATAACTGGTGTGATTTTAGCTTGGCCATTCAAACAATTACATAGGGCTTGTGTATCTATACATCATCAGAATCACAGTCGATTGTCATCAATTCTCATTGGCTAAAATATGTTCCCGTGAAGATTATTATTTTGTGATATTTTCAGAAACATCAAGTCAATATAGCGTTTATGACTTCATAATCAATGCAACGTCACAATGAATGTCCCAGTGTAATTTTTTCTGTTATCAAGATAGATAAAATGCAATTCCTCCCTTTTACAAACAAGTTCCATACCTAATATGAAAAACCTATAACCTATGAATTGGCCAATATGCTATTATACCGACCTGGTAGAATCTAAAATAACAACCTAGGTCAATATTTGATACCATCAGGTCGGTATAACACCATATTGACCTCACTAAAGGTCCATAATTGATCATTGTAATGTATATCGCATGCGTCAATTACAATTTGAAAAATGTGCCCATTGTCTTTACAACATTATGAAGTAGTTAATGTATAAACCACAATCAAAACCAAACGAAACTACAATATAATGATTGTCTTAATAGTATACTTAATGTTTTAATGTTGCTTTAATGCGAAAATATGTAAGGCTATATGATAACAAAAATCACAATTTGTTTATCTACACAGACGATCGTGTATATTTCACGCTTTGTCTTTAACCAAATTTTGATCTACACAGACGATGGTATATATTTTCTGTTTTGAGAAACATGAAACATGATCTACATTCAGAATATGAATGTTAAGCCATGTTGTGTCAGCTCGACATGCGACGTACAACATTCATAATTTGAATGTTGAGCCAGTTTGGCACTGGACATTCAATATTCATAATTTGAATGTTGAGCCAGTTCGACACTGGAAATTCAACGTTCAGAATTTGAACGTTGTGCCATGCCAGCTCGATATTAAACATTCACAATTTGAATGTCGAGTCAGCTCGACATACGTCATTCAACATTCAGAATATAAATATTATGCCAGCTCAACATTCATTCTTTGACTTTTGAATGTCGTAATTATGTTAAATGTTGAGCCAACTTCACATACCTAATTATCTATATCTACTGTCTATTCTACGATTCCCCCAGCATGCACCCCTTCGTTCATTCTTCGTTTCCTGCCTTTGTTATGTAATATGACTAGGATATGTTCTGAGCATGGCTTTCGTTGCCAGTTTACGATAGAATGTTGTAACATGTACGCCAGAGCATGGCGCACGTTAGTAGATGGTAAATACATTGCCATTCATGAAAAGGCAGATAGTTGTTTTTCACCTTAAAACACGGGTATAGTATTTCTGACGGAACTAACTAGTCTCCAGTATACTTGTCTGTGTAGACTTCATGAGTCTTTTATCAGCTTCTGCTGTCTTAAATTCTCATTCATTTTTGTTATCGTGTCTGTTTTATTTTTGTAATCTTTACCTTTTCCCATTACGTAAACCAAATGCAAAAACGTTTGATTACTATTACAAATTACTTTCATGTTACTATTTCCTTTCTTATTCTTTTTTATATTTTAAACACAGATATGTCTGCAGATGGAACCATAAATTGGCAAGTCAATACTACATTTTCTCCTAAATTTTGGTTTCCGTATCCCATCAATTTTTAATAGACATTTAGAGATTCAGCAGACATCGGTATGAAGTATGACAACCTTGACATACTTAATTTGGCACCAGATTAATACTCAATCGTAACGTATTATAACTGATATTTGTATTTGTATATAAGTGTTTTATCTGAAGCATCACATACAGGTTTAAGTCGGAGGCATCTGTGTAAATATCGCTAAGTGGATGCAAGTTGATACAGGGAAATGAGAGCATATAACAAGATAGCATGTCTTACTACGATGTTAGACAATTTAGACTATATCATCGACGGTTTATAAAAGAACTTAAATAAAACAAAATATTCACAAACAATTAAATGTGTTTACAGTTCTTACTGGTATGGTTAAACATATAACTTTTAAGTAAATGATGAGTACATATAACTTTTACGTTAATGATTAATCCCTATAACTTTTACGTTAATGATGAATCCCTATAACTTTTACGTTAATGATGAGTACATATAACTTTTACGTTAATGATGAGTCCATATAACTTCTACCTCAATGATGAGTCCATATAACGTTTACGTTACTGATGAGTCAGTATAACGTTTACGTTAAAGACGAGTCCAGACAACTTTTACGTTAAAGATGAGTCCAGACAACTTTTACGTTAAAGATGAGTCCATATAACTTTTACGTTAATAATGAGTCCAGAAAGGGCCCGATATGATGTAACACATTTGTATATTACTGGATTCGGTTTAAAATACCAGGTATTACCAATACATTTATGGCAAAAATAAGAAAGAAGATGCCCCAGGTATGTATAAAGGGCGATCCCTGTAAGCCTCCCTGTATACCTTATTACTCCAGGTATGTATACAGGCGGGAATATAAAGGACGACCCCTCTAAGTATCCCTGTGTATCCTGTTACCCAGGTATGTATACAGGCGGACATATGAAGGACAACCACTGTAAGCCTCCCTGTATATCCTGTAACCCCAGGTATGTATACAGGCTTGAATATGAAGGACAACCCCTGTAATCCCCCCTGTGTTTCCTGTTACCCAGGTATGTATACAGGCAGAAATATGAAGGACAACCCCTGTAATCCCCCCTGTGTACCCTGTTACCAAGGTATGTATACAGGCGGACATATGAAGGGCAACCCCTGTAAGCCTCCCTGTTTACCCTGTTACCAAGGTATGTATACAGGCGGGAATATACAGGACGACCCCTGTAAGCCTCCCTGTATACCCTGTAACCCCAGGTATGTATACAGACTTGAATACGAAGGACAACCCCTGTAAGCCTCCCTGTGTATCCTGTTACCCAGGTACAGTATGTATACAGGCAGAAATATGAAGGACAACCCCTGTAATCCCCTCTGTGTACCCTGTTACCAAGGTATGTATACAGGAGGACATATAAAGGACAACCCCTGTAAGCCTCCCTGTTTACCCTGTTACCAAGGTATGTATACAGGCGGGAATATACGGGACGACCCCTGTAAGCCTCCCTGTATACCCTGTAACCCCAGGTATGTATACAGGCTTGAATATGAAGGACAATCCCTGTAAGCCCCCTGTATACCCTCTTACCCAGGTATGTATACAGGTGGAAATATGAAGGACAACCCCTGTAATCCCCCCTGTGTATCCTGTTACCCAGGTATGTATACAGGCAGAAATATGAAGGACAACCCCTGTAATCCCCCCTTGTGTACCCTGTTACCCAGGTATGTATACAGGCGGACATATGAAGGACAACCACTGTAAGCCTCCCTGTATATCCTGTAACCCCAGGTATGTATACAGGCTTGAATATGAAGGACAACCCCTGTAAGCCCCCCTGTGTATCCTGTTACCCAGGTACAGTATGTATACAGGCAGAAATATGAAGGACAACCCCTGTAATCCCCCCCTGTGTACCCTGTTACCAAGGTATGTATACAGGCGGACATATAAAGGACAACCCCTGTAAGCCTCCCTGTATACCCTGTTACCCAGGTATGTATACAGGCGGGAATATACGGGACGACCCCTTTAAGCCTCCCTGTATACCCTGTAACCCCAGGTATGTATACAGGCTTGAATATGAAGGACAATCCCTGTAAGCCCCCCTGTATACCCTGTTACCCAGGTATGTATACAGGTAGAAATATGAAGGACAACCCCTGTAATCCCCCCTGTGTATCCTGTTACCCAGGTATGTATACAGGTAGAAATATGAAGGACAACCCCTGTAATCCCCCCTGTGTATCCTGTTACCCAGGTATGTATACAGGCAGAAATATGAAGGACAACCCCTGTAATCCCCCCTTGTGTACCCTGTTACCAAGGTATGTATACATGCGGACATATGAAGGACAACCCTTGTAAGCCTCCCTGTATACCCTGTTACCCAGGTATGTATACAGGCGGGAATATAAAGGACGACCCCTGTAAGCTTACCTGTATACCCTGTTACCCAGGTATGTATACAGGCGGGAATATAAAGGACAACCCCTGTAAGCCTCCCTGTATACCCTGTTACCCAGGTATGTATACAGGCGGGAATATAAAGAATGACCCCTGTAAGCTTACCTGTATACCCTGTTACCCAGGTATGTATACATGCTTGAATATGCAGGACAACCCCTGTAAGCCTCCCTGTATACCCTGTTACCCCAGGTATGTATACAGGCGGGAATATAAAGGATGGCCTGTGTAGTCGGCATGGTCATTTACCGGAAATGACTGGTCAATTTAGAATAAAGAAAATGTTATTACGACAAATTCTTTCTGATCTCTTCCCGGGTATTAATAGTATATACTACACATTCCCTGTCCGGTGTGAACAAAACAACCACTGGATGTGGTAAGCCACTCAGTAGACGAAGTGTCGGGGGACATTTAAACTCAAACATTATAAAACAACAAGTAAGAACTTAAATAACCTAGATTCATGATGGAAATCATATTCAATTTTATCATAATCTGATCAGACCGCCAGCCAAATTCATTGAGTTTAGAGACATAGCCTACAGAAATACATTGAGTTGAGACACATAGCCTACAAAAATACATTGAGTTGAGAGACATAGCCTACAAAAATATCACGTAATAAAACATGATAAACATAAGCTACAAAATAACATAACATAAAAAACATTTTAAAATAGAGACATAACCTGCAAAAACAAGATAACGTAATAAAACATTTTAAAAGTCTTTAAAATTTGATGACAAGACGTATGCCATGATTTAAAGGAGTGAAAAAAGGAATATTACAAAAAAAACTTATTGATTTTGCATTTAAAGAGTTACTTGTAAATTAAGAGTTTTTATAAGTACGCTGCAGGTCATTCGGTTTATACCCGATTAAAGTCTGGCCAAGTCCAGTGACCGACGTGGTCACGCAATTGTAGAATAAAATATGTTTGAGACTGTGTGGTTGTGGTCAAGGATTACTCAGATCAAGCAGACTGTATTACAATATATTGGATTGGTGGTCAGTCAGTTCGCGGTCATAGCCACACCTGGACAGCTTACTCACACGCATTAAAAGGAACACTGTAAGCCTACAAATGAAAATAACTACAATGTTAATGAAATATATATGATCAGTCGCACCAGATTATCTGTTCTGAGAGCATTACACTCATTCACATTAAACAATATTATATATAATCAATAAGTCAGGAAACGTGGTGTGGGTTGAATGGAATTTATATGCAGTTAAGAAGTCACCAAAGGCGATTTCTGTTTATAATATATATATATATATAAGATAGCGAACGTACCTTCAAATAAATGGAAATACAATAGTTGTTTTATTCAATATTTCTAAAAAAAAATGTTGTTTTGATTAGATATGTCATATCACGACTCTATTTGATTGAAAAAAATCATAATCACAACAATTTTGTTAATTGTGATATCACAATATTGAGTTTAAAGTGACGAGGCTCATTTTCCATGCTGTATTGGAGTTATGACATCAAAATAAGGATACAGTAAATCAACGATAAAATTAAACAATGGTACAATATACAATGGTATAAAGTATAGTAAAACAATGATACGGTACAACAAATAATACAGTAAAACAATGGTACAGTTAAACAATTATACAGTAAAACAATGTTACAATGGCACAATAATATAGTAAAACAATGGCACAGCAAAACAATAATAACGTAAAACAATGATACAGTCAAACAATGATACAGACAAACAATGATATAGTCAAACAATGATGCAAACTAACGATTCTTCAGGAAAACAATGGTACTGTAGAACAATGAAACGGTAAGACAATGGCACAGTAAAAATAGAATTGGTACAGTAAAACAATGTTAGAGTAATCATGATACCGTAAAACAATGATACAGTCATACAATGGTACAGTAAAATAATGCTGCAATAACATAATATACAGTAAAACAATAAAACAACAAGGATACAGTAAGCAATGGTACAGAATAACAACGGTACAGTAAAATAATAATACAATTTTTAAATCTTTATAATATTTCATACCGAAATTTATTCCTAAATAACCGAAGATATCTTTGACCTTGACACTATATCGACATCCCTTGTTTCCACGTTGATATATGTACTCCTTAACCTCTCCGTTATATTCATTTCTTTGATCACAGAGGTAAGATGACTGCAATGAGTTAACATGAAAACAGTGGACCTCTGTCCTAATTCAGGTCGTTTGTGCGCTTACACTTGGAAACACGGTACATCAGTATTGATAGCAGCTTTAAAGCGTTGACTAGACTTTGATAGTTGATCATTGTAGTCTTTTGTACCAGAAAACAAGGGTCGAGGACGAATTCTAAACTACTAATTAAGTATGTTAGAGACACTTTGATGATTTTTTGTGCCATCTTAATAAGATAAGTCTACATCCGAACACAAAATGACACTGTTCAAAGTTGAAAATGTCATATAAGTTATGAGATAATATCTGCATCCAGAATGGAAACTTTACGATGTACATCTCAAATCGTTTTATATAGAATGACAAATTGATGGGGAAAATAGCACAATGTGTGTATTTTCCATTTCATTTACATATTATACTTATACAATATAACATAATCTTGCAAAAATACAGCATATACTACATTAAAATATGTCATATCTTAATGTAAAATCATGAGATAAGCATTAAGACAGCATTGCGCCTGACAGGGTACTCAGATAACCTTCAGGGTGACTCTGGTACTGTGTAATATATAACTCATGTTTAAAGTGCAAGCAGCCCCGCCCTTCCCGTTTCCTTCCCCCGCCAAAACATCGCATTTGTATGACAGTGTTTTGAACTAAAACAAACAGGATATAGACCTATAATATAAACCGTATATCAACAATCAACAGTATTTCTACAGCTTCACTCAGTACACTTTCTGTCTATAAAGTATACATCAGCGATATACAGGGCCCAGCCAAAATCCTGTATGAATGTTCTTAGGTTTCCGTATTTCCCATCTTCTATATCATTGAAAACATAAGAATGATAATGTCTATGCATACTGGGTATTCTCCCACTTGTTCAGAAGACACGTACGAATTACCGTCACGTGGTAATAATACCTAGAAACATATGTAGTCTTTAATAATCTCAATAACATCAAAGACTTACTTATATTCGTGGCAGAATGTGCCCTCTGCCAAGCCATATCTTGACTAGGTTGTCCTCATTTGTATCATTCGTATAACATATTAACAATAATGGCCGTAGCCTACCTACGTAATTTTACCAATATTGATACCATTCCTACAATAACGTTTATTCCTTTGTAAGTAGTATCGTTAAGATAGAGTATCATGACATAGAATCTTGCTATTTTGACATTCTAGGAACACAGTCCATCATTTTATTGTAGTATGGTGTCAAGTAATTATCTGCTTTTAAAAGGTCGAAGTTTGCCTGACTGCAAATAATTAATAACAATATATTTCTCAATACAGATACTGGTATGCTCATAAAAGGACTACAGTATATTCTTACCTACTTAAGGTGCCCTTTCGTACAAATCTAAGTCGAGATCTTCAAAACACAGCATGATTATTTGATAACTTAACTATCCCATTTTTGTCTTTATCACTATTTATTTATCTTACCAGTATGTGATCATAAATCACGGATATCGTTTATAAAAATGCATATGCAGTATATCTATCGATTTTTCAATCAATTTGAAATCATGTAATGTGTTTCATCGGTTATTGTATTCAATTATAGTGTTAATAACAGACACAAAATGAAGCCAAAATGTTATAGCTTACTACACAGAATGAAAATTATATTGGGTACATAGTTAAGCTGTGGCACTCACTTGTAACAATGACTTGATACGTCATAACATCAAAAATTGGTCCATACTTATTCAAAAAGGGCATGTAATGGGCGATTCCTGAGCAACAGCTTGCCTGTGTAATGGCGCGCCAAGTCAGATGACTTGGTCGCTGAACAGCTTCTTAATTTGACGTGGTATACTTACTCGTCTGAACGGAGAAACATAGTGCATTGTATACAGTACTAGGCCTTCCTGTAATGCATGTAATTAGACGTCATTGACTGAGCGAAAAATTAATAGTAATTTGTGGTTTGTGGAGAAGTTTATTGGTAATAGGCTATCTCTGCCAGAACCTCGAGTTTTTACATCCATTATATACATCACCAGGACGTAAAATAGGGTCGCTAGTTGAGAGAGTGTAGACGTGAGAACACCTTCCAGATCATAAAAACTACCAATACGCCATGTTCAAAGTAACGGTGTGGTACACAACCGTTACATACACATAGTCTTACCTGGTTATTTCATATATTGGCGTACACATATTTCTTCACCATTAAATATAACATTCTGCCTGGTAACCTTGTTTACTAAGAAGCGTATTTCATGTTCTGCAAATTATTTGCTATGGAATAACAATGGTAACTTTTTCGTTGACCCTCTTATTCATTCGTTTCCTCTAGTTGTCAGATGCAAATCTCAATAGATAATAAATCAACCTCGGGAAGCAGTAAAGTGAATTATGGAACAAAATTAATAAAATCAATGATTCAATATCGCGAATTATCGAAACTCACATCTTTATTCCATTCAAATAGGATATGTGTAACACAATGGATTTATTCGATATGATCAACACAGTTGAAAAAATCATCATTTAACGATATTAGGTATTAGAATTCAGCTTTGTTTAGCATTACATGCATGTCTCTCCTTCATTAAGATGGTTGATCAGTATATCTTAGTATATCTGCATATCTGCCTTTCATATGCATGGCGTGATACTTGTTGTAGGAAATATATGCCAAGCTTGGATTTTCATCTAGTGTGCTAACGCGAACTTCTAAAAGGCATAACGACCCTAACATCAGCAACACAAACTTGGCACACCGACGTCTTCTATATTACATTTGTCCAATCAATGGCAAATTGAATTATTCATTATTCTATTTCTTTGCCCATCTAAAACATGAAACCCCTGTAAGAAGCTCGTGTTAGAAGCGAAAACAGTGAGATAATCAAAGACTTGACAGTCCGTCACGTGACCTCCGTTGCAGGCTGTGTGTAACCAGGGAAATGCGAGTAATACTACCAACAAGCATCGTGACGTCAAATGTCTGAGGGCCTGCATCGTATCTAGACATATTATGCCGCAAACGTGTTAGGTATTGACATATACACTTTTAATCTCAAGTTAGTAACGTGTATATTTTACATATTCAGAAACTTGACAAACATTAATAAAATCACATTTTACTCAAATTGTTCGGTATTGACCTTGAAACGGCCTCTACTCGTTTGCGATACGGGATATTCTTACTAATTCCCTATCAGAATTTAATCATTGACTTTCCAAACACACGTGGGGAATTGCTAAATTCTACGTTTAACCAAACTGATAGCCACTTTAGATTACAGAATATTCATTTCGGTTTTGTATTTATCAGAGAAAATCATAGAATATTTTGTAGCGTGTCGGATTATGCTGGCTTTCAATTTCCGTTGTAATGAAAACGTTTTAGTTCAATCAACCTCCTTCTACTTAACTGTGTAAAAGTTATCGTGCGCTTTACCTGATAAAACTTTGTGAATTTATATTGTGTGAGGGAATATGTAAATTTCCAAAGAGATGGTTGTCTAAAAATCCGTTTTCAAACAACAACTTCCAATCCTGGTGTAGTGGCTTATATCGGAGTCCAATTTGTGACAAGAACACTCCGTTTATATCGCCATTTACTAGATATCTCTGAGTTTTAAAATGGGACGTATGTTTATATAGTGACACATGTAGAACCTTGTCTGGTATACAGACATGTAACTATAACAAAACGCATAGTATTACTCATGTATAAGTACAGGCCACCATGACTTGTTGGCACTGGGTGACCGTTTCACTGGAGGAATGTTTGTGAGTATTTAGGGTACACGCCACATGAAATACAACAAACATGTATATTCTGACAGGCTTTTACTTTAGAAAACCTTACGGAATCGATTTAAGCAGCATTTACGTCCGATTAATGGTCATCAATCGGACGTAAATTATCGGTGCCGCCATAATAACACGTATCTATTTACACCCCGCTGACGGTAACGGGCTAACCGGGGTGGATCTGGACCACAAGTGATATGTATTGACAGCTTAATTAAGAAAGCGAATTTCCACCGACCTTCTTATTATTAATCAGTAATTAATTGTTTATAAAACTTTATATTATATCCATTATATCCATACGCAGTAATCGTTAAAGTTATGAAACATACGAAAGGTTTTAATAAACTTACCGTATCTGGTTGACATTATGATGAGTGAAATAAGTTGTTTGTAAGATGACCAAGGTTTTTGTGTTGTGAGGTATCGACTTAACAACCTATGTCTATATGTCACCTTTCCAGTGATGGAGAGACAGACACCAGTCTATAATTGGCGGGTGGTTACCTCAACAACAAATAACAACAAAATTGACTCTCGTAAATGTGACCCTGTACTTTACGAACCTGTGTGGGAAAGGCAAAGATGAAAATGCTACCGCTAGTATCTGATAAACCATGGTAAATATTCCTAAATCAATGAACCTCAATTGTAATAATTGAAAGAAATATTTTGCTTGATTTTGATTACAAATTTATATATAATTTTTTTTGTATTATTTCAATGTAAATGCACGCGTAAATGATTAAGTAAATATTCTGAATATATGGATAACAACTCCACAAATTATCCTTTCATTGATGAAACTCATTAGTGTCATATGTAAATCTGGCCCTGAATCTATTGTTGTCATTCATTTTACATGCATTACAGGTCGCGACAACGGCATATTTTCTTCGTAGACGACAGCATTTGTGAGAGTATACAGTATATTTTCTTATCGTTCAATATCACATTCGAGTGTCTTACATCATGACCACAGCATCTATAGTTAAACTAAACAAAATGACGGATGGTTTCCCTCAATATAACAGGAAACTCGGAAAACTATTCATGTTGTTTTTATCGCATACCATGAACACATGTATATGGGTGTATATCAAAGTAACGTGTTTCCTCTTACCTTAATCAATGTGTACAGATTATACACAATACATATGTACACCAATATATTAGCTAATACAAATTACAGAGTAAGAAACATAAAAACACAACTTAAAGGGCCTGAAGATTTGATACCTATAGGAGTCAATGGAGGGAGGTGACTCTAAATAGGTCGAAACATAGCATGTTAGATATATCCAAGCGTTAATGAATAGTTATCACATTAAAATTGCCTGTTCGTGCCCACTGAAATTTAGAAGAAAGTCAAGACAACAGGTAACCTGTAAAACATCACGGCGGCTTATTAGGGCTAAAATACCGTCCTTTAAATACCTAAATTATATAAAAGCTTTATCTGAATATCTAAGTTTAAGTTATAGTGCAAGATATGATGTGCGAACACATCTTTATGCATATTTGTTGTCGGTTCGATTGTTGAATTGAGATATTTTTTTAAATAATTTAGAGATACGATTTGAAAATGTCATCTGGAGCTACACGGTGTGTGGTATGATACATATATACAATGTAGGTTACTTGGCAGAAACATAGCATTATGATTCAGCTTAGTATGGCTAGGGGAACATCTCATAATGTAATTGTGTATTATAACTTGAATTAAAAATATTTTCAATTATTTCAGAAACAATGCCAAGAAATACATCTAACATAATTCAAGATTAGCTCTTGTTAATATGTAAAATGAGATTAAAGAGAATACAATATTATTTCCAATTATATATTCATCAGTTTTAATCTTTCGCGTAAATTTCAAACCAGTTACTATGACAACCGAAAATCACGAATGCACCTTATTCCGGATATCAACATCACCGGTAACAGGCGGTCTATTATATAACCCCTCTAATCACTAAAAGCATCACTGTTTCACGTCAAAAGTGACTTCTCTGGTTACCAAGATTTCCTTTTTATTATCGAATTAAATTGTTTTAACTCTCCACTTACCTTGGAGTAACTAAATGTATCTGTCTGGTTTATAAAAATTGCCTGAAAGTGTTAAAATGAGACAACGCATAATGCCTGCATTCTATCAATTGCAATTTAAATGGCGGATATTCAATTAGGTTTTGCAATGTAGATAGTAAACGGGTTTAATTAAAAATGTTATACTTTCAAGAATGTATACAAAACGGGCATAAAGATATATAAACCTTGTCGCTTTTAAACGAATCTTTGGAAACGTTTATCACATAAGTCGTTTGTATGTGAAATAAGTAAATCTACTCCTGTATAGGTAGCAGTGTACAGTAAAAATGCCAAATTCTGAAAAATATGGCACATGTTTTAGATATGTAAACATTGCCAGTTAACCTTACATATAACCTCTAATAAAGTATATATATTTGAAATCTGTACAACATTTGCAATTTTAATAGAGCTCTGAAGGATAAGTAAACTGATATTTTCTGTGATTTTTAGAGCTGTGAATACCATGATAACAGCTTAAAAAATTCTCAAAAATTGCAAAATATTATGATATTTGACCCAAAATGGCACAATTCTCTACACAATTTTTTTTCTGAAACCTATTTAAAATTAAATATCTCTATCCCAAAGACAGAATTAATCTTGTTTGGACATATGTTGTAAATTAAGTTTTTCCGCTATCTTACCTTTTCTGTGGGCTTCCATTTTGCGCTGTAGGCAAAACTAAATTTCCTGTGTAAACACACGTTCGGAAAATCCGGATATTTAAAATCCGGAACCAATTTATTGATTTTTGTTTTAATAAATGTGAAGCCTGTATGTACTACTTCATACTGAATATACCAATTATAGTGTACATTTATTTTTTCATTTTTTATGCATATCATAATACAGGAGTTATTTGCTTAACAAAAAAATTGCCCATGGCCAGGCTGTCTTACTGTGGTGTGCTACCATAAGACGAAATTCGATTCGGATGGTATATTTTTTCTGGACAAAAACAATGACGTGACGTCATACTTATATTTGATATATTTTATACTTTATAGTGTATATATTATACAGTTATTGTATGGGTGTGAGGGAAATAGCACTTTTATTGTCCCCCGAGACATGAACTATTTTCCGAGGCGAAGCCGAGGGAAATACCGGTATTTAATGTCAAGGGAGACAATAAAAGTGCTATTTCCAGAAATATCCATACAATAACTGTTTTATTATACCAACATTTTAATCATTCCATTTTTCCTCTCGAACAAAAGTTTATATCCTCCACTTATCCTAATGATTTTCTTCCCGAAGATAGTCTTTCAGCATGCTAACTGGCGTTTTTATTACTCGTTGAGTGTTAGCGCTGTCTTTTTCAGAAAAAAATCCTCTCCAGCACTTCTTCATCCATATTATCGAAACTTGTAGATGAAGCCATTTTCCGAAAGTTCCTGTAGCATTCCCCTGAGCGATTTCAGTAAACACACTGTCTGCTTCGTCTTGGTCTCGAAAACGCTTATGCAATGTCCAATCAGAATGAACGATGCAAAAAAAAAAAAAACGCGAAAATATGAATGCGCTCATTCCGTGTAAATATCACTTTTGACTATTAACCTGGTTAATAGCATTTTTGGAGGATGTAGTTCAAATAGCATTTCTATTGTCTACTTTTTTTATAGTGTAAAATAAGGAAAAGTATAATAAATATATTTATTCTACAATTGGCACTGCATTGTCGGAATACACATATATATATATATATATACATATTTACTGTATACGACAGTGACGGAAAACAGCTGTATTTAGAATCTTAGCACTTGAGTCAATTCGACTCACTAGGTAACTTCCACCGTGGGAATCTGTTACATAATTCATGACGTCTTCTCTTTGTAACCTTACTCCACGTCAACATGGCGTCATCTCTTTGGAAGGTATGATCAATGCAATTTAAGTGTGTTCTGCTGTTATCGGAGAATTTGTGCTTGAAAAGCCAACGTCAAGTCAGTTTTTTGTCAAAAACAAGCCGAATATTTCAGAAATACAGCAAAATAACCTATTCATCTATCTTCGCTTCGATTGGAAAAAAATAGCAAGTTTCAACGAGGTGAATACAAAGGATCGCTCTGATTGGTCAAAAACGAAAAACTTATATATTCACTGCAAAATCTGATATTTTCACTGCTCATCGCGTGCAGTGAAAATACAAGTTTTATCAGTTTGATCATTTTCGATATATCACTGGAAAAAATGCAATAAAGGGTTCTTTTCACGTCACATCTTTATATATCTAGTGTACCATGATGCCACATTGTTTTCATTCTTATATACTTTCTGAAGGAATAAAGTCAGAGTCTAGAAGAGGAAAATGTATCATGTGTTACATCTCCTTTTTAGAAATTCTTGACACAATTCAACAACGCTGAGGACAAGGTGAATATCAACATATTACAAAAGGAATTTCTAATATGGAAACAGACATGGATATCTTTTTACGACATTTGTTTGATATAAAAGGCGAGACATTTTGACAAAAGATCAGCGAGATATCTTTATTTGATTGTAGTTACTTTCAACTGAACACTATATTTGTCTATAGAGATGTGGTATGAGGTTCATATTCTAAAGTAAAATACTACTTATTATTGTCATTATGTCCTCGCCATAGTTACGTGAATGTTCTTCTGACATTCTCGCTCTCGATAATTCTGTGAATTATTACTTATGCTATGTCAAGAATTTGTGGAAATTACTTAATAAATGGACTGATTATACAATTACCTCCCCTACAATGATGTGAGTGCTTTGTTATAAATCATTTGATAAAACTAAAATACTGAAACATTATTTTCTCATTTTTCGTGGAATGGAATTCGTGACATTATTTCTTGATTTATGCAAAAAGACATTGACCAATATCACTGCTTTTCATTCAGGGTCTAACTTCAAGGGTAAGATTAAGGCAAATTGGCTTAGTGGGGATCTAAACCTGTATTAATGGCTAAAGGTAATGTGAACTGTCACTGCAATGTTGATTGTGCACAGAAAACAGAACATTGCGCATGCGTTGGTTAACAACAGATTAATATAATCAATGAGTTTATAATACGTAAATTGCTGTCACAAGGTTTGCAGTTAAATGATTAACCATTCCGTTTTAGTAAAGTGATGTTTTGTCGGCCGAGATATTAATTTACAACATTTTTTCCTATAATTAGATAATTTAAACATCTAAGAGGGTAAAGAAATAACGTTTGAAAATACCTGTTACAAATAAAAGTGGATAGGGTTACATGTAACAGGTGCCAAATTTCATAAATCTTATCTTACCTAACAATAGCATATTACAGGTAGATCGTCTTCCCTGGTGAGGCCATCACAATTAACAGGATTACAATGAGGTGGATTTTAATCATGTCATCTCCACGGTCAAAAATCTGATCCTATGTTAGTTCCTCTAATCTGTGATTTATGCACACAGTTATGAAGCTGTAATTGGTGAAGTGTAATTAATTGTCATTAGGAGAATTACAACAACCATATAAACGTGGATATCCTGTTTTACACTTGAGACCGTGATACCTTAACCATTTAAAGCACAAATATCCCAAAATGATCCGAGTCGTAATAACAGCTAAACACTTCAAAGTAGTTTTATATTTATACAAAAATCACATTTCAGTATTAACATAAGATATTTTGCTAATTCCTCTAATAGACAATTTGCACTTTTCAATATCGTTTGATATGCTGTTAAATAATGTCGAAATTAACTTCCAGAAGATACCTTTGAATTATAATTTCGAGAAAGAACATTTGTACCTTAGCAATCAAAGTGGATTTTACAAAACACATATCATTTCTGTCCAATTAACAATGACCTAAATTGATCAAAGATGTGTTTACTATTTAGAAGGAGAATCAACAGATTTGGAGAATCTTGACTTTTAATATAAATTATGATAGATATCAGAAACATAAAATGATATACTGAAGAGGGTTTAGGACCAACTGAAAGACACATGCATTTAATAACGTGGTTCGGTATCAATGTAATATTAAAGTTTAGAGAGGTGCAATGTCCGATCCCCTATATTGATAAGCGGGAATATCCCTTATATTGATAAGTGGGAATATCCCCTATATTTATAAGTGGGATGATGCATAGCTATGTTATATGTCGGAGATTGATGTGTTTTGAAATAGACTCCTGAGAGGACCTAGTGTATTAAGAGACGTTTTAGGTATAATCATTTGTATAGTTCATGTGGTGACTAGTCAGGGTAAAGCCTGAAATACTTTGATGTTGTATATTAAGTACATGGGAGGATATATGTAAATAGTTCTTTGTCTTTATAAGACAAAACACATGTAAACATGCTCTCAGCAATGTCATATGAGATTGTTTTAGAATTTTTATGATATAGTGTACTTGTCATTTAAAGAAGATATATCAATTTGTGTTATGATCACATCGTGGGATACCATTGGACACAGCCACTCTCACTCAGTAAGTGGTAAGTGTAATCCTAAACAATGTATATCTGAGGTGACTGGGTATTTATGCAAATTTAAATACCGCATGGTCAAAACAAAATCCAACAACCAAAACCTTAAACTAACTGAATTCGTGACAAATGTAAATGATTTGTCTCAAACTCATTCAAATCTTTTTAAACAATAGGTTATATAGCATTCTTATATATGACAATCTGACGTTTCTCCACAAATTATTACGCATTTTATATGAAAATCTGCCGTTTCTCCCCAATGTGCAGCTACGAAATTGTCTAACGTTAGGGATTAAGTCGCCTCATATACTGTTCAACGGTTCCCACACGTTCACTTCTATTTTAATATGTTTAATGCATTTGTACAACTTCACATATACTCGATAAAACGATGGATCAAATGGATTATATTGTACGGAAACATATACCTTGTAAGTGCTCTCAGAAAAAAATGACAGTGATGTACATCTCATATGAGTGGCATTCAAGCTCAGCCCACCTCACGTCTCCACTCGAATTATCGTCCATTAAACGGCGGGAGCGTCATGTGGAGAATATGGTAGTTGGACAATTTTCTCCCTGCCGAGAAACACAGTTAGATTGAAACCAACAATGTCGTTAACGTTAGGGAGAGCTAGGGTATCGTCGATATCAAAAACTGATAAGAAATATGTTAAATGATAAATGTAGAAGTTTTTATTATGTGATATAATGCTTCAGATAAAAACATGTGAACAGATAAAGCCGGTTAAGTACCTGGACCACACTGAATTCTAATGCCTCCTTTTATATTAAGAAACTTAACAACAGGGATGTGAACATTTTTTACACAGCTTGAGCATAGCTTCATGTTTTAAAATACGGGTGTAATATGGGAAGCACTAGCGAAGTGTCTAAGTTGTCGTGGAATATTTCCGACGACGAAATCATGAACCTTGGTATGCAGTTAATGAATGGTTTATCTCGTTAAGTCAATCTTGGATGTTCTATTGATTTAATTAAGGTAGTTTGTCAGATAATGGCAACATTGTAACTGATAATTAGTTACTGTTATGAAATCACCTTTAACAATATATTATAGAAATTGTCTATCTGGAATACAGAATTGATTACACGTACATATAACGACTCAGTCGTTCTAGATATTAATGATTCTTACCTGTCAATTCTCCTGTTTTGGACTTGAGTCTACTGCAATCGTCAGTTTCAAACTGGAAATTCTGGAAAAGAAATACCATTTCTTTTAGTTAACTGACACATGTTATTCATAATATGTTAGATAACAGCTATAGCAGTACGTTAGACTGTAATAAGAGGTTAAAACAACACAAGTTATTGAATTAAAGACGAAAAAGCAAGTTTACAGGTAAGAGCATTATTAAACAACGCCAAACAAAGCATTTATGGTCATCATTGATTCCATAAGATAAATAATGACGGATCACATGATATTATAGACTAGTCAATTTCCATCAAAAAGTAGTCGATTGTTATTTTTTTTCTGTGTGTATGTTACATTAACATTTAATCTGGAATACGTAAGAAGTTGTAAATTATGTTAGAAGCTTAAATAGATAAAAACCTGTTTTTAACTAACTCGTTGTGATGATAAACACGGGACATAGATATTTAATCTATCAACTCGAGTAACATGCTTACAAATGCACTATCATTTGAGATATATTTTGCTGAGACCTTAATGTGACATCGTGTACGTTAGTGTGACGTCATTTGATATGACGTCAAAATAAAGTTTCCACAGTGGTGAGATCCAAGTGTTAATCTTATGCTAATAGCAAGCAATGGTTTCATTCCACCTTATCGGTGTTCAATTAACAATTTTAGGTATTGCACACTCCAATGTGTAATTATTCTCTTTAACTCGAATCATGTAGGTTTCACATACATCAGACCGCGTTAGAGAGGTTAGAGAGGTTAAAGAGGCTATAAAGGTTAGAGAGGTTAGAGGTTAGAGAGGCTAGAACGAGGTTAAAGAGGTCAGAGCGAGGTTAGAGAGGGGTTTGAGAGGTAAGAGAGGCTAGAGAGGTTAGAGAGGTTAGAGAGAGGTTAGAGAGGGGTTAGAGAGGTTAGAGAGGATAGAGAGGTTAGAGAGTGGTACTGCCATTTGTAAGCAGCATTTCTGGTTCTGATTGAATAGGTCCTTTCGGGTTGATGTTTCGGGGATTCTTCCTTGTTGGGTAAATAACTGAATTTCTTTTCACATGTTATTTGCGGGTCGGAGATATCGGAGACTTATTTGACTAGGGTAGACATGTTATTTCTATATCTTGGCCTGACGTTGTATTCGTCACAATTTTGGTATTATCAATATAAAAACACAAATTAAGATTCATGTTATTTTTATTTCTGTTTATTTAAGTGTCTATTATTGTGTTCAGGATATTAGATAGGGAATAATGGAACAACAAAAATTAACATCAGTAACTCATCACCAATGCTGCTGTTAATGCCCATATACAAAGTTTGAAAAGTGCATTGAACAACTCCTATACACAACACAAATCATGTTAACTCCGCTTTAGTAGATTAGTACAGATGAGACGTCTTTTCGCTAATACCATAGCTAGAGTTGTTGGTTTATATTGAATTTTATTTTATTATTATAATTTCACTGCAACTATAATCACAGGCGTCTGCTTCTGGTTAGTATTTATAGCAAAAGATATTAGCTCCTACTCTTACTAAAATATTTTTATCTATTCATACTAACCAGAAGCCGACGCCTGTGCTATAATGGATCAATATGAAGTCGCTATTGATTCCAAGTGGATATTTTTTCATATTATTATTTCCATGTTACGGCTGCGATATATTCTGTCATAAAGTGACAAATAGGCTACAGCTAGTGCATATACATAACACTTGTATTCACACCTGGTGAATACCATAAGCCTGGTGATAAAAGCAGTTTCACGTACAATACTGAATTACCTCATTAATGTTTGTTTTTACCCATATAATCAGGCAAGAAGCTCCTATGGAGTAGACATTATATACAAAAACTTTAAGGATATTCGGCTTCGACATCTACAATGGTCTGATTCTCTGAGACAATCAGTTTTCGGAATCCCCTGATTTACAATAATCCCACCAACATCAATCCTGGATCGTCTATTATATTTGCGCACAGAGCACGCATTTTCATCAACTGATAACTGCTGGTTACGGTCCATACGCTTTCGTTTCCATTTAGTTGGTCTGATCTGAAAAGATCGAGACAAATACAAATGGAACATAATCGAGGGATATAACATTTTCATGCTAAATCTTTGTATTTTTTTTCATATGATTGACCATGACTATGGTGTAATTTTATAAGATAGAACTATTTTACGATGTGCTGAGTAACTCATCTATTATTGGCAAAAAAGAAATTAATAAACTGCAACGAGATATATAGAAC
This sequence comes from Pecten maximus, assembly GCF_902652985.1. NCBI lineage: Eukaryota > Metazoa > Mollusca > Bivalvia > Pectinida > Pectinidae > Pecten > Pecten maximus. The sequence goes on along the minus strand of NC_047016.1, from coordinate 26,358,832 downwards.
AAGGACCTGTTCGACCGATCCTACCGCCTAATAGAAAGCAACACATGTGATGTTTGACGGCCCATAATTCACCTTTATCTCGCGGCGTCTACAGATAGATGGCCGATGCTCCTTCCCAGATATATAAACTTGTATACACTTTCGCCTATAAAACGGACGAGATACACTCCAAATTTCCATTATAAAAGGCGGACCTAAAGAAAACAGACATTATTTTAGACAGTTTGCATTATGAGTTTACCTCTTGAATTTTTCATTTCCTTTTCGCCTAATCTTCGGTTACCTTTTCACCTCTGTATGAAAATATGTATTATATCTTACGTTCAAATGATTGTTATGTTTATAGTCTGTACTGCGTACATTGAGGTAAGAAGGTCATATTTTTCTATAGAACACATGTAGGGCATTTAAGACTGTCTGATTATAAAACAGATGTTGTATCACTATGAATGACTAGGCTCGTTAAAATAAAACAAACTATAATGGATATATGTACAAGAATAAAACATAATATTCAAACAGTTTTGCAAATTAGAAGTTAATTTTTTATTCCTCACTGGCGAAATAATTACAGTTATACCTATCTGAGGCTACATCATTTGGATGACATTAACAATTGTAACCCCGATCAAGTAAACTATGTTTTTGTATCTGTTATAGTACCCGTTAATTTTGGGATCCCAAGCGTTTTATAACTCATTTGGTTAACATGTCTTGCATCAACTCGCATACAATAGCGCAGTTGGAAAAAACGCCAAGTCTTGATAACGACTAGCTTATTTGGGTTGAATCCCGTCTGTTGAACCCGTCTCCTGTATACGGCGTTACATACTTAGTACGTTGGGATACTATTAACCTACTTATTTACCGAACTCAAAATTTAACAAATTAAAACATATTATCGTCATGATGAATCGGTGTACTCATAACTAACAATACCTGCCATTGAAAACAATTTAATAGAAAAAATCTACAATTAGAGCAGGTTTAATTTAGCGAGTACTTCGACCGTCAGAATAAAAACCGCTAGAGTATATCAGTCAATATTTCTGACCGATGAAAATTGCCAACAAAGAAACAAACTCTAATGCATTAATATGTCTTTTTTTATGATAAAACTAAAGCAAAATATTCGACTTCGAAATCATTTAAGGATGTTGTTGGTAATCTCTAATACATGAACGGTGTACACTGTTCCTGATGTCTGTTAGAATTATGGCGATCGTTTGTTTAACACTATACATTAATGTAAATTGAAGTACCTTGTTCCCAACAAAGGAAACTATTTTACACCTAATACGGCCATGTGAAGGTGTGTATTGTCGTTGTTTATTTGTAGTTAGTTGTCGCCATTGTTTCCTGCTGTGGAGCGGATGTGTGAATGATGCCAGGGTGAGATAATATCCATATTTGATTACTTTTACTGACAAGAAGAGGTAATATTTGTTAAGCAGTGATATTTTTGGAAATCTTCAAAGCATTCATGTAGATTTTTTGTACTTTTATTTGTGTCTTTTTCATGTGCATAAAATCTTGGCACGACTTTTAAAGTGCCACACCAGTAATGCATGTACAGCTTACATGAATAAAAATATTGATTAAAGCAATAAACGGTTACATTGTATCAATATTGTATTTACATTATTTAAGACTGACAATTAGAGAATGACCAATTTAATGAGGACGCCAAGTTACAATTGCTTAATCCAATGTTCAGAGGAAATTTTAGGTGACACAGACGTTCGGATTTTGTGCTTATTAAAAACAGTATCATTGTTAAAGAACATTTTAAAAATAAAAACAAATCTATATTTCTATTTTTGTGAATGGAACATGCAAATGTGGACAAAGGCGGAAGTAAGTCATCTTCGTAAACAAAAGTGTAGGGATTGTTTATATGTCAGCTGACAGTTTGAGATTTTTTATTTTCCGGTGTATTCCTATAAAAAAATATCATAACTAACAACTCATTCACTTACTTTTGACAACAGGGGACAAATGTTTAAAGTCATTGCAACTGAAATAAGTTTTTAAAGTGGGATCGTCACAGTTTGACACTCAACAAATAATTACTTCAAACTTATCATACTATGATTTCAAGCACCTAAGACTAAGGCAAACTCATTGTATGACAATAGGACCAGATTATCTAAAATATTGCAGGAGAAACCAGGACTCGCGTAGAATACTTTTCACGACCATGTTCGATACAGAAAACGTCGATAAAATGACGAATTTCAAAGTCTAAAAAGCCAGACTCCCTAGATATTTAAGATATATAAATAATACGTATATTAAAGTGAACATCATTGTTCTGAGTTATTCATATAATGATTGGCAGATATTTATAACCAATCTTCCCCCTTCTGTCTGCTGTATTCTTCGTATGCAATTTAGCATCTTATGGTACACGAACAAACATTCCGAATTGTTCTACTTTTAAAAGCTTAAACCACATTACTTGATTTATGTGACAATGTTGACCTATTTTATGGCACATTTACGACCTAAATATGAGAAAGAAAGAAAAGGTGTGTAAGAAAATATATCTAGTCTAGAAATTGTCGGCATCCCCCCAAGATATATTACACTCGGCTCTACGTCTAATTGTTATCCCCTTAGTAAATCAGTTTACGTCAAATTCTTTTGTTAAATGTAGACCGAGTTATTCATTTTCAAAATTTTCTAAATATAAACGGATACTATTAAAAGCCATGGTTTAAAGCATTGTTGATAAACGAGGTATTACATATTCATATCATCACATATGATCAAGTCTGCTGTCATTTAAAATATTCCGTATTTTTTTTTATCTATTTGGTCTTTCATTTTGTAATGTTATCTTTTAACAATATTTGCTGCCCATGCATTCAGACCAAAATTGATATTTTCGGAAAAGACCCGAACAATACAATAATACAGTTTAACGAAAATCAAACGTACATTACGCTTTAACTTGGTAAAAATATACGTGTTTGATAACAATAAAGATGAACAATACATTGTTATTGGATTTATATGTAGCCTCATCTAACAATGTATAGATATGACTCAAAACCGCATGCATTCAACGAACAAAAACTTACTTTGTACCTATATATGAAACGAAAGGTGTGGTTGGCAATAACTACATCAAAGGATTTAAGGAAGGTTTGCAATTTTCACATTTTTGTGTCATTGTTTTCTTCTTTTGAAATATATTATAAAATGTTGAGAGTTTAATAAGAGCATAGATAATAACCAGATAATAACGACCAAAGTTAAAAAAAAAATAAAAATGATTTTGGCATTTTCAAATAATTTGTAATTAACTAGAATGAATAATACTCGATGTTTTCAAACATCATTCCAATAATGTATCGTAGAATGTTACCAGAACTGATTATAAACCTAGGGACTTGAGGAAATGGAGTATTATGTCGTTGGCAATCTTTGTACTCTCGAGATTGCAGCGATGACAGCAACATGAACTTCAATTTGCTGAGGAAAGCAAGTCAACCACCAATGTTTGGGTCGTGTTTCAGAAATAACTGACATCCCTTGCGAAAAACAAACTATTCAGTCACATGGTAAAGGCTACTCTCCTTCTTCGTCTCTTCCATGCACGACATACATAGCGCGGGGGGGGGGGGGGGGGGGGGGGGGGGGTAGTATAAAACACAATCAAAACATCAATTTCGTATTTCTGTAATTGGTTATCATTTATTAGCCTTAACCAGCACAATACATTTGTCAATGTTTAAACTAAATCTTAAGAAATGTTATCATTTTAAACATTTTTTTCTTGTACTTACATGTACTTGTGGTGTAAAAAAGGTCTAGAATGTAAGATTACGCTAAACCTAACTCCGTAAATAGAACAAAACATTCTCATTTCACAAAACAACACAAAAGGGACACAAGGGTAAACATTGTACTGTACCTTAAGTAATAGCCAATATTTGAATCGTCCTACCAGGGCCTGCAGATCCCATATTTGTCAAACGAGCGAAAACTATTTGTAATTTGTTACTGACGACACTGTCATATAATGTTGTTGCATTTCAATTACCAGCAAACATCTGAAAAACAACATTTGTCCAATTTTTTTTTCGAGAAAGAACAATGGTAATATGACCAGTGCAGTTTATCGCATTCCGATTTTTGTTTATTGCAACTGCCATTGGCGTTTTCGTTGTTTTTGGCTATAAAAATATTCGACTTGATATTTTTTTGCATTTCACCGATGTAATTATGTAACATATATGATTTGTCTACAACATAGAATGCTGTATCGAACAAAAATGAAGTAAGGATTTTGTATTTGTGACATTGTTGAAATAGAGGATGTGCTTGAGTGTCTGTGTGAAACTGAGTCGTTTGAAGGGGTGTAATAATTGGATATATCACCGGTCTTAGGTATGACATAATTGGACTAATTACGTTCATTATTGCATGGGCAAATATATCGATGAAGCCGGAGCTAGAGTAACAATTGGTACTTGGTATAAGGTTCCCAGTTCAGAATCAGGGACTGGTTTTGTACGGATATCGTGTCTTATTGTTAAGGGAGTTCCAAATTAGTGTATGGGTACGCTTGTAATGTTTCCGTGAATGAAATGTAATTGATACCTAAATGTTTCAGAACTGCATCAAACTCAAATATAATAATAACGAAAAAGGCATAATAAACTTCAGATTAATATCGGTTAGCAATGTTTTCACCAGGGAAAATAAATTAATAATAGATTATCATTTATTTATGTATTTGTCAAAAAGCACAAATTCTTATGGTTAGCGTACACACTAAACAAACAATACCGTTGTCCTAACAACATGGAATGAGTAAGGCGTTTTCCTGTGTGTCTGACATTACTATATAGTAACTGGATTCGGCTAGCATTTACACGTATCGGATGTACTGTCACTTCTCGTATATCTTAACCACACAAATGAAAGAGATGTGAAACCTCACAGAATTTCCTTCCCGCGAATACAGCTTATAATATCAAAACAAACAATTGATTTAAAACTTTCTAAATTATCCTGGTTTCTTTCCAACATGTTAGGAGATAATCGTAATTTACATTGGTGGGGAAGAGTCAATTCTTATATAAAACAATGTTCCTATACTGGAATTTAAACCATGTCACCTTGGACTTAACCAGGTGACCATACTTACAGTCATTCGCTGAAGTAGTTATTTTAATTAACTGGCTAGAATTGAATTTTCACCTTAATCGTCAGCTCAGATTTTTATTGTATATAAATAGAAGCTAGATCTTTTATCTTGCATTTTCGTACTACAATTACAATTCCGTGAATGGAAATATTTTGACATTAACTTAATTACTTCATTCAGAGATTATTAATTTCAATTTTTGTTATAGAATGGGACTTGATGTGAAGGTGTAATGTTATAAAGGCACCATTTTGCAACAGATAATATTTAGATTAAACAAGTGTATGTTGAAAGAAAGCTTTCAGCCGTTGTAATGAAAACGCTATCACTGTTGTGAAAACATATAACCCGCGCGTCGTCATAAATATGTGTCCAGGGTACGTAGACACATTGTAAGCATGCAAATAAGGGTGAGGACAATGTCCACGACTGGTAACAATACATTACAGACAACAAGGGTTTGGACAACGTCCAGGACAGGTAACCATACATTACAGACAATAAGGGTTTGGACCATGTCCACTACTGGTAACAATACATTACAGACAATAAGGGTGTGGACCATGTCCACGACTAGTAGCAAACCATTACAGACAATAAGGGTGTCGACAATGTCCACGACTGGTAACAATACATTACAGACAATAAGGGTGTGGACCATGTCCACTAATGGTAACAATACATTACAGACAATTAGGGTGTTGACAATGTCCATGACTGGTAACAATACATTACAGACAATAAGGGGTGTGACAATGTCCACTAATGGTAACCATACATTACAGACAATAAGGGTGTTGACAGTGTCCACTAATGGTAACCATACATTACAGACAATAAGGGTGTGGACAATGTCCACTAATGGTAACAATACATTACAGACAATAAGGGTGTGGACAATGTCCACTAATGGTAACCATACATTACAGACAACAAGGGTGTGGACCATGTCCACGACTGGTAACCATACATTACAGACAATAAGGGTATGGACCATGTCCACGACTGGTAGCAATACATTACAGACAATAAGGGTATGGACAATGTCCACGACTGGTAACCATACATTACAGACAATACGGGTGTGGACAATGTCCACGACTGGTAGCAATACATTACAGACAATAAGGGTGTGGACCATGTCCAGGACTGGTAGCAATACATTGCAGGCAATAAGGGTATGGACAATGTCCACGACTGGTAACCATACATTACAGACAATAAGGGTGTGGACAATGTCCACGACTGGTAACAATACATTACAGACAATAAGGGTGTGGACCATGTCCAGGACTGGTAGCAATACATTGCAGGCAATAAGGGTGTGGACAATGTCCACAACTGGTAACCATACATTACAGACAATAAGGGTATGGACAATGTCCACTAATGGTAACAATACATTACAGACAATAAGGGTATGGACAATGTCCACGACTGGTAACCATACATTACAGACAATAAGGGTGTGGACAATGCCCATGACTGGTAACAATACATTACAGACAATCAAGGTGTTGACAGTGTCCACGACTGGTAACAATACATTACAGACAATAAGGAGTGTGACAATGTCCACTAATGGTAACAATACATTACAGACAATAAGGGTATGGAAAATGTCCACTAATGGTAATAATACATTACAGACAATAAGGGTATGGACCATGTCCACGACTGGTAATAATACATTACAGACAATAAGGGTGTGGACAATGACCACGACTGGTAACAATACATTACAGACAATTAGGGTGTGGACAATGTCCACGACTGGTAACAATACATTACAGACAATAAGGGTGTGGACAACGTCCAGGACAGGTAACAATACATTACAGACAATAAGGGAATGGACCATGTCCACTAATGGTAACAATACATTACAGACAATAAGGGGTGTGACAATGTCCACGACTGGTAACAATACATTACAGACAATAAGGGTGTGGACAACGTCCAGGACAGGTAACAATACATTACAGACAATAAGGGTATGGACAATGTCCACGACTGGTAACAATACATTACAGACAATAAGGGTGTGGACAATGTCCACGACTGGTAACAATACATTACAGACAATAAGGGTGTGGACAATGTCCACGACTGGTAACAATACATTACAGACAATAAGGGTGTGGACAATGTCCACTAATGGTAACCATACATTACAGACAATAAGGGTGTGGACAATGTCCACGACTGGTAACCATACATTACAGACAATAAGGGTTTGGACAACGTCCAGGACAGGTAACCCTACATTACAGACAATAAGGGTGTTGACAGTGTCCACGACTGGTAGCCATACATTACAGACAATAAGGGTGTTGACAGTGTCCACGACTGGTAGCCATACATTACAGACAATAAGGGTAGGGACCATGTCCACTAATGGTAACAATACATTACAGACAATAAGGGTATGGACCATGTCCACTAATGGTAACAATACATTACAGACAATAAGGGTATGGACAATGTCCACGACTGGTAACAATACATTACAGACAATAAGTGTATGGACCATGTCCACGACTGGTAACAATACATTACAGACAATAAGTGTATGGACCATGTCCACAACTGCCAACCATATATGACAGACAATGAGTCATGCTAGTTTGGCTACTATATAATACATTTGGTTATTTAATTAGTTTGACTGCTAACGTATTTTGATACAATTCTTTGAAACACCTGTAAGTTAGATTTCTATACAAAAAGTGTGTATATACTAATTAATTATTATTGTCAAGAGCTCAATGTTTGAGTGGAATGTCGGATTGGATGAATGATTTTGATATATAATACATGATACATACGTAATCTTACGCAATCCTATAGATACATAGTAATATCATTACCTATCAGTTATTGGATGTCACTTATAATAATGGATGAATATACTTACAAGCAAAACACGATCACTGATAAACAAGCCCTCAATTCTAAATCAAATGTAATAAAACGAAGTAAATAATGTATTTGAACAACATGTATTGCACAACTTGTCCAATACCCAAGGTCTCGTATGTCGAAACACTAATCCTTTTGAAATATTGCGGATATGCAATTTTGTTTCTTATTTGTTTCTATTGCATTTTATTTTAAAGAACAGTTCATTTGTACTTTAATAAAAAAAATAGACTGAACGTTTATCCAACTCCTCAGCGTTAGAACTGCATTACCGGTTTATTAACGTTATAAGGGACATGACTCCAGCATCACAGAAAGCTACTCTGAAGGTATTCTAACATAGATTCCACTTAGGAAGGAGTTTCAGTAGGTGGTGCGAAATAAGGGCATATATTGTGAAATTGCCAACGTGCACTAGCCCTTTACCTTGTAGACTGGAGCCCGATTCCTTGATCGGAGGTGAAAAAATATTGGAGTCACATGCTCGACCACGTGGTTCTTTTTTCTCCTGGGACTTTGGTTTCTTCCCACAGTAAGCCCCATATTGCGCTTCTATCCGGACCAACAAAAGTGATAAGCTTAAGTTTATATAACTTGTTTCGCAATTGTTGTAAAATAATAAGCGATGAAATTTGTAATGTACAGACAACGTGAAATCCTTGTACATATAAGATTATTATAATAAACATCTCCCCCTTACATTCAATGTCACTAGGGTAAAATAATTATGTACAGTAGTAAGACGTCAGCGCCAAACACACATAGTATGTCTAGTCTAAAACAGCATTTGCATGAATTTTCGTTAGGGAACGGGGCTATGCAAGATGTCAGGGCCCATATTCATAAAAAAACTTAAGTTAAGTATTTCACTTAAGTAAATACTTAAGTAGGACATTTGTACTTAGGTACTAAAATAAACTTAAGCATTTACTTAATTCAAGGTTTTATCTTAAGTTGTATTCATAAAACTACTTAAGCTTAAGTATTACTTAAGTTTTTACTTAAAGTTAAGTAACGACATGAGGATGTTTAACTTCCTTTAAAAATACTTAAGTAAATACTTAACAACTCAGGTGAAAGATGACTTCACGAAATCGACAGAAATCAACTTGTTTTTAAGAAAAATCATTAACTTCAGATTTTGTTGTATTCAATCATTTAAAATAAGATGTAAAGGTTTGAATCGAAGATGGAGGAGTCAATCTCACTATTGTTAAGGCCCATTACGAAGTCAATACTACAACGACACGGAGCAATTGTTGTTTATAATTAACATACCCACATACCAATCAAATTTTATTTAGATAAAACTTCATTTTTGTTTCTCTTGCTGACTTTGACAAACCAGAAATACTGCCTCAATTTTTATTGTATCGTTTATTCATTAATTAAAAAAATGTATATCTATAGAGTTCTTACCTGTGTATTAAAAAACTTTGTGGTTACTTGTACTTTAACTTAAAACCTGTTCATGTGCATTCCGGTCCCTGTCATGTATTTAGTACTCCCTAGTCCGAATTTTCTAACGATCTTACTATGTTAATCAGCTTTTGGCGATATTAACATCAGAACCCTTCGGATTAAGTACTCCCCTGCTTTGATAACGAAACGAAAGTTTTAAATAACAGTTGATTGTTGTGACAGTTCCAGCATGTTTGGGGAGCGGGATTTTACAGATCGTACAATGTAACTAGAGGTTTGATATGTACATTTCAACTGATGTTTGGTTTGGTACTTGTTCTTCTTGACTCTATGATGAACACGCTATGTGCATTTTTGGCCTGAACGACGAGGTTAGTCTAATTTTCGTGCATTCTTCCGGCTCTCTCCTGATTAATGCATCTAAACTGTTCAATCTGCCGGCAACCTGAACCCACTCTTGCCTATTTGCCGATGCTGACATTCCGTCCTTAAATCGTCCACGTATGACATGTTTTCTTTCACTTGTAAACATGTACTAGTCTCACCATCGCCAGACATTCGTCCTTTGTCCAGTTTGGTCATCTCGACTTTTTTCCTGTTGCCATTTCCGGATTCTGATCGTCTTGGAATGCCAGGAACGCCGGTGCCAAATTTCACGTTTTACGAAAAACATCACGCAGCTACTTAACAACAACATAGCAACTACATGAAATACTTAAATATCTATACTTAGCTAAGTATGCACTAAGTAAATACTTAAGTCGTTTATGAATAGTACTTAAGTTTTAACTTAAGTTTTATTTAACTAAGTAAAATATTTATAGTTAAGTATAACTTAAGTCAAACTTAAGTATTTAACTTAAGATTTTTTATGAATATGGGCCCAGGACTTTCCGGGTGAAAGGGTCGATCGCTGTTTTTATAACCTGCCTTTCAAAAGAAGGTAAAATTACAAGATTATTAGTCTACTCTTTCTTGTCAATTTCAGTGCAATTACATCGAAAATAATACCTCAAAACAACGTCAAATGTTCTCTATAAATCCCTGACCTGATTATACGGATTGATATTAGCAGATTCCGCACTAGGTATAGTTTATTGTATAGCACTTATTTATAATACCTGTATTTGGAAATGTGTTTCCATGGTTACAGAGGTCAGTGTTTGTAATTTGGTCTGGAATTACACAAGGTAATTGGTAAACGATACATAGACTTGGGTACGACTAATCTGCCCTACATTTGTTTAACAAATAGACTTTACAATCCCTTCTATAGTATTAACATCTGCAGATCTATATATTATCAATTTGACGCAGGTGCGTTTGGTTAACTGCAGAGATTCAAATGAATGTATTTATCTTCATATCTAATTTTATTGACAATATATACTATGATTTCATTCAGTTGAAATGTTTCTTTCATTTATCTGATCTTTCGTACGTAAACACCACCCTGTACATAATGGCACACCTTATGGGTTTAATTATCACCCTTAAACTGTTTGATAGCTTAAATTTCTGAACAAATAACTATGCAATTGATTTGTGCGTACCTGCATAATTGGAGGTATTAGGACGCCATAAAAAAAACAAATTCACGGTCATTCGTACATTTATAAGAGAAAATATAGTTCGAGGTTTTACCGAATAGAGTCATCATTACGTGTAACCTTTGTGTATTTCATTTGAATAAAAGACGTCAACGTCATCACGCCAGTTAAGGGGAAAAAACTTGCATATGAATTTAATATATCGCATTAAATTTACACCGAGAGCCTACATATAAGTGCGGCGTTCAACTGTAAGTATTTACTCTGGGTATGTGTCTCAAACCCTAATTAATGGCAGTTATTCATGTGAAATCATTTGCGGATGATTACTTATTTCTAACGTAAATCGATTTGAAAAATGTCAAAATTATGATAATGCTTTATTTTGTCATATACTGCTCAATGTGTAAAGTTATTTATGAAATGCATGAAATTTAACAGCACACACAAGCTCTCTATCTCCATATGACTGGTCATGTGTGAACCGAAAGTAATAAAACAAATATACAATGAAAAAAAAATTTAAAAAATAAATTAGATTGCTTTTCCATAGAAATTTGAATGGCAACACCATTGTAATGATCAGTGTTTATATATTGAAATATTTCTCTGAAAAACAAACATGACTAAGAATAAGAGGATGAATAAGTGAGAATTATTGAGCTCATGAAATTCGTATTCGATCGGCAATCAATAATATCGATCTATATTAATGTTACCAAATCCACTTTGGACTTTATCTAAAACCTATAATTGTTAGTACAACTTAGTTGTGTGTGTCAAATTAAATCTCGAATAATATTCTGCAATAGAACATAAAAGAACGCTGGGAGAACAACATAATTATGTTGGTAAGTTTGGCTTTTACTGAATCGTACAACAATTGTTTCTGCAAAAGTGACTGATATAAGCATTGTTGTCAGAATTATGCTGACTTCTGTACTCAGGGGAAATTGCCTTGTGGTATTATAGGAAAACAGTCGGCATATGACGTATGGGCGAACAATACAAACGAATTCATTGTGGATCCCCACAAAATAGTTCATATAAGTACTTATGGTATACACGATTATATACATTTACAAATGCTTCACAATTTTAATTCAAATTATAAAGGAACAGAAACCATAGACGTCCTTTTTATACCGATTGATAATGTTAACAGTCATTTCATTAAACAGGAAGATAAATGATACTACACAATTTGCTGGTAATGAATGAACAGTTCTTTCAATAACATATAAATATTTCTTAAGTTATTTCACGATTTCAACAATAAGTATTGATGCTAATAACTATTTTCGACAAACTGTCAAATTATATTATATTTCAAATCACACAACCGAACAGATTGAAAATTAATTTAGAGATTGTTAATAGACGTACTTCAGGGACAACAGTGCACAGTGAGGTCCAGTTAGTTTTTGTATATTGTTATGATGAAAAGCCGATATAATAACTACCTCGCCTACTGTGTTTAGAACTGGATTTACACAATATTGATAAACTTGCATTGTGTGTATAAAAATACACCATTATTACTAAAATAAAATTCATCATCATTTATAATTGGAAAAATATTTTCCCAGACATGTCAAAATGGAATAGTTTTCCAAATCTGACTATGTAAAAGTCCATATGACCTGAAATTGAAATACAGTTTGTTTCGCATACAAATCTTCTTAAAGAGATACATATGTAGGTAAACAGATTATGCAGTGATGTCAGAGAATGACAATATATCTTTTTCAACTGATTTTTCCGAACGACAGCTGTCAAAAATCATACAAATTATACAATATACATATAATACATGAACTGTACAACTAGATTATCATGATCTTGTTCTTCATTATAATAAATAAAGGCGTCAACAAAACATATTTCTCTTGACAAACCAGTTGTGCATGCTTTAACCACCTGGAGATATCCACAAGGAAACATGAAGGTACAATTTTTTAGATTTCTGGACCGTATTTCATCAATATTCCTTAGCTTAATTTTCTTTACCAGGAAATCATTATAGATTTCAAGGAACTTTCTTTAAATTGGATATTTTCTAAAATCCAAATAATGAAATAGAAATTAAAATATTAAGTAAAGGAGTTCCCTAAAGTTATATTACGGAATGTTGGTGAAAAAAAAACCAATAGAAAATACTGACATTAATTACGAAATCATAATTCCAAATAAAACTCGATAAAACGAGGGTAAAAATGAACAAAAATATAGATATGCATGGAGATCTTTAAAAAGGTACAATGACAATCAGACCAGGAGTACCGGAATGATAGGCGTATCCGAGACCTGGGCAAACAACAATTTAGTCCGTGCTTCTTTTTTCTCCGGGGACTCTGGTTTCCTTCCCACACAATTTTGCAATCCGACCGAAGAAAGTATTGATGAAAAGAAGAAGTCGTATAATCCGTTCATTATTTGTGAGAGTCATAATTATCTATATCACAGAGTAATAAGGTAGAACTGAATCTAGAATGTTGCAAAATGTTGAAAATATTCTCACTGCTACAAATAAGATCTATCATATAATTACAGTATGTAGTAGCTTGATCTGTATTTTGACATTTATTTTAACATTTCTTTTAGTATATCAGAGTTGAGTTTGAGATGTAATTTAATCCTTTGTGTAGATTATTATCATAGACGTTACTCTCTGTAAGACGATAAATGATTGCAAAAAAACCAATCCTGATCGTGGCATTTAAATACATTTGAAAGGACGAAAGGCCATAATCGTGGGCGAATGCATTACTAAAACTTTTCTCGTGTGTTCCATTCTCGAAAAATGCACTCAAGAATGTGAGCGTTTGGTTAAGTGTTTTGCATAGAAATATAGAGTATTGTCAAAATGCATATATCAGGAGAGGGGTGGAGCTTTGTCAAATCAATATTAGAGGAACAAAAACAGAAACACGGGGAGTCCAGCAATTATCAAAATACCATTGACAAAATTGGGCGTAGTCCACTCTAGCGTTATTATTTCTAAATAACAAGAACAGTTAACATATAAGTCAATTTATTATTGGATAGAAGTGGTTTTTATTACACTTAAAGCTTCATGTTTAACAATAAGGGAGCAAAACATCCCACGATGGGTCATGTCTTGGTCTCAAGTGTTTAATATATGTTATGTCAAATGTATTTAGCCCTTATATAGAACCACACACAGTTGTCGACACGCCAGACCATTAATGGGTTTAATTAAAAAGCTCAGGTTAGCACAGGACTGCCTTGAGAAACACGCTACATGTTAATAGCTGTTAACATGTCACAAGTAAGAAAGTTAAAACGTTAATTACTTTAATGTTAAAAAATTACGAGAAATATGTAATTGCAAAAACACAGTCTTAACGAAGGTTTCATTATTCTCCGAGTGTGGTTTTAATCATGTCTGTATATAAATGATAAGATGTAGGTATAAGATCACTTTTAGCGCATGAATCTTTCTAATTTTATACAGAATTACAGCTTAAAAGAAAATGTGACATTTTTCATTTCGTATATAACGATAAAGTGAGTAACATGCACAAGTGTAGGCATGGGTGTGATTATAATTTTTCGATAGAAACAACATTGTTTAAAACTTGTTATTCTCTGCAATTGGTAACGATTTCGTTAACAGACCGTAACAGATACTAAAGTTATACAATAGAAAACAACAGTTTTACGATATCAAACACAATACTCATATAATTATATAATATTGTAAATTTATAATTTCACAAAGGCAGTTAGACATACATTACCCTACCAAGTATCAGACACTAACACCATGGTGTCATACGTGAATGAGAGGAAGGTGAGAATCATTATTCTATTCTCTCGATACGAATAGAATGATTCTCATGTTGAGTAAGGGTAAATTTGGTCCTCCAGTTTTCTACAATTGCATAATATGTGTTCTTGTCAAAAACGTATAACAGTACATGTTCACGTCAGCAATGATGAAAATTTACTTTGGAAATGTGTTCTTTGTATCAGTGTGGGCTGGAATGTATACATTCTAAAATTAAATCGAATGAACAAGTGATCTTTGTCATACATAAAATTCGGGAGAGGTCCCTTAACATGTCGACAGAACAAGAAATGATTGTTTATTCACTGTCAAGAGCAGGTGTTAAAATCTCATCTATTTCTTATCAATCCATTTCAAGTTTTATCAACTTACATTTTGGAAAAAATTGTCAACCCGGAGCCATTTTTGCGCTATGTTTGTCAATTTTCCACTTTTACGAGTTATAGTGTGTTAGCCTTGATAAATCTTTATTTGGAAGCCACATATCTTTTTTCTCTTATTATGTTCATGTTTCGATCAACTAACAATGCTTTTTCTTAAATTATCATAAAATTTGTCAATACAGATATAGACTATAAAATATGTTATTTGGTGGTAATGAACAGCTGGAATTAAATTTCAAAGTGGCACTTGACTGAACCAAATAATTTCCATTCTGTAATGAGTAAATAGTCGGTTCGCGAGCCATATTAGCTTTTACAGTTTGTACAGGTCGGGCTAGAGTACATGAGTAAATGTCTGTGTGTTTAACCTCATGATGCACAAAGAGAGGATTTCCATTCATAATACAGATTAACTTTTTATTACGAATGCAGTCAAAGTATTAATCTGTGTCAAGGCTGGTATGTTCAGTTGCATAATACATTTTTCATTACAACGACTGCAGTGTTCGAAAAAAAATAGAGATGTACTTTTGGAATGTTTGCAACTGCTTATACATTGTAATGAAATACAGATCATTTTCAATATTTAGCGCTCCGGGTATTTTATCATTTCATAAAAGTGATTTTATTCGAAACTATCATTTTTACAATTACATTTGTATAAAAAATGAATTTAACACACTCTTTGTATCGGGTCTATATCAGAGTCTTATCTTAAGGTCAGTATTTGAATCCAGTATCTATGAAATATCCTAGACGGCGTACCTTATCTAACTGTTTTCCAAACAGCAAATCCTTCTGTAATTATGTTCCCCAACGGAAAAATTCTCTCCCCAACTACAGCTTAATACTTCCACTAACCGGGCCAAGGAAAGACAACTCCTCACACAACGTACAAAGATATATCATAAATAGGGAAATTGTGACATTTACGTTAAAGAACAGAGCAATTACTTTCGTTCAAGAATAGGGTACTTCAAATGATAGAATAATTATTGTATATCTTTGTCTAATTGAAAGGAATTAAAAGAAAGCTAGAACGACGTTGTTGAGTTAAACCATACGGTGATGTAATTGTGGGCAAATTAGGGCGTATTTAGGTAATAACCTTCGTAAGCTCGGGTGTACTTGTGACGTGAGGCTGAGTTACGTCATTAAGATTAAATCTGCTGAGAACGAGTAGAGTTAACCTATTAGCACTGATGAACCAACCAATTATCGTTCTTTAAATACACATGTAGCTTGACTTTTCCTCTTTATAACTGTATCTAAAGTTAAACTTTAAATAACGACAGCGATACAGTCAAAATCTAGAAACAAAATTAGGTGGGTTTGAACCAACTCGTGCTTTATGATGGTATAATTGTAAACAGGGCTGCTCTGTTGGCTCCAGTACGACCCCACTCATCGACTTATGGGCAAGTACATTCAAAACACGTGCGGCGAATCAAAACAGAAATAATAAGGATGATTCCCATGTAAATGGCCCGGTCCAGTGTAACTTTAGTTAAACTTAACCTTGCATAATGTCAATAAAAATTGTGAATGAATATGTTTAATTGACAATAATTGGGTGCGTTCGAGTGGACCTTTGATGTGAAGGCTATGTGTTGATCTGTGATTTTTCACAGCAGCGCACATTGCCGCTCCTGCCGAACGCGCCGGTAGGTTGGATTACTGTGTACAAGATGCAGGTGAGGTATAAATTTAACAATTAGAAATTTACGACTACTGTAATCCAAAGTCAGCCTTGCGAAAAATACGGTAACTTTGTACTGTTCTAAGTTTGACTGTAGTAACACAAGACTTTTTGACGCCAGCGGAAACTAGGAGAATATCAGTGTGAAGGTCAAGCATCAGAAGCGAACAAATTATAGTGCAAGACATAATACATGGAAGAATGCCAGTTTTTGAAGGTTTATCTATATATAAATTGCTCATAATGTAGGCACGTACATATGCAGCGCAACAGTCATTGTTAATTGTGTTATATAGATTATATATATAAACCCATTTAATGCACCCCAATAACGTCAGCGCTTTGCTCCAGTTGGCATGGCTATCGGTCTACAATCATACTACCTCCCATCCCAATAACAATGTTCTTGTCTTACTGAATGTATACGGATCTCTACTATCTCACAGTCGGTAAAATAACTACATATCTACACCATAGCTCTTTTTATCAAAGTTAAAAGTGTATGATAAAGGATATGAGTTATCGGAAGTCTGTTGTTGATCGGGATCCATTTACGTAACCAGGTTTACTCGACACGCAGGTGTATCCTACATATAATACAAAACAGACCATAGTTTGGTTACACTCGTGATTTTTTATTGGAAATAAATCAGAAACATAAATGACTCCAAAATAATACAGACAATAAAATGTACATCACTTGATGAAAAACTGAGATCAATCATAATTTTGTTTTATCGTATTTAAAAAAAGACAGCGATCGAGAGGGTGATTAGTGTATAATCTCATGTAAAATGTATATATTGGCGATATTGTATTAAGATGCATTGTCTAGATCTGTAGACACGTGACCCTAATTTGTGTTCACTAGATGTCTACAGACATCTGCCCTTCTAGTGTAGTATACATCCGTTTTATGTAATAGTATGCAAAACAAAGAAACTCATCCTTATATAAATACAAGAATTAATATCACACATCAATGATTTCTACAATTTACACAAAATGTATTAAGAAAATCGAATGGCGTTAATGTAACAAAGGTTGTTAAGGGCCATTGTAAGTCCAAATAACAACAGGTGTCATCACAAACACATCAGAATAAGACGTTTCTTTTTTTTAAATCAGAAATCAAAATCCCATAATGTGATCAGTGACAAATCAGCTTCTTCTGGATGTAGGCTCCAAGACGGCTCATCAGATGTCCTACCATCTTAACGAAGTCAAATGGCTTCTTCTCTGTGTTGATGTCGACAACTTCCGGTGCTGTTGAAATAGGGCAGCACTTTAATTGCTCCTCCGGGCTCTGGTATTCCGATGCACTTGCAACTTCCTCTTTGATTTTGCCGTGTTTGGACTTCCTCTTTTCATTCTTCCGTTTGTTTGCCGTGATGGTTCCGCTGCCGTTCGGAAGCTCGCTCAGTTCTGGATTTCTGATAGCCATCAAGTGTCGAATACCAGTAGTAGTTGTACGAGTATTGGCGGGCTTGATAACGTCCATTGGCGTCTGGAATTGTAAATGAGTTGTTGTAGACGTATATATGATTTCGACATGCTGTATATAGGTGTTATTTTGTAAAATGATATCATATCAGCCAATTATTTGAGAAGATATTCCGAAAGACATAAAAAACATTAGGATGCAATTCTTTTTTTCTGGTAATTTTTCTTATGTTCAAGGTAATCCTCGAATTTCTTTTTTCTTTATTTTTTATCAAAATCTTAATAGTCCTTACTTCGGTGAGCTGACTAAATTTCTCGACAGCAGTGCATATTTGAGGGGAATGGCCTTCATCTTCGCTGTCAAGGTCAAGCATCATTACATCACCATACATGGTAATGTTGCTGTCAATGACGAAAGCACCACCCGCATTTGTTTTTCCAAGACTGTTCATCATTTGTAGCTTTAGCTGAAAATGTCAAAACGTTAGCATTATCGGTGCTAAAAAAAATCCCGCAAGAGAACTGTAAATCTGAATGTGACATTTCGTTGTTTTTTTTTGGGTTTTTTTTGTTGTTTTTTTGTTGTTTTTTGGGTTTTTTTTGTTTTTGTTTTTTTGTTTTTGTTTTTGTTTTTAAACACAATAGAAATGGTATTGTGATTATGATTGTAGCGGTGGGCTTCCTTATTTCACCTGTGAGACTGTTCGCATGTTGTCCCTCCTTTTCTGTTGTAGTGATGTTATAATGATACTACATGTCACCCACTTATACTCATGTTTGTGACTTTGATGTATATATTTAGGAGAGGGTGTTGATGATGTTGTTATAACTTGTGCCCAATCCTTTCGTCACTTTTTGGCAGATAAATATGTTTAAACTTAATCCCAGCATTCCCTTTGTCCCGAAGACACGTTAGACATTACCTCAGGGTTCGGGAAAAGGTCACGGAATCGAGTGTCTTTGGGGCTTGATATCGGCCTCTTAGGGGTTGGTACTGTTTCCGTCATGCCTACAGGAGAAAGCTGTTTGTCCAGATTTGACAATGTCGGAGATGTAGGAAGCTTTTCAGTGTTCTTTGGTGGTAGATAAATTGGAGATACCGTAGACATCTGGAAACACAGAACACATCTAAGATCATTATAATTACACAACTACAACTACTTGAAAGGCGAATGCAATACCTCAACACCACCTGACCACTCTATCTGGCTTGCTTCAGTCGTGGTAATACTACAATAACTTAGTTTTGGAGTATCCCCTTATTGCTCACCTTGGGTGTTAGATGATCTGACGCGTCGCCTGTATGCTGGATATCAACATCGTCCAGATCCCACATAACAACATCGCCATGCGCGATGAGGTTGTCATCGTTGTAGTATGAGCCATTAGTTTCCTGTCCTTTCTCTTCTGCCTGTCAATAAATAATATTAAAAAAAAATGTAGTTAGAAAGACGCTTGTTACTGAAACTTGAGAAATCTTTCAGAGCAAAATAACAATGATAATGAAATACAAATATACTGGTTTAATGTTTTAATAATCATGCCATTACTAAGTTTGTACTAAAAATCACGAGGTTTAGATATTAATTCCATGTTTATCAAACTGAAATATTACTAGTTATTTTATATTTGCCGCATTGCGTCCTCTTTGGTCTTTTAACAAAATCAATACAAAAACAAATATCGATTATACAAATTACACGAAAATATCTTTCATAAGAAATATTAGAAGTGCGGTTCCCGAAACAAATCTTTCGATCGTAAACTTTTTCCAAATTACAAAATATGAAAAGAATTTTTTGATAAACGAACGATTAATCATAGGTTATAAGTGAATTGGTTAGATACCACAGAATTGATTTTACCTCGTCCCATATAGAGTGGTTTTCTTCTCTAGAATCCATTCTCTATCAAGTTTATACACTTCTGCCTCTTGCTGATATTCAATTTTCCCGCTGCAATAACTTGCCAGAACGCGTGTAGCTGTGGGTCGTCACAAGAACAATAGGGATCACGTGACGTCTTGGCACATGGCAACGTCGCGATCACGTGCGTATTTGCGGGACGTCAAGGAAAACATCGATCGCAATCCGATAAGATGACAGACGGATGTCATGGGAATATTTGTCTATTTCGAAGAAAATTTAATTTTTAATCAGGTTCAAAGTTACAATAAACTATCAAACGAAACAATGTAGAAGGGGAGGTAATATTATCCAGAAAAATGGAGATAACAATATTTGAACTTACAACCACACGTGATATAAGTAAGATATATTTCCCCATATTGTTTCGCCCATATATCATTTACCATCTGTCACAGTGACATTCTACTCCAGTAACATGCTGGTAGTCGAGTGTCAGTCACTCAGTCACGGCTGACGTGTAGCGGGTCACTAACCTGCTTCGACGATCATAGAGTTACTTCTTATTGGGGGGAAAAATAAGACACATAATGTTTGATTATATTGTAGTATTTTATGTGGAGAACCAGAGTAAAGGGGGCGGGTCAAAGTGACTTGTACATAATGTTACGGCCTATACCAATTAGCTAACGGGACATTCCTCTTTGATCTAGTTGGTAGAGTCACAAATTATCACGCGGAAGACTGGGTTTGGTTCCGGAGTGTTCGATAGAAATATGTGATCTCTAGATCTGCTCTATCAGTACTAAATCAGTGATATACTCCGATACCGAAAGGCATATCCAACTCTCTCCGGCAATCAACATGGAAGCGAATCATTTGTATGCTAACGCAGTGTAACGATTATTCAGCTTAATGTTACCAAGGCCCCAAAAATACTGTGTAGACTAAAGGGTACACCCAAGTGCACTCCGAGTGCACTCCGTTCGGACTCCAGGTAAACTTGTACGTGTTTCTGCGGTTATCACTCATTAAAACGTCACCAGCATTCAACAAAGTGCAATTGACAGCACTCTCCACCTCTTCAATTGAATTAAAACTGTTTTTATAGTCGGTGCATATTATAACAAGTCAACATTAGCTCTAATGAGCAATTATGTAAAACCGAGTCATACTTACTCATAATTAAAAACCACAGAATCAAACCAATATAAGGATTGGATTTAATGATTTATAACGTATTCACAACAACTCTGATCCATGGTGAACGGGTCTTAGACAATAAATGCTAACAATTGCAAGTTTTAATTACTGTACATTTTATTTACATTCAAAGCAACATACATGTGTTTCTATGTTTATCACGTCCGACATATGACGAAAATTAATCGGGGGACATTCGGGAATTTCCGTCACAAATTCAGCATTGTCATAACAGCTTAGTTAACCCATCCAAAAAATGTTTATACTCTTTCTAAGTACAATTGATGCAGAATCGTCGTAATTTAGTTGAATAGCAGAACTATTATATTTCAGTGTTTTGATTCACTCCAAGAAACGAGAAATATTCGGCATTTTTGCAAAGTCATGCGTATAGTTTTACTCAAAACTACCAAGTCGCGATATTTCTTTTAAATATCCAAAATATAAAACAGCACTTTGACTGAGAGAAATTGACGTTTATCATCATAAACATCAAACCCGTTTTTGTTGTTACAATAATTTATGTTTAACTAGGTATCAAGTATAACATTCCTTTGTAACCGCTGTGGGTTTATTTGAAAATGAAATCGGATGAACATGATATTAACCTTCGGTCCGGATCAGATAATGATTTTGTCCTATCACTCCGTGACAATAGCTGTTCTCCAGAAATATAAATCAGTTTCTTGGTGGCTTATATTTCCCGAGCTCGTGGCGAGAATAAGTACAAGCCATCCGCTTTTTCTTTCACATTTCGCTAGCTCGATGTCAAACAACTGCATGCAGATTTCATGCTCTACATAGAGTTTAGAACATATGTTGTACATGATTATATAAACAGAATACTTTATTGTGTAAATCTTGCGCACTATCAGAAGAAAAACGTTTACTTAAGCATTGAACTGCTTTCACTTGGCATTTATGGGCTGATAATGCCAACTGGACAAAGGAAAATTTAATGAAGCGCTCTTCATTATTTACCTTTGTCCAGTTGGCATTATCAGCCCATAAATGCCAAGTGAAAGCAGTTCAATGCCTATATTTACCACTTGCGGGTTAACAAAACAAAAATCACTGTAATTAACGGAATTCAAGTTTCCCCACCATTCTCGGTTGTGAGCCTGTTAACAGCTCTTCTAAATTGTTCCACATAAAAAATAGAGCGTAAAATAATAGAAAACCAGACAAGAACAATCAATCTAATAGAAATATTTAATGTAAATAAGTGAATATTTTTTTCCGCAATTGCGGTATGCTTCACTTGGCACATTTCCAATGCGCCGGTTTGCAGTTCATGAAATGATAATGCTCAACTACTGTTGGTAACGTTATATTTACAAATGAACGCAATTAGTTCACTGTTATTTTTAAGTTTCTCATCTTGTCACATATATAAGACCATTGTAAGAAATAATTAATATTTTTAAACCGACATGACCACACCGACCACAGGGACTGAAATGGCACACATTCCCATGTATTACAGCATCATACATGGACCGTGGGTTGGTCCCTGTGACTCCGACGTCAAATTAGAACACTTTTGCGATGAAATTGGGATATATTACTGGAAAAGGCTACACATTGAAATATGTAAGCTGATACGGTAACGTTACAACCCATATAGGGAGAACAGCGGTCTAACTTCAAACCGAAAGACGATATCACGGTAATAATGAAACACATCCCCTAGTTAGAAACACTATGTATAGAGGTCCATGTGGTTTACAAGTCGTTCGGTCAAAAGTCACATAAAATAAGTTTAGATTCATTATTAAAACGTTAAAGTGCATACCTGAAGGTCATACCTTAGTTTCAGTTTGAATTCCCCGTTCTGAGTACAAGAAGTGTAATAGGTCGTCTATAAAGACGTTGTTAGTTTAGGTCAAAAACATTGTATACTCCGGAAAGTTTGAATTTATTTTCACATAAACTTAAGTCTTCTTGGCATTGATGCAAGTCGACGTCAAACGTATTGCTTGTACAAGAGAGCTGCGGGGTAGTCACACAAACACAATATTAGACAATGATTTGTCGCTACATACACGGCACCAAGAGTAATATATGCGAGATACAGCAGACACACAATGTGTAGGAATAAGTAGGAATATTCACGCAACATTATAATGTACAACTCTGTTTGTGTTCTTATGTCAATTGCCATTCCTAAATTTTGGGTTAGGCAATTATTTTTTATTTCAAATATAAGAAATAAATTTGTTAAAAATGGTTTTTATTTGTATAAATGTATTTCTTACAATGTTTATGTAGCTTAAACTATTCAGCACAACACGGTCTGTAAATATTTGTGTTGTATACTGTTTTTGGGAAAGGGCTTTATATAATTTGGTAAACTTGTGCCCGATCCCTTTATATATTTATGATAAGGTGACAGAGTTTAGTCACCGATGACGTCACGCATAAAATCCATTGTACCAACCAGAAGAAACTTTCCGTACCAACACGACCTACAAGTAATTAGTAGAGAGCGAACTCCAATCGTGTATGTTTTGACCATTAGATACCGCCATATCTTCTGGTGACATGAAATGTACATTAATTAACGTGGCCTTAATTATCCCGGGCTAGCGTTCTAAAAAATACATCTATAAAACACCTAAGTAACTTGTACCTGTCTATTTTGAGTTATGAGGTGACCAAAGGTGGTCAGTCCAGAGCGGACATTAACCTAAAGGGGTGTCGCTGTTTCACACGAGTCTATAATAGAGAAGCGCCACTACAACGGAGGTATGTAAAGAGCAGTGGTCTAGATCAATAGACAGATCTTACAGAAAATTGAAATCATTCAGTAAACATACAGCCTAGATATATTTAATTTTATTCTGAATTACAATATAATTTTACATTATGAGACTACATTATGTATTTCAAAATTTCTGGAAAAACGTGAAATTTTTTTTTATTCACAAGTCGCAATTGCACTAGCTACGGAACATGCAAGTACGGAATAAAGAACTGATGACAATGATCAATGAATCAAGGTACTTATTCTAAATTTCGCATGGTTTCACGTGTTTCCAATTTATGTGAAATTGATGAAAAAAATAATGAAATGTTGAGTTTTTTAAATGAAATTGGAACGAATATTACATAGCCAAGAGCCTTTGAAACATTTGTGAAAACGGCATTTTGTCTGAGAATGATTAGAAATCTAAAGTGGTGATATTTTGCCTCTTTAATTTGTGACGTTACAAATGCCCTTGCTGTCATGAAGGCGTGACGTAGCAGTTACCAGAAGCACAGTTCCACTAGCTGTTCTAATATTTAATGCTTTATATGTCCTCTTCTTACGTTTGTGATGACGTAAACACATAAATTACGAAACTGATAACAGACCAGTCAAGTAACTGCCGCGATCAATCAAGTCGTAATTCGTACGATCTCTTATGGGAAAATCAACGAGGGTCTCCTTTATTTTCTCGTAAGCATGATAAACAGAATATCACACTTTCGTCAATGGAATGATGGACTTATTGAACTTATTAAATAATGATAAATGTTATTTATTTAAAATCAGTAACGAGACAATTGACCAACTCGTATATAGAGGATATTTAATGGTTTCCCGTTTGATATAACATATACTAAGTATTTCACGAGTATGACAGAATATCGATATTTTCACGAGTGCGAAGCACGAGTGAAAAATATCGAAATATTCTGTCATACGAGTGAAATATATGTTATATTTAACGGGAAACCATTCAATTTTCTGTTTATTGCAATTCATAAACTTAAAAACAAAATTAAACCATCGAAAATTTGATAGTCAAAAAGGGCGGGAATCAGTAATGACGTCATCTCTTTGTGACGTTACTCCACGTCAACATGACGGCGCCATTTTGAAAGGAGTGATCAGCGCAATGTAAGCGTTTTCTGCTGTTATCGGAGAATCAGTGCATGCATAGCTAACGTCAAGTGAGTATTTAGTCAAAAACTGGTCAGAATATTTCAAAGATACAGCAAAATAACCAATTTATCTGTCTCCGCTTCGATTGGAAAAAATCGGCAAGTTTCAACGAGGTGAATACAAAGGTCCGCTCTGACTGGTCAAAAACGGAAAACTTATATTTTCACTGCAAAACTTATATTTTCACTGCGAAATCTTATATTTTCACTGGCAAAAATGCAATAAAATGAATTCCTTGCTACATCGACTCTATTAGAGGTATTCCCATGTCTGGCGGTTTCGATCACTCGTCCAAACTTATTATATCCGTGACATCGCCCATACTGTGGAGGTGGTAATAAGTAAAGTGACATATGATATATTTAGCATTTGATATTTTCTTGTACATTTTGTCCACCGATCAGGGCGCTAATTTATATTGTGTCAGATATATAGGGGACATGTCGCCCTCCTGGTAGAACCGTGTGATTGGTGCTTGATGGATGTAAACATTGACTTCTAAGCTGCTCTCCCACTGTCACACGTACTATTGCGAACATCACGTGACATCGCCTGGACCGTAATTGATTCACAGAAATGTGCTTCATAAAATCACTGCATCAAACGCCTTTTACCCTATCATTGTGCCTTGTTTTAATCTACTTAAGTCACATTTACAGTAATTTCAATTTAAATGTAGACCTTTGAGTAGTTTTAAGAAATTTCGGCATCGGCTTGCTCATTCCAGTCTCCTAGGTTATTAAAGGTGTGTCATCTTTTAGAAAAAAATTCCATGCAAAGGTTAAGTTGGTAAATGTCTATTCGAACAGGCTGTCCTTGTGTGCCACACTTCCTAATAAAACATTGCCTGTTTTAACCAGTAGAACGTTTGGGACCTTTCTTTTTACCTTGGATATAACGCGAGATTGAGTTTGTGTATGTTGAAAATCTATAGGTACCAATAATAATAAGTGAACTGGATTTGACCGTGAAAACAAAACAATGTAAGATATTTCTAAGTTCAATTATTCAACTTAAGACTCGTTTCCCAATTGAATATCGTACATGTCCTACATTACTTTAATTCGGCGCTTCTATGTCGTTACCATTTACATTCTATACTCTGTGTTCTAATCCCTCCGCCAGTCTTTGCGGTTTCATATGTAGCAAGCTTAGGGAACCTCTAGTAGAGATTGATAGTGCCCAATCTTGGTCCCTATTTGATCCGTATTCGGTACAAGACAGATTCATTTGAACACTTGAGGTTAAGTGGTTACCTATGGTATGGTAATTAGGTTGATAAGGTGACAAAATGACTATTTTTTAAATTCTCTGTTTTGATTTATACACAAGTTTTCAAACTTATATGAAGCCCTTTCCCAATTATCATGATTTTTTTACAATTTTAATACAAGATGACATGACATTTGAAACATTAACAATTATATTTGGTGAGTTGTCGTAGTATCGCGTTAACGCTGCCCGCCAGCGCGAAAACGCGAGATGGCAGTAATTAGCCATAATACATTACTACCGAACCAAAGGGAAGATAAAAAGAAAATGCAATAAAGATTTCTGGATTTTATACCGACACGCTTTCTTATTATTTATTCAGATGACGACTGGCTGGCTCAGATCCACTCATTCAAATTTACTTTTTTTCATGCACGCTGTTTAAATCATTTTGTTTCATATATTTCAGCGTTAAATCTTCAAAAGATAATCTCCATTCTTGCCTTATCATTGTGACAAATTACATTTTTCTTGACTGTTTTTTTTTGTTTTTGTTTTGTTTGAAAGGTTCGACTTCCGGTAACGGACGCACATGTAATTTTGAACTTCCGGTTGTTGTTGCCAAAACCACGTGTAAAAATTTAACCAAGCACATTATTAAATTAATAACGCAAGTTACCGAACACATCTGGTGTTAACGGGTAAAGTGATGTAAACTTCAACGTACTTTAACACAGAAGTTGGTCAATTTTTTAACTGTTTTTTAATTGAACGTTTAAGGTCAATTGTTTCATGCATTCAAGGGATTTTCATACTTAAGTTTAGTAGAATCGCCTTCTGTTATTGTAAATGATTTCACTATTGTATCCCCTACACTACCAAGCCAACAAAATTGTATGAATAAAGTATTATTACAAAGATATACTAAAATCTATATAGAATAATCTGATTCCCCCGCTGTAGGCCTCAAGTTGCAGTTTTATTTAATAATAACAGGATTTGCTTTAGACATGGAACACTCCCTTGTGTATGTGCAAGCATACTGTGTGTAATTCCTCCATACACAAGGGTACAGCAGATCACGGTCTCGCTGTTTCCCGTCGTAGTTATACTCCCGCCAATCTGTTTTTAATTCTGTCGCAAAACTCATCGTGTACTCAGTTTCCGGTATTCCCTTTATACATCAGACGTTAACAGTGTTACTCCCCCTAAAAGGGATTCAGATGTTATTCTCGAAAGTACTTTATCGTTTTTATAACTAACGCTAATGAATGCCTGAGAATATGAGATCTTGTCATATTTCTCTAACTAAGGGAATCGTTGACTGTAGCGCTGTGGTACTGAACAGCAACAAAATGGTATTATGGGCCCTGTGAGGGGAACCATAAGGGGAGGTAAATGTATGGATGAGTTTGACATACTGACATATCATATGAGATTAATCAGAAGTAAAGATGTTTACCCCGATTTCCCTCCTGGTCTTTCGGGTCATAGCTCCCTTTTCTTGTTATTCATAAATCTCTGATAAAAAAGATGGTGAGAACTTATATAAGATTGACTTAAAAAAATAACTAATGTTTTATAGCATTATGGGTTAAAAATGTCCCGAATAAATTTCTTTTCTCAGCGGCATTCATTACAGCTAACACACTGTGGAACCTAGCGCATTTGTCTCACTCCTTTGATTACGTGCCATGGTAAACCTCATCTTCTGGTAAAGTTTAACTCCTATGGTCAGGAACTGAAGTCGTAATGAAATTATCCAATTTTAATTTGTAACATCATTTCTTGTCTCTTTTAGTTTTATTTTTTAGTTCCTGACCCAAAGTACCCGAGTGAACAAGTCCCATTAAGAAAGGCTATGCTAGACACTGGGCCTCCGAAATGTAAATGGTCTGAGGTAGAATGTTCCGTCATGTTCCTACCGTATACATGTACTTTGAAACTCGGATTAGAACCAGTTGTGTCGTCCATATTCCTGTTATTTTATAAAGTCGCCATCTTTTTGTACTTAGAATCCAGCGCTTCCAAAGTTCGTTAAGTTCTCTATGTGTATTACCCACTAATATGTTTTATGATATATGTAAAATAACTCCAACCAAATATAACAGCCGAATCCTATACATATGCTTTTGAATTTGTTCATATTAACTTCAAGTGTAATTCACGAGTGTAACGGTTATTATGGTGATCCCGACAAGATCTAAAGTCTGAAGAAAATGATTATCCTGGATAGTCCTGAAATAAATCAAATAAAATCAGGTTCTGAATGAGTCAATAATAATGAAATCTATTTAAAACGAATTTCATTTATAATACAATACTATTTATCGTAGATAATCGTAACATACGATAGCTGGTGTTTGGATTAAGTTAAATCTTACTTATTTTCTTTGAAGACAGAAGTTTGTTGAAATGTCTCTTAAATGGTAATACACTTACACTAAATCACCCCTGGATTTTAAATGTGAGGCGTTAAATGGGGATAACTCTGACAATTGAATTATTCCTTCATACAACAGAGAGTTTGAAATTCGGATTTTAAGTTTAAAATCAATAAAAAGGTCGTTACGTTCCTTATCTTTTTTTAAAGACACGGAACTTTCTGTAACAATATAAGTTCGAATCCTTTCATGTAAATCCTATGAGTAAGTCAGCGGCTTTGGTGATCATCACCAAAATTTTGTATCGACTAAACCCAACAGATTAAAACGTTTTCTTCAAGCTGAAAATACGTTATTTGATAATTCACACTTAAGACGATTTCGAGGGGGATTCCACTCATTAGAACTGTATTAAGCAAGTGTCTTATGGGTATCGCACGTGCTCGGCCAATTGTCGTATGTACTTTCTTCAATCAAACGCCTGAATGACAATAGACTAGTAGTGAATTAATGTAAAAATATAGCGCAAAATTATCGACAGTTATTGCTAGTCAATGTCATTGCTCATAATCTACATTCTCCACATATTTATCAAGGAGGTGTACTCATTAAATAGGCAGACTGGTCGAGGCACCAAATCTGTAATAGGAAAACACCTTACCCGTGCTGGGGTTCGAACTAGCGACTTCTTGCTCTCCAATTGCAAGTAGACATCATACCGATATGCAAAAGGCACATTCGAGTTAGCCTGAGCTGGTGCAATTATCGCTGAATGACCCAATAGTCACATTCCACACGTCAAGTCAACTGTAGGATATGAGACTTCAGAAATTACAGTGTAGAGAACTGAGTGGGGAAATATGTATCTGCTTTATGTGCTATTGGTATTTTGTCATCAAAATGAAATAAAGTACAGTTTCATTTCACAGATTCTACAAATTAAAAAAGTTGTGGAAAGGTATTTATGAATGTTAAATTAATGAGTTTATCCATATGATAAATTTATTCATTTATTAGTTTATTAATACAAGAGTTGTTTTCGTTATTGCTTTTTTTTCTCTTTTTTTGTGTGTGAACAAAAATATGTCTCCACTTTTCACTTACATTGCTTTTTTTCGCTCTACTAACCCTTTTGTCAGTAAGGTGATAAATGAATACAAAAACTTTCATGAGAATATCTTTATACGGTTCAACTGTTATTGTCGGATATGAATTTACTTGAAAAATATGCTCTTTGACCTTTGTCTTTGAGATTAAGGTCACAGTTTCCTACAGCAGTACACTGCACATCAACTTTAAAGGATACAACAATGCTCCAGGTTTCATCATCATGTTTTTTCAAAAATGTGGTGAGTTTAGCCTGGAAAAGGAATTGCTAAAAACATGTTTTTATTTGACCTTGAGTCAAGGTCACAGTGACGTAACTCCAGTGCACTGACTTCAGATCTAGGTGATGCAAATATACTCTAAGCTTTATCAAAATATCTTCAACCTTATGGCCTTGACAATAAATTATTGGAAAAGGTCACTGTGACCTAACGGCAATGCACTGCTCATTTGGTTGTGCAACTATGACCCGGACAAGAAATAATTGTAAAATTCGCACTTATTTTACTTTTGACCGTGAATTTGTTGATATATATAAATAACTACATGTAGTTATCAACATTAAGAAATGTTAGTATTTATTACCTCACCTCACCTATCCTCTTCGTGTCCGCTACTGGTATCTATTAATATTTAAATGAATGAATTAACAGTTTTAACTGAATTATTTTTGAAATATATACAATGTAGGCCTATAAATATATTTTTAATATTAGAATCTAATGAATCAACAATATTTCTCTATAAAGACTGCCAAATGGGAGGCAGAAAAACGGTCACTATAGAAATGTGACCTTCATAGAGAGGTCGAGATTTCCGCACCACCCTGTTTACTTGAAACTGCCATGAATAACTTGTCGTTAAATAGGGCATTCAGTAGCCCAGCGAGTTTTAACATTTTCAGAAGGCAAATCAATGCATTACTGTTACACTTTTTCTGTTTTAGTAATTTACATGTGAGTGACGTAGCTACAATATGTATGGTTGAATGCTAAACCGTCAACAATTTTTTTCTGAAAAAAAAAGAGAGATTAAGCGAGGTAAGAGACATGTGGGGGGTCTATAAAAGCATCCATATGAAATTTCGACTACCTAGCCGAACTGCACACGAGCCATGTCCTACGGGAGGTAACTGGAATTACGCGAGTTCTTTCCCTTCGCGTCGCTCTTCAATCTTCAAAAAAATTCAGCATGGCCGACAAAGACAAACCCAAGAAGGAGGAGAAAGAAAAGAAGCCGGACCTCGGGCTACTGGAAGAAGATGATGAATTTGAAGAATTTCCAGCAGAAGGTTTATTATATTCTTTCATCTTAAGTTACCCAGAAGCCACCGTTAAAGATAATATAATGCTTTTTTTGTGATTTTATCGCAAGATATTCAGTCTGATATTTTCTGCATTGTCATTATCAGATTCTCGATTTGCCTTTCTCCAAGCAATGTCAGAGGCTAACTCAGTAGGGGATTTATATCTGAC
This sequence comes from Pecten maximus, assembly GCF_902652985.1. Classification (NCBI taxonomy): domain Eukaryota; kingdom Metazoa; phylum Mollusca; class Bivalvia; order Pectinida; family Pectinidae; genus Pecten; species Pecten maximus. The sequence continues at coordinate 26,327,261 of NC_047016.1, read as the reverse complement.
CCTTTTCCTTGCATAAAAACAAATAATTAGCCATAGAGTTTAGCTGCCTAGCAAGTGTTGCATTAATATTATATTGTATATTATACAGACCCGGCTTCTTATTTTCAATTATGATTGCATTCACCATCTGAACAAATTAAATTACTAAAAAAAGTCTTGTCAATACACATCAAGTAGATAATGATAATTTCATTTTCATAGATCTTTTCACCATAGAATCACAGGTACTTGGGGTAAGAAATTACATTTGTATATATATACTATATAGCCTCGTATTACATAGTAATACGAGGCTATATAGTATATATATACAAATGTAATTTCTTACCCCAAGTACCTGTGCATAGAATGTGTAAAACTGGCCAGAGTATCAATCATTGTAAAAGACCATTACAATTGTGTAGGAGAGTGTACATGTACATGACATTGTGTATACTGCCTTTTGAAAGCGACACTTCCCCAGTTTAAGCCCTAGCCCTTGCATGGATAATATAGCTAGATCTAATGCCGTGTTTATTTTTATGGCACTTCATGTTATATAAAGTCTAGCATATCTTTTCTGTGATAATAGTTTATGGTTTTACAAATTTATTGTACTTTGTCTTACAGCTTCATCTTTATCAGCGCTTAGTAATTTAAAACAAAACCTTTTTTTCTAGACTGGAATAGTGCAGATGAAGATGAAAAGGATATTAATGTGTGGGAGGATAACTGGGATGATGACAATGTAGATGATGATTTATCAGTACAGTTAAGGTAAGTTGTCACTCATGATGGGAAAGGTTGCACATAATGATATACTAGTCAATGATTACCCATAATTGGTTTTACAGTTTACTAGAATAAATACAGTAGAGGTTCTTAATTTGATAATAAGTTAGTAGTAATTAGCTTATTTTAAACTGCGTGTCTTTTTCTTTAGATGGAGTTTATTTTGAAATGAATTGAAGACTATTTTGAAATGAATTGAAGACATTCTTGTCTGTTAGGTTTAAATTACCTCAAATTTAAAAATTAGGTACATTTTTGTAGCTCATGATCAGATAGTAATTGCAATTAATTTTCATGATATATGTAATGATTTATTTCTGTTAACTTCATGATCATAAAGCTTTAACTAATGCTGATAATCATTTTATCTCAAACGACATAATAAATTCCTCTCTTGTTCATGCCCCAAAGATGCCACAGAAGTATGGTTTTGTGCGACAAATATGTAATATCATATTTACATTGTAGAAACTTTTATGTTTGTTTTCTACAGGAATGAACTTGAAAAGTTTTGTAAAAATTCAGACGGCCATGAACCAATGAAGAAGTAGCGGGGACCATTCAATGTCATCAGTTCTTAGTCATCAACTTCATCTCATAAACATGTGCTGATTGAGAATGGAACACAATTTTGGGTTCAGCTGGACAGTAATTTATATTTTGTGAATTTCTTCAAAATTTTGAGTGTAGAAGTATATGCAAATACATGCAAAAAGTTGATAATTTGTGAATTAATGGGTCACACAGGAGGTATGAACGAAGTTCAGGATATTTTTGCAGACATAGTTTATCATGTCAAAGCCATCCGATTACACTGTACAACTGATTAATATAAAAGAATATGTCCATCTGAATTTTAGAGCAGGCAAGTTCGATAATATTGTTCTGAAATGGTTCATTTTCTAAATGATTATTTAAAAAAAGTTGTTTTGATATTAAATATTGTTTATTCCATTATGATTTAGGTTTGTTATGTTGATCGAATAAGACAAAACTAGCCAGCACTCATTTACCATAGGTAATTGAAAGGGTGACATTTTGAATTCATGGTCAGCATGTGAAAGCATTACTGTACACAAGGATTGAACTGGAACTGTAATCCCTTATTCATGAAAGAGTCATGTGTCGGGTTACAAGGATGTGACAAGTGATAGCAAAAACAAGAGGCCCATGGGGCCTGTATCGCTCACCTGGTTGGATTTGACCAAATGTCAAAATAATGTTCAATTCCTTTTGTTTGTTAACCTCAAACAATTCTATATATGGTTATAGCGTGGGGATCCCAACTGCTTTAAAGAAATAATGAAGTCCAGACTCTCTGAGTTTACAACATGCATTTATAACTTTATGACTAGTAGTGCTTTAAAGGAATTACCTCTATTTCCCATATGGGGCCCTGCCCTTTTGCCCCTCGGGGGTCAGAGTCACCATTTATGCAAAATCTGTTCCCCTTCCCCCCAAGAATGTTTCTTACCAAATTGGGTTCAAATTCATTCATAACTTTATGACTAGTAGCGATTTAAAGGAATTACCTCTATTTCCCATATGGGGCCCCGCCTCTTTGGCCCCTCGGGGGTCAAGTCACCATTTATGCAAAGTCTGTTCCCCTTCCCCAAAGAATGTTTCTTACTAAATTGGGTTCAAATCCATTCATAAATTTACGGCTAGTAGCGATTTAAAGGAATTACCTCCATTTCCCATATGGGGCCATGCCCCCCTTTGGCCCCTTAGGGATCAGAGTCACCATTTATGCAAAATCTGTTCCCCTTCCCCCAATGATGTTTTTGACCAAATTGGGTTCAAATCCTTTCATAACTTTATGACTAGTAGTGATTTAAAGATATTACCTCTGTTTCCCCATTAGGCCCCGCCCCTTTGGTCCTTTGGGAGTCAGAGTCATCATTTATGCAAAATCTGTTCACCTTTACATAAGAATGTTTCTTACTAAATTGTGTTAAAAACAATTCATAACTGTATAACTAGTAGCAATTTAAAGGAATTACCTCTATTTCCCATATGGGGCCATGCCCCCCTTTGGCCCCTTAGGGATCAGAGTCACCATTTATGCAAAATCTGTTCCCTTCCCCCAATGATGTTTTTGACCAAATTGGGTTCAAATATTAATCCTTTCATAACTTTATGACTAGTAGTGATTTAAAGATATTACCTCTGTTTCCCCATTAGGCCCCGCCCCTTTGGTCCTTTGGGAGTCAGAGTCATCATTTATGCAAAATCTGTTCACCTTTACATAAGAATGTTTCAGACCAAATTGGGTTCAAATCCATTCATAACTTTATGACTAGTAGCGATTTGAAGGAATTACCTCTATTTCCCCATTAGGCCCCGCCCCTTTGGCCCCTTGGGGTCAGAGTAACCATTTATGCAAAATCTGTTCCCCTTCCCCAAAGGCTGTTTCTTACTAAATTGGGTTCAAATCCATTCATAACTTTATGACAAGTAGCGATTTAAAGGAATTGCCTCAATTTCCCCTATTGGGCCCCACCCCTTTGGCCCCTTGGGGGTCAGAGTAACCATTTATGCAAAATCTGTTCCCGTTCCCTGAAGGATGTTTCTGACCAAATTGGGTTCAAATCCATTCATTTTATGACAAGTAGCGATTTTTAGGAATTAACTCAATTTCCCCTATTGGGCCCCGCCCCTCAGGCCCCTTAGGGATCAGAGTCACCATTAATGCAAAATCTGTTCCCCTTCCCCCAAGAATGTTTCTTACCAAATTGGGTTTAAATCCATTCATAACTTTATGACTAGTAGCGAATTAAAGGAATTGCCTCAATTTCCCCTATTGGGCCCCGCCCCTTTGGCCCCTTGGGGGTCAGAGTCACCATTTATGCAAAATCTGTTCCCCTTCCCCAAGGGATGTTTCTGACCAAATTGGGTTCAAATCCATTCATAACTTCATGACTAGTAGCGATTTGAAGGAATTACCTCTATTTCCCCATTAGGCCCCGCCCCTTTGGCCCCTTGGGGGTCAGAGTCACCATTTATGCAAAATCTGTTCCCCTTCCCCAAAGGATGTTTCTGACCAAACTGGGTTCAAATCCATTCATAACTTTATGACTAGTAGCGATTTGAAGAAATTACCTCTATTTCCCCATTAGGCCCCGCCCCTTTGGCCCCTTGGGGGTCAGAGTCACCATTTATGCAAAATCTGTTCCCCTTCCCCAAAGGATGTTTCTGACCAAACAGGGTTCAAATCAATTCATAACATAATAAATCTGATCCCCTTCTGCCAAGGATGTTTCTGACCAAATTTGGTCAAAATCCAATAAGACGACGGACGCCGCGCCATGGCATAAGCTCACCGGACCTTCGGTCCAGGTGAGCTAAAAAAGTAGGAATATCCTATATATGCAAAGGGTTATAACTCCAGATTAAACAAGAACACCGTCTTCAGTACAAAGCTCATCTCACATTGAATATCACTGTACCTTGCACTAGAATTAAGGGTTGTGTACATGTTCACCAACTGGAATCTATCACAAAATATGAACACGAAACCAATATTTAAAGGTAAAATAGATTTAGCTTAAATAAGGTCTTGCATCGTAGAAAGTTTTGAAATTATCATCATGAAATATATTCAACTCCAGAAAATAGTACTGATTCCTTTCAACACTTGTACCAAATACAACATTAAGAAATCAATGCCAACACTGGAGTGACAACATAAGCCCCCCCTCTCTTAAAAGAGGCGAACTAAAAATTATTGATTCAGGATATTAACTCTAATCCATTATGATTAAATCTCATACAAAATCAGAAACTGATACGGCAAGCAGCTGGAAATATGGAAAACCATTACGAGAATGTCCTATGCGCAAAGGACCCCAACTCCAACAAAATCAAGAATACTAATACAGGGTTCAAACTTGATCTGTAATCAATTATACATAAGCCACAAGTCACTTCAACGAGGCAAGCGATAGTGAAAATAAAGGCTAAAAAACTGTTGATAATAACCTATGTGCAAAGGACCATAACTCCAGCAAAAAACAAGGGAATTTTTGACAAACATTTTTGTTCAAACTGTAATCGTAAAGACACATACTAAGTAATAAATTGATGTAGCAAGTTTAGTGAAAAAATAGTCTAAAAATCGGGTAATTAAGAGAAATTCCTATCTTTAAAAGGCCATAACTCCAGAAAAAAAGGAAAATTAACAGGGGTTGGAACGTTTAACTAATTGTTTTGAAAAAGCCACATACTATTACAGCTAGAAATTGATGAGGAAAACGGTAAGGAAAAACTATGTGTCTGATGACTACAGTCAAAGTAATCTGTCTGCAACAAAATTATTGACTTTGATTGAAACCAAGACTTTCCAGCTTCAGGATATATATATATTCATTTAAAAAATCTTTGTTGTCAGTGCAGTTAGTTAACATTTTTTTACATGTCACAAAAATATTTAATTGATGACTTTCACACTCTCTTTTTGCCAAATGTTGAACCTTTGTAATTATTTTGGAAAAGGCTTTAATAATGTTGTTATAAGTTGTGCCCAATTGCATGATCGTAAGAGGCGACTAAACTTGGGATCTTATCTTTTCTCTTCTTTCCTAACAACTTTCTTCTTCCTAATGTCTCCCTTGACAATGCCTCACTTTTGGCCTTTAGTTGAGCGTTTTGGGTTCTGTCCCCTAGCCGAGACATACCAGAGTCTTTAAAAATGGTAGTTGCTACTCCTGCTTAGCGCTCAGCTCATTTCGAGTGGGACGACTGGTTCGCCCGTTGTCAGTATAATGTGACCGGGTGGGGTGTGCTGCTGGGTGTCTTCGGCAGTATGCTTTAGTGAGGTAGCACTATAAATCGGCAAAAGTTCCGGCCTATCACAAGGAGACATAACACGAACATACCGCAGCCTCCCAACACACACATACGCACTCACCACACGCATGCATGTCACACACACGGGAGGCCGTCCTTAAATGACCTTAGATGTTAATAGGACGTTAAACAAAATAAACCAAACCAAACCAAAGTGCCCAATCCTTTTTGCTTTGATTTATGGCAATAAAAACATGTTGAAATCAAATCAAAATTTTTTCAATGACCAGGACAAACAGGTTAATGATATTCAGTCGGTACATTTACCATGCTTGGACGAAGGACTTTCAAGATTATTCAAATTAACGACCTTGCTCTCCTTTGAAAACCACAGGGATTCGATGTATTGACATCTTGTAAGCAATAAATTAATATAAGCTTGTTATCCGATACCAAATTATAAAAATGTATGTATATTTGAATGAATTTTGAAGTAAAAATAATAATATAGTGAAACTTGTTTCTTCTAGATAACAAAGAGGCCTGTGGATTTTCTTTTTGTAAACAAAATTACAATATCAACCTACATTGAAAAGGTCAAGTGTGTTTAAATCTGCAAATGACTTCTTTCAAATATAAACCAAGAGGGCAAAGGTCATGATATTTTGGCAAAAACATGTCTAGTTGAAGACCTATCAAGTGGTTTTTTTTCAAATAAATGTCCTTTATAAGGTCACAGGGGCCAAATGTACTCAAGTTTATGAAAATATTTGTTCCCGAACATCAAGATTCCAGTTACTGAAAAGAAAGAGTATTGATTTGGGGTTGAAGTTGTCACTTTACAAACTGCAGAACAGGTGAGCGATACAGACCAACTGCTATTGATCCTTGTCATTACCTAATACCACCTACACACCCCAGGATCATGCTAAAATATGGACTAAATCTGGATATCACATTTTTGTCAATTTTCCCAACTTTGACCAAAGTCTTTAATGATAACTGAAATTTCAATCTTAAGACTACTGTCATGATCCACATACTTGACAAAAATTAAGGAAATAATCTATAAACCACCAATCTTCGTTCAAGAAATAAAAGAATTAAACAGTCAATGTGTCATTATCCTGGACTACTGATGTCTAGAAGAAAGAAGCAAACAAGAATTAAGACATTATAAAATTTTATTTCATATATTTTTTATATAAATATTTCTAAAATTGGATTTCATTATGTTATAATTCTTCTTTATTATTAACAGATGGTGCATTGAGAATGTATTTGAGGAATTCATCTTCAGATCTTCCACCATTGTACTCGATGAGGTAGTCTCCCTTCACATATAACTTAAAAGTAGGGAAGCCTTCTATTTTTGTTTTCTCACAAGTGTCTGAAAATAGAGAAAAAAAGGTCATGCCTTTTAAAAGAGTAATTTCCTTTGAAATCAGTTGATAAATTTAATTCAAAATATTCAAATCATTTATGAAGAAAATTCACTGTTAATAAACTATTAAAGGGCAAGGATATAAATTCAGAGTACCATTAAAACATTTACAAACTAATAGTCACATAACAAAACAAACTGAAATAGTAAGAGCCCAGTAAAATACAGACAGATGGCAGTGGTATCTTGGGGTTCATAAAGAATTCACACCAATTTTGTCAATATGTCTGGAATCTAGATATACTTGGACCTACCTAGTGCCATGATTCACAGGGACTTGGAACTAACTTCCTACCAAAGTTCTATATACATGTTCATAATACATAAGACATTAAGTAAGAAATTTGTTCCTCTGCTAAATGTATATGAACCTTGGGTTGGAAACTTGTGCCAAGTCCCCGTGCAGTGTCGTGGTGTTTTCACTTGAATGATCAACACATCACCACAATAAACAGGTCCTTTTGATCATCTTATCAATTTAGTGTGTTTTAAGAAAATGTTTTATCATCCATTTTTAACAGTTACCCTGACTTAAAGCTCTAAAGGAAAATAAAGGTCTTCTTTTAATGATACTAGAGACATATACAATTTGAAAACAAAAAGAACTTTATTTACAATCTTACTTAGTACAGGGCACCATCACCTCTATATATTGTGTCAGGTATGCAAGGCACTCATTGTATTGGTTAATTTGGACTGTGTTTAAGTCTGATCAGTTATCACTATCAAGAGTTATATGTTATCCTTTTCGATTGTTCTATACATCACCAGACGACATTGCAAGGTTAGATTTCATTCACTTAAATCTGTTCTTACCATGGGCTACAGTACAATCAACTGCAACCAATGCACGAGACTTCTCCATTGCTGCTAACTTATCAGCTGCAGCCTGGAATGCTGGCTTGGCCTTTTTGCAGTGTCCACACCAAGGGGCATAAAACATGACTAGGGCTGAATCCATTTTAGCCATCACTGATGAGAAATTGTCATCTGTGAGATGTTTAACGCCACTTGGGACATCACTCCAGGATTCTTCTTTGGATGGAGGTGGTGACTGCTTAGCACTTGGACTGAAACACAATAATGTAATATCATTTACACTGACAAACTTGGACTGAAACACAATAATGTAATATCATTTACACTGACAAACTTGGACTGAAATACGATAATGTAATATCATTTACACTGACAAACTTGGACTGAAACACATTATTTACACTGACAAACTTAGACTGAAATACAATAATGTACAGTCGAACCCGGTTATATTGAAATGCTCGGGGAATGGAAAAATACTTCAAATTAACCGGTTTTCAATATAACCGGGATCCAGCCTTTTGCCGACATATTTCAGTACCGCGCTACGTCAAACAACACACCATTGTTCAATATACACTGTAGTTGATTTTACTTAGTCAGTATTTACAATCGGTTCCAAAATGATAATAGTTTCACAGTTTATTAAAAATAATGTGAAGTTCGACAGGAGAAGTCTTCGACTGTTGCTTGTTTTTGTTTATGTTGAGTTCGGGGACACACGTGAAAACAGTTTCCGGTACATCCAGGCTACTTTCCAAGAAACTACCATCTGAAACCGGACATGTGCGTCGATGATAGATGGATTTTCACGAATCGTTTGAGGGTCGTTGTCAATATCACTGTTCTGGTTACGTTGTTATCATTTTCTGTCGAATCCCTAAGAATGGCCTCGTCATTTGTAATTGTCTCGCGTATAGTTAAATGAGAGTCAATTCCGATGTGTATATGTAGCAGAAGCCAAAATAAGCTGTGTCCCTCGACGTTAATTCGTAAACAAATACAGATTCATGCTCATAACAAACGCATTTAATGATTAAAAGTCACAATTTATTTGTATTGTGTAAATAAGAATTTCATTTCTACCTATCTATTGATCGGACGCACGTACCGTAACGGCCGGTAATTATATAATCTAAGCCAATCGTGGCGACTTTCAATTTAAGCGATACCTAAACAATGGTTTAGCATTGCCGGGGGCAATAATTTCCTTTCAAATAAAACAATATTTCAAATAAACCGATTTCAAAATAACCGATGAAACAATACAAAGACAAAGAAGACATTTTGACGGGGATTGTATTTCACTTCAAATTAAACGATATTTCAATATATCCGATTTCAAATTAAGTGGGTTCGACTGTAATATCATTTACACTGACAAACTTGAAGTTATGGAAAACATTACTCACTTTTTGACAATTTAACTTAATAAACAACGATATAATTTATTATTTCATTTATAATTTTTAATATTTCAGATTGAACTATGGTTCGATCTTACAGTAACCCATTCTTTCCCAAGATTTAATACATATTTAACAGCACCAAAACTTACTTTTTCATAAAGCTGACAAGGTCATCAGTTGTTCTTCCCTTGTTATATTCAAATGATTCTTTTCCATCTCTGTAAAAAGACAATGAAACTTTCTGTGTGAATTAGCATACGAACATTACCCCCATTTTTATTACTTATGGTTTACTTCAATATGATAAGTTGTTGAATTGTTATTTCACTGTAATCAATTTAAACTTAACTTGCTTTTAATGATATTAAATTAAATACATCGATCATTTTGGTAACTGTATTTCTTTAAGACTACATTTTGTATACGCAAAAAGGAAATACAATTACCATAAGTATTTTTTTCAGTAGACACTGGCATAACAGTATGTATTAACAAGAGATCCCAGAGGGATCTTGGCGCCCACCATTGAATGATCTTTATAGGTTCTATGTCAGATTGATCTTCTCTCTATTTTTCCCTTCCTTTTACTAATCTGTGCAAATTGAGATATCCCTCCAGTACTTTTCAAACAAGGGAATCCTAGCTATATAAGAAATTTGAGATTTAACGATAATGGCTGTTTGTTTGCCAGGTTGTTTTCAGGACAGACTGGTCCAAAAATGCAATACAAGGGACCAAGGGGAACCTACATATGAAATTTGAGAAAGATCCCTTCAGTACTTTGAGAAATAGAGATAACAAACTTAAATTGTCAAAATCCAAGATGGCGGTCTGTCTGCCATATTGTTTTCCAATTGATCTCAAAATGCAATAAGCATAATGAGGCACCAAGGGGAACCTCCATATGAAATTTGAGAAAGATCCCTTCAGTACTTTCTCAGAAATAGCGATAACAAACTTCAGTTGTCAAAATCCAAGATGGCTGCCTGTCGGCCATGTTGTTTTCAGATTGGTCTCAAAACGCAATATGCATAACTAGGCACCAAGGGAAACTTACATATGAAATTTGAGAAAGATCCCTTCAATACTTTCTCAGAAATAGCGATAACAAACTTCAATTGTCAAATCCAAGATGGCTGCCTGTCGGCCATGTTGTTTTCCGATTGGTCTCAAAACGCAATATGCATAAAGAGGCACCAAGGGGAACCTACATATGAAATTTGAGAAAGATCCCTTCAGTACTTTCTGAGAAATAGCGATAACAAACTTCAATTGTCAAAATCCAAGATGGCTGCCTGTCGGCCATGTTATTTTCAGATTGGTCTCAAAATGCAATATGCATAACCAGGCACCGAGGGGAACCTACATATGAAATTTGAGAAAGATCCCTTCAGTACTTTCTGAGAAATAGCGATAACAAACTTCAATTGTCAAAATCCAAGATGGCTGCCTGTCGGCCATTTTTTTTCCCTGATTGGTCTCAAAACGCAATATGCATAACTAGGCACCAAGGGGAACCTTCATATGAAATTTGAGAAAGATCCCTTCAGTACTTTCTCAGAAATAGCGATAACAAACTTCAATTGTCAAAATCCAAGATGGCTGCCTGTCGGCCATGTTGTTATCCAATTGGTCTCAAAATGCAATATGCATAACTAGGCACCAAGGGGAACCTTCATATGAAATTTGAGAAAGATCCCTTCAGTACTTTCTCAGAAATAGCGATAACAAACTTCAATTGTCAAAATCCAAGATGGCTGCCTGTCGGCGATGTTGTTTTCCGATTGGTCTCAAAACGCAATATGCATAACTAGGCACCAAGGGGAACCTACATATGAAATTTGAGAAAGATCCCTTCAGTACTTTCTGAGAAATAGCGATAACAAACTTCAATTGTCAAAATCCAAGATGGCTGCCTGTCGGCCATGTTGTTTTCCGATTGGTCTCAAAACGCAATATGCATAACTAGGCACCAAGGGGAACCTTCATATGAAATTTGAGAAAGATCCCTTCAGTACTTTCTGAGAAATAGCGATAACAAGAATTGTTTACGGACGGAGGGACGGACGGAGGGACGGACGGAGGGACGGACGGACGGACGACGGACCACGGACGCAGGGCGATTTGAATAGCCCACCATCTGATGATGGTGGGCTAATAAATGGAAGCATTAAAATCAAACTAGAAACCAGTAATATCTCTGAACAGATCAAGTATGCAAATAGAACTGTAAGCTGCAAATAAGTACTCGACCCACTCACACACCTTCTAAGGATAAACGTTTGGTAACAGTTCAAACATAATGAAACGCTCTTCATAATTAATCAGTATCTTGCATACCAATGAAATGTATTTAAAGTTTCTATCCAGTGCTAAAAAGTCGTCTGGACAATATACACCAGTAATAAAAACATCCCATACTTTTAAACCTTGCCTTAATTTGATAGAGAAAGGTATAATCATTTCTATATTCACAACACATGCTTTACACCATAAAAGATACAAGTGATGTTAAACATGCAACTAAATATAAGGGAGACAACCTCATATTTACACATTGCTAAGGTCTCACTCAACTAATTCACTCAATCAGCTAGTGTTTCACCTGAGCCAAGTCCCTGAAGAAAATGTGTTTCTTAGGTTTGTAGCTATTTTCTGATTAAATAACATATGTAATGGGTACTTTCTATATACGAGAATAAAGAGTAGAGTCTTGAGATTTAAAAAATAAAAAATATACACTTCTGTTCAAGTTGAAAGATGTAGGATTCCAGAATCCAGGTGTAAAAAGGCGGAAATTTCCAAGTTGGGGTTCCCCTGTCCACTGTGAATATCAGGGTTACTGCCTTCCAATTACTGGTGTGCTTATATGCTATTAAACCTATCCAATAACATCATTGTTCTGGTAGGGAAATCTTCAAACTCTAATTTGATATAAATTTCACAACATTTGAACTTCAAATGAGCGATTGAGGGGATGTAGTCATTGGTAATAACATATAGTGAAATAAATAGTTGTGTGAGACCTGTTAATAAAAGGGAGACAATCTCGCTATCTAATTTGTGATAAATATCTACATCATTATTTTTTAAAAGCTATTCCAGTAAATTATGTACCCAACAGTAGGACTCGAGGTTTGACACAATAGAAGTGACTTAATTCAAAATGTATAGGCTACAGTTTCTCCGGCACCACTATGCATAGAATTCTTTATTTTTATTGTTCCTGTTGGATAAATATTTTACTGGAATTGCCCAGAGTAGATGTATAGTGTAGCAAGAGAAAATAAAGGCAGATAAAGAATGACTACAAGCAAAAAGAAAACAAGTACACCACTTACTTGAAATATTTCACTGAAGCAAACAAAACAACATTCATACAGATCGATCATCAAAAAAAAAATGTTCTTGTTTCTAAGATTTTAAACTAGTGCTGTTATTAAACAGATACTGAAGCAAATTTTACAATTGTTTACCTCAGCACAAATTTCGAAATATCAATACATAGTTTTTTTCCTAAAATTTCACATGTTAAAATCTTATTATAATACACCTTACTTAACAGAATTACAACTATGTAAATTGGAGATATAATCATCCTCTTTTAACCAACTGACTCTTTGGAATTTGTAATTTTGTATTAGTTTCTATGTCAGAGACACTTGTAGGATTGTGTTAAACACTAGCTCAGTGATCTAAACTTACATGTAGGGTATCCCTTAACTCCAAACCTGGCCGCCAAATCGGACTCTATGGTAGCATCAACTGCTGCTAAAACTCCATTTATCTGTTAGTAAATCAAATACAGCCCTTCTTATTGCTACATGTCAGAGTGAAACAGCATATATATGTCCCCAGAATCACATTTATACTGATTGTGAAACAAGAAATGAAAAGTAAATTGATTCGAGAGAATTTCTACATATCGGGTATATTTCTGTAAATTTTCTATTCTTAATACAAAATTAATTATTTCTTTTAATAGTTATTCATTGTATTGCGATAAAATTCAAATGTGAAATGAAAATATTCCCCAAATTTACAGTGACAAATCAAATACATGCATACAATTTATAATTGAAAGTAAGAAAATGCTAACATCTGAACAAGAGATAAAACAAATTGTAAAATTGATATCTTCTATATTTTGTTACCTCCTGATCATTGAGAATAGTAGCTGCCTCTCCATAGGCTGGTTTCATTGACTTGCAGTGTCCGCACCCTGAAAACAGGCAGAATCTCTAAACACACTTTTCTTACTATTAAATATCTTTTGAGCATTTTAAAATGTGTTACTGTTTCACAATTCAGACAATCAATCAACATACCTTATCTGACTTATGTAACACTATTTCAAAATCTTATGTCTATACGTCCCTGTAAGCACAATGTATACATGTATCTCTAGGGAAGCACTTGGTTTTTACCTTAGACAGAAATAAATGAGAAAGAGAGTTCCTGGACGAGCTATTCCTGTGAATTCAGGTGAATTCAGGTGAGTTCCAGGTTTGTCAAAACCAGAGATAGAGAGAGAATGATAACTGAAACAGTACAATTTAATAGATAATCTTTGCATTTTCTCAATCATCCACCATACAGGGAACTTTTGTTTATTTGAGGATTTAAACTCTCTGTTGAAAAGATATTTTACTGGCAAAGGCAATAAAGTTTCTGTCAATGGTCAGACGGACTGACAATTCGATACAAGGTAGTAGATTTGTCATGACTGACAATTCGATACAAGGTAGTAGATTTGTCACGACTGACAATTCGATACAAGGTAGTAGATTGTCACACTTAGGTCATCTCTTCTTACTCGTAAATTAGAGGAAGCTATAATTCCTATAAATGAAAATTAGAGGAAGTTATAATTCCTATAAATTATAATGCTGGATCTGTTCTGCACCGGACACAAAGATAAGATTCTAGCTGAATCAAAGATTTCTCACAGAACTGTACAATCCTCTACAATACTTACATGGAGCGTAAAACATGACAAGGACGGAATTGTGTTCCTGGATGAAACTGTCAAAGCCGTCTGTGGTTAGGAATCGTAAATTCTCCATACCAACCACTTCTGCCCACTGTTGGGCTGGGGTTTCTACAGCAGGAGCTGGTGGAGGGGCCCCTGGGTTCTGTGGGTCACTCATGAAGTTTATAAAGTCAGCCTCCTACAAAGACAAAACAAATAGTCCCCATCAAGTTTATAAAGTCATGCTTCCTACAAACAATGGTCAACTTCCTACAAACAAGAGTCAAAATTACAAAATTAACCTCCTACAATTCATGGACATTTCTTCCCATTTATACCCACCTCCCCCCTCCCCATGTACATATTGGTGAAAAAGGCTTTTTTTTCTTAATTCTCTACCTTACATGTAAATATCAGAAAAAAATGTTCTACTAACCTCACTCTTCTAAGTTCCACCATGTACCTTATCGGGGAAATGCTTTAACTCTCTACCTCCCATGTAAATATTCATCTTCGTTAACCAAGGGTTCTGATTACGTTACACTCCACTTACCCTTGGCAGATATAGTTGTCAGTTCTGGCCCTCTAGCAGAGATTTGAAATTACCACCCTTTGCGCATGAAATGTTCGACCAATCAAAACGACCATTGCCTATGCACTATTTACAAACACACATGTAGGCTTGTGTCATTTTGATGAGATATGTGATCAATAACTTCTATCAATTGATCAAACACTGTGAATGTTTCCCCAAAGATTGTACGTCTCTGTATTTAGGTAAAATGCTGTGACATAGTCGACAGGTAGCTCTGTACTGGGATTGGATGCCCTGGGATTCCAGAGCGCAACGGTTTAAACACGACTATATCGACCAAGGGTTCGTGGAGTGTAACGTAATCAGAAGCCTTGGCTAGCGAAGATGGTAAATATTAGGGAAAATGTTTTCTACTTACCTCTCTACCTCCCATGTAATTTTGTGGAGACTTTCCATACTTGAAGTATTTAAATGTTGGGTAACCTGTAACTTCATGAGCAGTACAGGATGTGGAATGTACAGTACAGTCAATAGCAGCAAACAGGACCTGCATTCAAATAAATCACTGTAAATTTTCATATCAAATACAGGTATACAGAACAATTTTAACTTGAAAATATAGGTAGGTAATTGCTTGCAGTAAGTTGGACTAAAAATGTAAAAGCGAATTCATCTGAAATTCAACATATGTGAGAAAACAAAATACATGTACACTTATTTGTCATCTTTAAGGATAGCTATAGGAAGTACAATTGCAAACCAATTACCAACATTACTATACCAAATGATATATTAACAAGAAAACAATTTTGTAAAAAAGTGTATTCCCTGAACTGAATAATTTATTGAAAATTACAATTCTATCAAGCTTAATCCTATACATTGTAACAATATTACATAATTAAAGGTGACTGTACCTTGGAATCATCTGTAAGTTTAGCAGCTGCCTGCATGAATTCTGGCTTAGCCTTTTTACAATGTCCACACCCTGGAAATATTCATGAATTAAAATGTTCATTGACAAAAGAGTCATAATGTATTTCTAGACAGGACACATTCTACATTTTCAAATATCAAATAATTATATCCAAAATAACAGATCCTTTATTCAATCAGATGGAATACCCAATTGATAAAGAAATGATAGGAACAGGTGATCTTCTAGGATTTTCCAACCAACTAAACAACTTTCATAAATTACGTTCCAACCATCAAAGCAATGTCAGGCCAGTTAACTTTTATACAAGATTTTCACCAATAGTTGTTACTGTTAACATGTATTCCAGGTTTATTCCACGACTTATAAAAATTGTATTGATAAAATCCAAATGAACATCCAAAACACTTTTAACTAGAAATTGTCATGGACAATTTGACGGGCTTTTCACCCCTTTGACAAACTTAAGGGAGCATTTGCCTTTATGATCTCGAATGCAGGTCAAGGTCATTCATTTAAACAAACTTGTTAGACCATCATTCAAGCATGCTACAGACCAAATATCATATCACTCGGTCTCTTGGTTATTGAGAAGATGTCATTTAAAGATTAAGCAATGATTGTGCAATCATGAAAATTTTCAAAATGGTGTACAACATGAACCGGAAGAGCTTAAGAATTGAAGGTAACAAAATCATCAGAATGACATACTGCATAGATCACTATTGAAAAATTAAAAAAATCAAAAAGTTGAAAATTTAGTGACCTTGGACCCAATTGCTAACTTGTTTATTTGATCTCTCACCTTAAAACTTTTGGTGAGTAAAAGTTAGTGCCAGGCATTGTCTACAAATAACATAATTACATGACCTCTGTAAAATGAATCCTTTTTGAGTTATGGTCATTTAAAAATGTTCAATACATGACGTCATGGCGGCCATATTGGATACCAGACTGTCCCCATAATAACAAGATTTAGTCAGTATCATCTCATTGTCCTTTTTCTTAAAGTTTGTGCTGAATCGCACTTGTAGAATTTGAGAAGAAACTTAAAATGTGAGTTGTGGGCATACCCCAAAGAGCAATAAATATTCAAAATGGTGTACCGCGTTAACAGCAAATGTTCCTGAAAAACTAAAGACATCAAAATCCTCCAAATGACATATACTACATCGATCAAAATAAGAATTTTTCAAAAATTCTGAAAAATACAGATTTTCTAAAAATAGACAAACTTGACCCTGAGCAAGCTTTTTTATTTGACCTCTGACCTTAAATTTGCAATTATATAAAAGTTAGCCTTAGACATAATGTATCATAATAGTATAACATTACATTTGTATCTTAAATACTTTTTGAGTTATGATTATTTAGAAGTTTTTAGGAATGATGTCATGGTGGCCATATTGGATTCTTGACCTACTTTTAAAAGTTTTTGACACATCTTCATACCTTGGCCAACAACATACTTGAAAGACAATTGGCCTCATCTTTACCAATCAAAAGATTAATATACCACAAAAACGGCAGAAGAATAATAAGAACAAGGGGAACCTACATATGAAATTTGAGAAAGATCCCTTCAGCACTTTCTGAGAATTAGCGATAACAAGAATTGTTTACGGACGGACGGACGGACCACGGACGCAGGGCGATTTGAATAGCCCACCATCTGATGATGGTGGGCTAATAAGAATAAGAAACATAATGAAAACAACTGGTGAAAAGCCCTAATTAAGTCTGAACTTTCTCAATATTCCAAGCATATACTATACAGCAACCCGACAATAACTAGTTAAATAAAGACCCAACATACATGGTGCATAAAACATAACAAGGCCGTGCTTCTTCTTCTTGAGCATAGGTTTAAAGTTTTCATCAGTAAGGTGAGCTACTTCACTTTCCATCTCTTCCCATTTAGGCTCTGGGGGTGGAGGTGGAGGAGGTTCCTTAGGACTGAAACAAAGGTATACATAAGTACATTATAGGCCCCTGGGTGGAGATGGAGGGGGTTCCTTAGGAGTGAAACACAGGTATACAGAAGTACATACAATTATAGGCCCTGGGTTGGAGATGAAAGGGGTTCCTTACAACTGAAACACATGTATATTTGTTTTATTTTGTTTAACCACTAGGTCACCACACATGTATAAGTACAAACAATTTTAAACTCTTTGGGTGGAGGTGAAGGGTGATATAACTAACGTGTATACACAAATATAAAGTTATCAGCTCTAAAGAGGTTCAAGGGAATAAAAGCACAGAAATATAACAGAGCAGAAACAGGTCTAGGTATATTAAGATCACATAAACAAGTACATCTGATGATAATATAAGCTTATAAACAATGGTGTCAAAGTATATCTAATGTTATTAAAGGGGTTCATTGTGGTTTCTCCAGTTACTAAAACATTATTCTTATTGTATTTTATTGTATTTCCAGTACTTCTTATATATATTATGTGATTGTATTTGTGATTTTTTGTGTTTTGATAAAGGGGCGGATTGCCTCGAAAATTTAACAAACCTTATTGTTTACACTGTTTGAATTACTTCTTTGCCCCATATAATGTTATTAAAGGTATATATTAGGTTTAATTGATACTCTGAAGTTATACAACCAGAATGTACCAAAACTCTGATTATCTATGAAAAAGAAATCTTTTTTGGTTATGCCAATGTTTGCATAAGTGACTTTCTAATAGTATGAAAAGGCTGTCTTTGCTGTATTTGGAATTTTTTTTTAGTTGTACAGTCCTACCCTGTTAAGACAAATTTCTAGGGACCACTCAAATGCTTTCTTTCTATATGGGCTTCGTATTATGTCGGGACGTATTTCCAATGTGTCACACCATGCATGAACAGCAACATGTACACTTTGTAAACACAAGTTTCACGGTACATTTTTTATATTAAAAAATAAACTAAACCACATATTGATTTTATCATTATCAAAAATCAAAAATTTGAAATTGTACATTGAATGTATGTGGTATTTTTTATTTAGGTCTACAAATACCTTGAGTCAAATCACGCAGCTGAGAAAAATCACTGACTAGTGTCTGTTTAACTCGATCAGAACTGACCTTGCTAACAAATATATCCAAGTCTGTCAAACTTTTGAAAACACGATCATCAACATCAGCTTGGATTGGTACAAATGATTTTATATAACTTGTCAAGGCATTCACAGGCCGTGGATCAGTAACACTTGTTTCTAGGTCACCAGGTTTTCATTGTAACCGATTTGTATTACGTGGATAAACAATATAAGAATAATAAACACAATTTGCAGGGGATTTAATTTTCATTCAATTTAAGCAAGTTTTTATATAGTTTTTATTGATCAGAGTTTGTATGATGTGGGTTGGACCTTATGTTTATATCAAGATTACACACCATTTGTGCAAATATATAAATAGATGTTGATGAATACTTACTCTTTCATAAATTCTACTATTTTTTCTTCTGTTCTTTCATTAACATCAAATGCAAATTCACCATCCCTGAAAAAGATATACAACACTTATGTAATTTCATCAATAACATTCACAATCAAGGAAAAGTTAGTCGGCTATTCCAGTAAAACATATATCCAATGGGATGGAGGATCCCGGAGATAATGCAGCCTTTTATGTATTACTTTTTGAATTAATAACTTCTATAGAAGTCTTTGTTTGAAAAACCTGGAGTCCTCTGGTTGGATAGACATTTTTCTGAAATAGCCCATTATAAGTTATCAAATGAAATGTGCATAAATTATTGATGTATTTGTCATTATCAAAAGCATGGATATTCTCTTAAAAAATTAATAAACCTGAGATTAATTGGCAGTAGAAAAAAACTCTTCATATGATTAATTCTTTTTAGTTAAATGTAATAATAAATTGTACTTACTTGAAATATTTAACTTCATATCAGAAAAGAGCAAGGCCATATGAAAGAAAAAAAAGACATTGTTTCATAATACCATTAATATGAGTCTGATATTGGTCACCTCTGGAATAGGTTTACACAGTGATCACCTTGTTAAATAATTAATTTAAAATTATGTTGTCAAATGCCTATATATTATGTGTCATACAAAACCATGTTAAGCATGTTTATACAATCCAACATACTACATTGTACTGTTTATTATGTAATAGCTTTTATTACACAGCTAATAGTACTACATAATCATACAAGTCAGTGGCATATCTTTGAACAACCAACATATATCTTGTGAAATGAGTCAAATAAATCATATGTTAATAACAACTATCAATTCTGAAGTTTAAATAGTTGAGAAAGTCACATTATTATTAAACAGTATGATCAGCAGAGCAGTTGACACAGAAGAATTTTACACCTGTTTGAACTACAATACTATACCTGTTGGAAATCCTTTGATGTTAAACTGGTCCCCAACAGTTTTCTCTTTCGTGGCATCCACTGCCGCTATCACACCTTCAATCTGGTGAAAATGAGTTGCATCACATAGTACTAAAGCCTTACAATATTACAAAATGGTTTTTAAATACACATGATATTCTCTTGCTTTAATTGAAATGCAACACTAAACAAAACAAAGAAATAAAGCTATTCTTATAAGAGTCAGTGAAAGAAGAAAATATAGGTTACACTGACCTTGATTTGTACTATAAATGAACCACAGTTTATGATAAAATTTATTACCTAAGTAACAGAGATAAAAGTTTAACCAAAATATGTTGCCTAACTTAAGATGATGTAGTAAACCTAGCACCATCTGATGAGGAATCCATTTCTTTGAAAACAATCTTAATGGAATAAAAAATGTACTGAATTACTTTTTTTTTTTACATATTTCAATCCTAGATTATTTATTATAGATGTATATCAGACAATCCTCCTACATACAATCTAAGATAGTGGCAAGTAGAGAATAACCCCATCCCTCACTTCTGTCCATATTTAGTGCACAATTCCTCCTGTGCTTATACCCGATAAAATACGGTATTGTACACATTCATATTTTAGCAGCACTTTTACTTAAGAGTATTTTGCTCTGTATAGGGATTCCTTCTCAGCCCACAAAGAGTAACACAGTAGACCTCCATAACAATCACTTACATTTTCCTCCTTTAACTTTTCAGCAGCTTTTGCATAATCTGGCTTCATTTGTTTACAATGGCCACACCCTGAAATAATTGAACATTCATTAATTACATCCTATCAGAAATCAATTCTGGAGATATGGTCATTTAAACTCACTGACAGGTTTATGAAACAAGAACTGCTAATTGAAGAGATTTATTCAACAGTACAATACATAGACATCAATGAGAGCATTTCCTTCAGAGTTCACAATGCAGAGAATTTCTTTATTTCTTTTATTTTCTTATAGCCCTGTATGATAGATATTTTACTGGAACAGAACCAGCTGGATAACATGATAATGGATAATTTGACATTTTAGCATTTTTACAATAGTTGGTAAAATAAATAAACTTACATGGCGCGTAAAACATGACCAATACAGAGGGGTGTGTCTTCAGGAACTCATTAAAATTACCCTCAGTTAAATGGACGACATCTGATGGCTCATCAGCCCATTCTGCCTCTTTGGGCTTCTCTGATGGAGGCCCAGGACTGAAATATTGAGGACAAAATTTACATAACACTTCAAATTTGGTATTTTTTAACAAGACTGATATTATACTTCAAATCGCAGTAACATTTTTTTTTAACAAGACTGATATTACATATCAAATTGAAGAAACAAAACTTCTAACACATTAACATATATGATTGTGTGTCGTCAGAATGCTTCTGAAGTATATCTTATGAATCAGATGTAATATAATTTAATAGCAGAAATCTGCATATCAGAACACCAAATACTGTATTAAAACTTTCAGTCTACCTTACATCTGTTTTGTCACCTAAAATAGTAGGCATACCTGCTGCTTGGAAATCTCACACACAATGTTAACATATGATTTGGATATGGGACACTCTACTCTCTATAAAATTAATGTTAACTGTACTTAATTTAAATCAAATTTGAAACAAGTTAAATCAACTTATACTGATCACTCTTATATGACCACAAGGGAAACATATGAGGGTTCTTAATTATTGTTGGAGGAAACCGCAGTACTTGGAGAAAACTTAGATGGTCTAGCAGGTATCTCCATATTTTTTCATGCCCGATCAGAAAATCAAACCCTGATCTCCTAGGTGAAGGCAAGTGAAATAACATTGCATCACCCGGCCACCCATCTATTCTGATAATCAGAAATTATAATTGGTTGTGTACCGGTTATAGTACTAGGTATGAAATGTTGATTGAGATGTGTCATATGTACATGACTGGCAATAGGTTACTGCACCTGTGTATTCATCCAGAGCTCCTTGTGGGGGCACATCCTGTATGTTTATGTGAGTAATGTATTGATCAGTCTAGCTATTCCTACTGTATAGGTGTGTCCAGTGGTCAAGGCTATCAGGCTCTGTGTAATAATTTGTACAAATGTAGCTGTGAAATGTAGGTTGGTGTTGGTGTGTGAATGGATCCAGTGGAGTATAGCTACTTGCACTGGTAGGACGTACTATCTATGAATGGCCATTTAGCCAGTATATCAGAGTCATATGAAATTAGCATAGGTGTAGCACAGGTTAACACTCTACTTGTGACATACTTTTGTGTTTTGAAATTCTTCTATAATGTAAGTGATAAGAATTGTGAAATATAAACTTAACATGTGTAATCATCAACAAGAAGCTCTGAAAGGTCAATTTCTGGATTTGGGACAAATCTGAAATGGCAGACAGTCACCTATATGCATCCTCAAATTTCCAGGGGTTGTGTATTCATGTATGATGAGATACCTATATGTAACTATTCAGAATATAATCCTTAGATTTCAAGGATGATCTTTATGCTATAACAAAATACACTGTCACCATTTCAAGGACTCATCAAATGTATGAGTCAATGATTTATAAAGGACTTTTACATTTGTACTTTAACCTACATTTGTCAAGGGAATACTCAAAATGGCACCAACTGATTGTGCAATGGACAATCTTCTGATGTTTCAGGAGACTCAACAGATAATGACTGAATTTAATCCAAATTTCATCCAAGAAAATTTTAAAAAAAGACAAATCAATGACACAAACAACATAAACTGGCAGATATTATAAATGCGAAATACTTACTTTTTCAACCAAGAAACAATCCCTTCTTTATTGTTTTCTCCTCCATAAAGATAAAGTTTTTTGCCTTTTCTGCAAATACAACATATGATTTATCAATCTGTCGGTCAAGTTGCATCAAATTACTTTTACAAGGTCATAATGTTGACATTTTCTTGTATAAAAAATACAATTGGTGAATTGAGTTGTGATATATTTTTAGCTGTTGTAAGTTGTGACCCCATGATAGTGCAACTACCCAGTATGCTTTTGCCAACTAAACAATGTTGCAGACATTGTATCGTAAAATGCATTCATGTGCAGATGAGAGAAAACAAATCCCTACATGTAAATAAATCTTCTACTACAATGTTCAGTTATCAGTTGGTAAGAAGCTAAAACATTAAGCCTTAATTCATATAATTTATATTGTAAAATGGCATTTTTGTTTCACTTCATTTATCCCTTTTTGTTAGGGTTTTAACCCTTTCACCCCTACTGACCATATTGGACTTCTGGTGATGAATGAATGGCAGAGTCCACTAAAGTTTCTTAGGGTTGAAAGGGTTTTAAGTTTCTTACCATTAATTATATAAACTGATAATCCAAGGATAATTATTTGATCTTGGGAATTTTTTTCCGCCAAAAATTGATAAACTAATTTTTTCTGTCTAAATCACATCAAAATAATTACACCTGCTCACCAGAAAAGAGAGGAGGATGAAGGATAATGAAATAAACAGTTCAGATAAAGAAGGATTATCGCCTTTCTATCCATGAAAGCCAGTTTATTCCAGCATACATATGTGTGTCTGTTAAAGATGACACCATGACTGTTGGCATAAATATACAGTATATATTAACCAATCTGACTATTTTGAATCCTTCCTTTAAGGTCCTAAGATTTGAGTTAATGTTTTGTACCAGCACACTGTGATAAATTTATAGTCTAAATTTGTTTGTCCATTCTCTATATTGATACTTCACTGCTATATTGCAGTGATCGCCAATTTATTGTATTGTATACATGTTATATGTACTGATGAGCTGTAAAGCTTAAAGTCAATAAAATGAATTGATTGAAATTCAAGCAAGACTTACATAAACATACTATTAGGTAAAACATCTATTTTGTATTACATTGTTTCCTTATTCATCTGTGTATTAATAAAGTGCAGCTGAATCCTGTTGACAATTTGATTGCTTCCCCATACAAATTAAACATCTATTTTAATATTTACACACACTTTACAGGTCACACATCTGGATGATTAACAGTGAGAGTACAGACTGTACAAATGTTGCACATCAACATTTCACAAGTTCAGCTATATAAACCTGTAGTTACAAGAAATGACATACTCGAAGTAATAGATTGTTGGAAATCCTGTGATATTGTAGTCCATTCTGAGCTGCATCTGTTGTGGCTTGTCTACATCTATACCCACCAACACCTGTAAGGTAGACAGAATGATGGCCCATACACAGACAGTAAACATTGTAAATCATGTTACTGAGGGAACATAAATAATTAATTAAAACATGAAAAATTTCCATTCCACTTCCAAAATAAAAGCCATTAGTTCAAAACTATTGCCCATAATTTCAAATACATTATTATGAATTTTCAAACTTTAATTACTGGTATGCAAGACATTACAGGTTTCAGTATTACACATTAACATTTTGTAATTAGTATTCATAATTAGTTTTCCACACATTTCGTAAGTTTCATATAAAGATCATGATTATTTCACATATATCTCCTATGCTATCAGCACTCTAATCGAATATCTAATAAACACAATCAGATAAGTGTTTACAATATCTGAATAAGAAAATCATTAAGACATCAAATGATTAGCAGATTAACAAGATGAGAAAGTAATTTGTATATAAATTGATAGTGCAAGTGTGCTCACAGCCTTTCCCTTCATCTCTGTTGCTGCAGCAGAAAAGTCAGGCTTGAGCCTCTTACAGAATCCACACCCTGCAAAAGAAAGATTGTAATGAAAATTAGTTCTCTATAACACTTTTGAAAACTGCTTAACCTTCAAAATCATGGTTTAATGCTTGTTTTATGTGTTTGAATCAGAGCTTTTTGAAAGTACAGATTTTTACACGAAGTAAAAATATTTGTTCACCTTTAATTTATTGCTATCTAATATTTTTTGTCCGGTTTGCTGTAACTTTTATTCTAAAATGATAACCCTTAATACACAATCTGACCAAAATAAGGTGGTACATTAAAACACAGTAAAGGACTATTGGGTTAACACTTACATGGAGCATAGAACATCACCAACATTGGACCTTTTTCTTTTTTCAGTAATTTGTTAAAACTCTGGAAAAAAATACAACCATATAAGGCATGTCAAGCTAATGAATCCAGAATTCATCTGGGATATTCTACATATGATTGTTACATCTGCTGGCGGCCATAGGTTAGTTGTAATGCCAAAGGGTTTGCTTATAGGCCAAGAAGTTGTTAATGGGCTAAGGGTTAAAACTGGTGTTCGATCAAGGTCAGGAGTTGTATGTTGGCTGAAGAGGTAAATCAGTCTTGGCCAGGGTCAGGTGGCTGGGGACAGTAGTGGTTGATGTTGGGTCAACACAGGTTAAAAGTGGGTCAAGGCTGGGGTTGATGTTAGGTCAGATGGTCAGTCAGTGGTGGGCCTGGGAGTCGGTGTTGGGCAAGGGGGATTGGTGCTGGGTCAAGAGGTCCAAAGTAGGCCAGGGGTCAGTCATTGGTGGCCCAGGTAGTTGATGTTGGGCCAGCTGCTGGCTGGAGGTTGGTGTGGATCAGGGAGCCAGTAGTAAATCAGGAGCAAGAGGTGACCCAGGGAGAGTACTTATAAGTGATAACATTTAGGTGATAGGTCTAAAAGAATTGCTAACATTTTTTAAATTTAATACATGTGATTTTTGCAATATCCCTTGTGAACTCTAGTCATAACATTATATTATTAATCATATTCAATCTAAATTTTCTTCTTTACCAATTGCGATCCATTATTGGTACAAAGATTATACAATGATGAAATAATGGTTTACTATTTATTTCTGCCTGAGGTATCACAACTGTTGTTTTTCCCTGAGGTATCAAAACTAAGTACCTGGGGTGTGTCGGCATGTACAACATCTCCTGCGTCAGGCTCCTCCTCCCAAGGAATATCTCCTGTAGGGTCCAACAGGAAGTTAACCATCGACTGAAATTTCATACATTCATCTTAAATCAAATTCTACACTTTTCCATGGAAAGGAAGCTTTTTAATGTCTGAATAAATTTACTTATTTATTCACTTTAAAGTGAAGGTGATTTTATAAGTTATTTGAAAAACTGATTTTGCAATGCAAAAAATTACCCAATTTAAGAATTGGCAAACAAATTATTTTAGATTTTAAACTTATTTCTGTCTCAGATATAAATGCATGATAATTTTCATTAAAAAAAATCAACTTAATGCTTACAGACACTGCAGCCTCAATTTTATACATATTAAAAACAAATTCAATTCTGAAAATATTTAAAAAGTCGCCTTGGATGTGGTCGATTTATACTAACCCTCTTCACCATTTTTCTGTCGTATTCTTTGTTGAAACTGCCATCTCTGAAATATTTAGTGCACATTTAGAGATATGCTACACCGTATATGACCTAATAAGGGCGCAGGGCGCTGGTAATTGAGAGCGGGGGCGCCCTTATTAAGATTCGTTTTTCTGAAGTTTTATGAAACAGACTATACCTTATAGCAGAATACCCAAGGCTGTGGAACGGTAAAATATTCAGTCATAAAATATTCCAGATGAAGATATCTATTCATTTTCATATATTAAGCTTAAACACCACTTGAATATTCCTGTAAAATTGTAAACCATGCCAGCTGTTCTTTAGACCAGAGAACGTGTGTTCCACCATTTATGTTCCAATGGAACTCTTTTGTGTTCTATTTATAGACACATGTGATTTCCCAGATCATATCAGACATCGTTTTCTTTGACCTAATAATTGATTTACAATGTCTCTAACTAGATTTCTGTTCTGAACAACAGTTAGTAAACAACATGAATGAAGTCTTTTACTTTATCTTCAAATAAAGATGGTAAGTTATTATTTGTATGTGTTTAGTTTCGGGTGCACTTTGCACTGACACTTGTAGGAATAGACAAAATGTGGCAAAAACTTGTGTTCCAGTTACTTAATTTGCTGAAGAATATTGAACACATAAAGTAGCAAAACATTTCACATTAATTATTACTTTTGAACACCATTTTGACAATCAAAGAATTTTTTTTCTTGGAAAAAAATGTAGGGGCGCCCTTATTAGGGCAGGTGCCATTATTAGGTCATATACAGTATATTAAATTACATTCCCATAAATATGAATAATTTTAGCAGCTACAACACTCGCATTGCTTACCAGTAATCATCTGTTAATTTATAGTTGAGTGATTGCCTATTTGTGGTACACTCCTAAAGCAGATTTTGAAAAAAAAAAAAAATTCCCATGCTTGCTCAACTCAAAATTTCATAGTGATGTTTAACATTTTCTATTGTCTAAGGACTCACAGGATTTAACACCCCAGTTCTAGGTAATTTTTTTTTGTGTGTATGAGCATTGGCCTTCAAGGTTAAGTTCAGATTAAACTTACTTAAAGTGCTTCAGTTCCATAGGATTTGGGGAGACCTTCTGATTCTTACATAGCTTCTTGCTTTCACTGAAAAAAAAAAAGATATCAAATCGTCAATCTCTCCTGCATCGAGAGGAACTTAGCTAAATATGATGTCTAACCCAATAAAGGTGCCTAATGTATGTACCAAAGTAACTATTATACAAGGCATCGCAAACGATACAAATCCCCTCGCGTGCTAACACATGAACTCTGACGCAAAATGGGGGGTGGGGTTATTGCAGGACATTGAAATAACATCAGTTGTCATTTGCACTGAACTGCAATAGACATGGATGGGCTTATTATCAGGCATGGGCTCATTGCCAGATAAATATGGTATATATTGTAATGCATTCAACAGTATCTGGTTACGCATCACACTAGCAACTTCATTTCCTGACAGTTATTATAATTATGGTCAGGATCCATTCAAAAATGAAGTCGCAACAACGCTGACAAAGATTTTCTATAAATAGTAACGGTGACCTTAACCTTGACCTTGGCACCCTGAAACACAAACTCGTTCGAGGTATTCCCTTGCTGGACCCATGTATGAAGTGTGGTCAGGATCCGTTCAGAAATGAAGTTGCAAGAGTGCTGACAAAGATTTTCTATAAATAGTAACGGTGACCTTGACCTTGGCACCCTGAAACACAAACTCGTTCGAGGTATTCCCATGCTGGACCCATATATGAAGTTTGGTCAGAATCCGTTCAAAAATGAAGTCGCAAGAGCGCTGACAAAAAGTGAACATACGTACGTACTTATGTACGTACGAACGGATCGCTATATCCTCTCCCCGACTTTCGTCGCGAGGGGATAATAAACCTGGAGCTATGATATATGATATTAAATAACATGCACATACCTGACAAGTATATGTAGTATATTGTCATATAATCCTGTTACACGAGACCACAAATAAATCTAATTCTAATCTAGATTAATCTTATAAATTATGATACAGCAAAACCTGGATCCTGGAACCAAAATGAATTTCAGAGGAGAGCTCTTTGTACATTTTTTTTCCTAGTGGTGTGGTTACAGAAAATATGCAGTGGTCAGGTGGTCGAAGATTGTTGAAAACCCACAAAACTCCTCTCTGTCATTTGTGTCACAAACAACAAAGTATATTTGCATGAGTTTATTGTAGCAGAATAATCCAAGTCATAACCAAGATGACCTTGCTTCCCCGCGGGACATGAAAAGACGTGAGATCACCTGGTCTTCCCCGCGGGACATGAAAAGACTTGAGATCACCTGGTTTCAATCACATTACCACCCCGGTGCTCCACCACACTATCCCCACAAACAACACTTATTAGTGCCAGCCAACAAGTTTAAAATTAAGTTAACTTTATTTCATAATCTGTGTAAAATAAATACAGCTTAATAGAAAATACAGCTTCTCAGTTTTAACTCAAAAAATATTTGATTATCTTCAATATCTTCTATTTGTTTGCAAAACAATTGTTTATAATTATGGATGCTCAGTGCTGAAAGTAATCAAGTGCATAATACAGAGAATACAACATTGTACTAACAATATTACAGAACCAGTGTAAAATAACAAGCAAAAATAATCAGACTAAAACAGTTTCAGCATACCTGCAGTCCACAAATGCCAGAGTTGCCTTTCCTTTCATCTCTGTGGCAACATCAGTGAACAAGGACATGGAATTGGACATTGCTTTTTCTGTAAGTATGAATTATTATATTGTGTAGAATTTGTTTATGCAGAACGGACAGAATATTTACATAATAAAGAAGGTGAAATTTAAATTAATTATCACAGTGACAGTTGTTTAACAAATTTCAAAGTAACTTTTGTCAAATCAGTGGTATACAAGAATTGAAATAGATGTATAAAATCAAATTATTTTACATAAACAAGATAATGGAATTGGGTGAATTACAGCCTCCAACGTACGCGGGGTAATGTGAAATCATATTCTTAGAATTCACAGATGATGAAGCTGTGCAGAAACCAATAATTTTTCTAGACACAGAATGTTTGACAGACCCACCATATTCAATACTTCCTATGCATTTGATGGTATAAATGTGAATGAATTCAGTAATATTACTATTTTTAGTAGGTGGAACCAGGAGATCAATTCAAGTTAACTCATGCTCAATTAATTAAGATGAACCCATATATCCCAATTAGGAAATTCCGGTCACAAGTGCTGGAGATCAGGATCAAACAAACTTTTTCTCTAACGGCGGTAAAATATTAGAATGTAAATAAAAATGACTAACTCTTGACATGAAATTAGTAGTGTAGGCGGTAGGGGCTGGACAAAATTTTCTTTGATGTAGGTCAAAGGTCAAAATTTAGGTCAGAGTGACCTACTTTTGGTACATGACACACCACTTCATCTATGTTGACAGACCCATGCCCCAAGGTATTAAGTTTCAATGACATGCAGTTTAGGTGATAGAACCTGCACAATATAAAGGTGCAGACAGATGGAAGGAAGAACAGAGGGTTAGACAAATGGAAGAACTTATGGATGGACAGACAGGAGTATGAATGGACACAATGCAAAACTACAGTCTCTCCTCATCCAGTTCCCGGTGGGGGACTACCTGGTAATACCTTTAAGTACATAATTATACATATAGGTGATGGAAAGGATGTTTCTATATGCAGATTAAGAAAATACCTTGCACTTGACAAATGGCCCATGAAAGACCCTATAATCACTGGACACCCATTCTTTCCCCGGACATTGACTGTCAACATTACAAGGATTGAAAACTGCCTATAAACACAACACTTTGGACTTGATTACCTGATTTTGCAAATATAATTAAGAGGTTAGTTTTGGTGCGGAGAGTTTTCTTCAATTCCTTCAGATCATCAATTTCCATAATGAGCCCCTTTGCATTCTGCTTTGCACCATAATGAGTGGGAACCAGAACCTGAAATGATTAGTCAATATACGATTAGTGACATCAATTCAACAGTTTGAAATGAGATAACTTACTCACATCTGCAGAAATCACTATCTTTTCCTGTAATTTATAATGGGACCATCATCCATATTTTAAAACAAGAGGCCCATGGGGCCTGTATCGCTCACCTTGTTGGATTCGACCAAATGTCAAACTAATGTTCATGTTCAATTTGTTTTATTTGTAAATCTCAAACCATGCTATATACATGTATGGTTATAGTATGGGGATCCCAACTGCTTTAAAGAAATAACGAAGTCCAGACTCTCTAAGGGTCTGAAAGACCTCAAGAATTGTTTTTAGAACATGCATTCATCACTTTCTGACTATGCAAAATCTGTTCCACTTCCCCCAAGGATGCTTCTGAACAAATTGGGTTCAAATCCATTCATAACTTTATGACAAGTAGGGGTTTGAAGGAATTACGTCTATTTCCCCTATTGGGCCCCACCCCTTGGGCCCCTCGAGATCAGAGCCACCATTTATGCAAAATCTGTTCCCTATCCCCCATGGATGCTTCTGACCAACTTGGGTTCAAATCCATTCATAACTTTATGACAAGTAGGGATTTGAAGGAATTACCTCTATTTCCCCTATTGTGCCCCGCCCATTTAATTTGGCCCCTCGGGGGTCAGAGTCACCATTTATGCAAAATCTGTTCCCCTTCCCCAAGGATGTTTCTGACCAAATTGGGTTCAAATCCATTCTTAACTTTATGACTAGTAGCGATTTAAAGGAATTGCCTCAATTTCCCCTATTGGGCACCGCCCCTCTGGCCCCTCGGGGGTCAGAGTCACCATTTATGTAAAATCTGATCCCCTACCGCCAAGGATGTTTCTGATCAAATTTGGTAAAAATCCAATAAAAACTTTTCGACTAGTAGTGATTTGAAGCAAATGTTGACGGACGGACGACGGACGCTGCGCCATGACACGAGCTCACCGGACCTTCGGTCCAGGTGAGCTAATAAAAACAATAAATACACAGGGCAAAAATCTGAATAAAAAACACCTACAGAATTCCCTGTATAAACCTTGATTGGTAATTTGGTACCAATTAATATCCTTATCATGAATGTAACAGAGTTTATTTAATTAATACCTTCCCTAGGGATAAAACCCAGGGCCCCTGGCTTACCAGTTGAACACTCTATCGACTAAGCAAAAAGAAATTCTCAGTCAAGACAGTACCTCATAATGATGACATCATAGACTACGGGTATTAACATGAATCTCCCACAGGCACAGGTACAATTTGTAATTCTATAAATAGTATATCAAATACAAATTATTCGGTGGTATATCATGCGGAAGATAGGAAATGTATGCATTACACAAGGATATTATACCCTATAATTCCTTTCTGAACTTAAATCTGTCACCAACAAATTTTCTTTTCGAATCCACATGCAAAAAAATATTCTAGCTGTAGTGATGTCAGACTGGACACAAAGTACACGGGCTCAATTATACAAGCTGTTGCCGAAGGAGAGAACATGTCAGATGTATTAATATTGAATTATAATGGACCTTATATATATCATAAATCTGAAAATCACATGTTACCAAGGTTACACCTGTGACTATATATAATCTGCTACAGTGGCTGGCTAGCTGCAAGCATGTGACATGTTGAAAAGCTTTAAGACACTGTTCTATATAATGTAGAATTGGAAATCTTTCATGAATAAATCATTTCTACCTTTGCTTCTGGAAACAGCTGACAAAATATACTGTTTGTTAGCAGCTAGGAAAATCTTTTAAAATCGATGCCCAGACTTTTGTTCAATTGTCATAAAATATGAATGATAATCAAGTCTGAAGTTTTCCAATTAGACACATATTTTAGAGAAGACATATATATAGACCTACAATGTATTATGTTAAGACATAATCAAAGGTCATTATATATTTGAAAATCATTTTGAGAAAAATACTTAAAGCTGAAAGTTTATTTCTAAATGATCAAAACATCATGAATACATGATAATTTGTAACGGAACCTGCTGCTATACCCTTGCAAATGAAATGCAACCTCCATTCAATGAATATTTTACATACATCATGCTAAGAATCATTACTTTGACATTAGAAGGGGTAGATGACTTGTATAGTCTCAGATGAAATACAAGTTACTGGTATATATGGTGATGAATTACATTATCTAAAAACAAATTAATTTCATAAATTTTTAAATCAATACTCCTGTGGATACCCCTAATAAACTGGATCTTCCCTTTGTATTTTTTCACTTACCTGCCCTGGTGAGTTAATTTTTTTCATTGTAAATTATAGTTAAATGTGATGAACTAAGTTACTTAACAAGAGGCCCATGGGCCTAACGATCACCTGAATTATAATATATTTCAGTCAGTTTGACCGATTTTGGCCCAGCCAATCAGTCCTAGGGGTCAGTCATGGGCCAAAATGTGATACTATATTGATAATTTTAACCAAGTTTCATTTATTTCCAATTGCAATAAAAAAAATGATGCTTAAAATGGGATTTCCCTTTATAAACTATTGTAAATGTTATCCCCTCCCAAGGGGGAAATGTGAAACCCCATGGTCCTGATATTCACAATGTGGTAAATCTCAAGACCTTTCTATGAAAAATATTTGATTCTACCATATGAAGTATAATGATTTATTTTGAAAATTCAGTATTATGATGTCAAATTATATCTAATTTGAACTCATTTTTGACAAAGGGACGAATGAAGTATAATGATTTATATTGAAATATTGAAGTATAAATCATTATACTTCATTCGTCCCTTTGTCAAAAATGATTTCAAATTAGATATAATTTGACATCATAATACTGAATTTTCAAAATAAATAATTATACTTCACATATCTCATTCTGGGTATAGAGAAGAAGATATTTTAAACTTCAATAAATTTCACCACTTTTTGCCCCACCTCTGATCAGGTCCCTTGGTAGCCTGAGTTTCCTCTGGCCCTGACACCATGTATGGTGTAGGGCCAGAGTGCACTACTATATGAAAACGTGGAATTATCCGACACCGTTTGGTGTTGCTAAGAATCTGGTGCAAATACAATAAAATCGGGAGTGACATAACACCTACCTTACATATATGGATAAATGAGATATTTATTTACCCCAGAACACCCATTTAGTCCCACTTAGGTGTTTATATTCCATCCGTATAGACCCTCCCTTTACGCTTGTCAAAATTTCATACTGTTGACCCGCCATTTTGTAAGTGACAGTACAACTAACCACCCGAATCAGAACGCAATGGACCGGAAAGACCACATATCATTTATTGTGTTTTTCTTCTTACATAGTTTAAATTAAGAAAACTAAGCTTATTATTTCCCAAACCCTGTTATATTCAATTCAAAAATTCATTATTTATAAATTATAAGCGGTAAAATATATAAAAATAAATGTTGTATTTTTTTTTCTTTTCGCTCCATCGCGCACTGATTAGGGTAATTAGGCCGCCCAGGACCTACAAAGAAATATGGCGTCGAGTCAAGTATGGAATTTTGTGAAATTTTTGAAAACGGTGTCGGATAATTCCACGTTTTCATATACTGACATATAGTAGTGTGCTCTGGCCCTACACCAGACATGGTGTCAGGGCCAGAGGAAACTCGGGCTAGTCCCTGGGAAGCAGGGGCCCTATAATTCAAAATGTTGGTTTACCTTTGGTCAAGGAAAATTTCTGCAAAATTTCATTGAAATTAGTTTAGGGGTTTTAGAGAAGGTAGTTGAAAATGTAAATTGTTTACAGATGGACGACATAACAAATACAGACAAAAGGCGATTATAAAAGTGTCAAATGAACTAAAAACAATGTTTGAGAGGAAAGACACAAAATTTTATAATCTATCAGTTTGTATTGCCTTTCAGTTTCAGTACACATACATGTATCAGCCAAAAAATAAATATTGCAAAGTCATGTACATGTCACATAAATAATATTTATATACCCTGTAGACATTACATAAAAAAAAAATATTTTCATTTAACAGTAAAACCTGAATTTACAATATATATATACAAAATCTAATTAGTTGATGTAAAGAATAATTGCAACCATAAAATACAGGATTGCATGTCAGCAGGGCTCAGCCTGGCCAGTACTCGGTGCACATGGCCCTGTGTCAGGATGTCTCAGTAGAACACATACACTGAACATCAGAACAAGCAGATGGTTTTAAATTTGTGTTTATGTGTTCATCAGTTTATTGATATTACGTATACCTATTAAATAATTGGACCATGCAGGATGAGAAAAAATCCAGGTCCAATGGCTCGGGCCAGTAGATTTGGTCTGTGGGCAAGTAAATATTGCTGACTACTTGCCCAATGGCAATTAGCAAGTGCAAAATTTCTCATTTTTTGTTTACCTTTTTCCTAGAGTAATTTAAGATACTAAGTACTACTAATTCAGTTTCATTGGATCACTATGTTTCACCTTTGGGCAAGTACTTTTGAATCCTAACTTGCCCGAAGGACCAGTTATGCTGAAATTTTTCTTCCTGCCCTGCCATGAATGATGCATTAAATCAGGAATTTTTTTTCCTGGGAAAATCCTATTGAAAAATTGAGAACATTTATATGAAAAATTTACATGCTAATAAGTGTTGCCCGAGTCATGCTTACCATTTTTATGATGAGTAAATTATAGCTGTATACATGATGGCACACACAAAACCATTGACTGTCCTTTTTTCTTGTCTATTTTGTGTAATATTATTTGTCATTATTTTTTTTCCTGTTTTTTTTTTCTTTTTTTAATTTTTAAAGTTTAAATCTATGGATGCAATTTGGAATTTTAATCAGATCAGCTTTGGCTGGTATACATAACAATCCCAGATTTAACTCTTGTTTTCATTGGATTTTTCAAATCACCAATAATTAGACAGAAAACTGATTTCAGTAGGTGACACCATCCCAAAAGGCACTCACAAAATTTGGCTAAATTGTAGCTGTCACAGAACATAATATATATGCCTCGTGATCAGACATTACAATAAACAAGGGCCATAACTCTGTGTATTGAAGACAAAGTTTTTTTAAAATATGTGACATTCAACATCATATACTGCCTTAAAATGTATATATTGTCAGATGGAATTGTAAGCTGTACCAAGACATACCAAACTTTCAGTCATAGGTACATGTGGATATTGTGGCTAATTTAGTATACAGTATTGTACATGATAAACAATCGGCCATTAAACTCTGAGTATCATTTTCTGTGGTACAAGACACTCAATCATCCAAAAAGGTAGTCACATCTGAATTTGGCTTGTAATGTGAATCACTGTCTCTGGCACAGAAAATATCTGCAAATCTAAAGTCTACTGGAAAACAGGTGTGTGTGTGTGTGGGGGGGCGGGGGGGGGGGGGGGGGGAGGCTAAATTTATACATGTTTATAACATGTTCTGCAACATATATTTATCATGTTTTAATGGGTTTTGGAAGGAATCACTCAACCATGATGATTAAGTTAACACTTGACACCTCAGTCAGCTAACATACACTATGACACACATCTAACAAATGCCTGCCAAACTGATCATGTTACACAGTGTCAATAGCTTACACCTACGTATACATGTACATACAAGATCAGATATGTTTGACTGCTGTTGAGCCTATATTGATCAATTTATTCTAAATTCCGTTGCATTGTGTATATATGCAAATATGTTTGAATATTTTTTTCTTTTAATAATTGAGATACTCATCTAAGTAGGTGGAGATTTACCTTGCATTTTAGCGTGACATTTTGTACGATTTGGTATTTCATCAAATATATACCTTAATCTATTTATGAACTTCTATAACTTTTGAACTTTCACTGTAAAAGGCGACAGTACAGGTCTCATCCATGAAATTACAGTCCACACTCTAGGGTAGGGTGCGTGCTTTGATTCCTATAGGTCGTTAGTCAGCTATATATAGCTTCAGCAAGCAGAGTTTTTTTCAGTGTGCTGTCACATTTTACAGTTATATTAAGTGACATCGACGAGTACGTTTTCTGTGCTGTGTAATTAGTTGTACAGTGTATTTGTATGCATATCTAAAACGGAAGCGCGTTGTTTGATAAATAACACACTGGGCTGCACGGTCATCAAATGCCCCTGCCCCGAACTTGCCACCTGTCACCGACCCATGCCAGGGGCTCTGTCGGCGAGGTCAGCAACTGCAACATGGCGACCGACCGGTACCGGTGAATAACTGCGTAACTAAGAGTAGTGTAGGCATGCATCGAATATAATGTATGCGTGCAATAGATCCAAACGCAACATCTCAATTAGTAGCAAGAATGTCAAAAGAAGGTACAGAGATAAATTTTAAAACATGAAAAATAACGAAACGTCAAAAAAGTGGAAGATTTCTGAAAGTTTACGTGGAAGTAGGGTGTGTTGTCCTCATCAAAGCTAGGGCGCGGTTCTGTATCAGTAGCGTTGTATACATTTTTTTGTCATTTAACTGTTAAAGATTAATTTATACCCACCAACAGCAAAAACACCTTCCACAAAATCGAAGCCATGCCTTCCTTTGCAGTCGCCATAGCTGTTTGCAGGCCTACACACACGTGCCACGTAAAAATGAAAACATGTGGCAAATATATTTATCAGATCTCTATGGTTTACCTACTCCGGGAATAAAAACGGAACGCAACAAACCGGTGACGTTCCTGGGAAAATTCCCATCGGCATTACACGTATTAAGAAAAGATAAGACATCTACTAAGGGAACAGAACCTAGCATAGACGTAGTCAACTGTGGATTTAAAACTTTAGATACAGCAGTGATGTCATTATAATTTTATACATTCCTAGGTGTGGCGCATATGAAGCTTATAGATCTACGTTAATTGATTACAGTCAGTAGACTCTATATATAATTTTAGATATTAAAATCTCATTAATTATTTAGTTTTAATAATATCCAAAATCAATACAGAGTTGACCATGCAGTCAGGAAAACTAATCAGCTCTGTTATCTACTGAAAAAAATAGATGCATGTACAGTATACGCGGACTGGCGAATATACATTCGATACTTCAAGTCATTGTTTGAGGAACAATTTCCATCTTCATTATAAATTTATATGGAAGATAAAATATAATCGGAGCATTTATATATATCATGAGAAATATAATCATGATATGATGATACTGGATCTACATTACTCATTGAACAAATGTCAACTCGGCTTGCCATTTTTTTTTGTTCCAACATATACGTGTAATCCAAACGTTTCTGATGTTCCTTAACTGAAGCTGACAACTAGGCCGACCAAGACATCTATGCAAATATTGATGAGACTAAAAGTTGAGATATTGGTCAGGTGTATCTTTTTTATTTTGATGGTAATATCAACGATTTTGCTATCTAATCAATTTCTCCCGGGATCCTTTTTCTTTTTATGTTTTTTTTTTTATGTCATCAACATATCGTTTCCACAATTTTTGGTTTGTTTTTGTTTAACGTCCAATTAACAGCCAAGGTCAATTCAGGACCTACCAAGTTTTGGAGGTGGAGGAAAGCCGAAGTACCCGGGGAAAAACCACCGGCCTACGGTCCGTACCTGGCAACTGCCCCACGTAGGTTTCGAACTCGCAACCCAGAGGTGTAGGGCCAGTGATAAAGTGTCGGGACACCTTAACCACTCGGCCACCGTGGCCCCTGTATTCTATACATGGAAAATTGCTGAACGTTACTGAATAGTACTGAACAGACCGAATGGACAAAATGCAAGGTATCCTGATTGAACCGTAAAGACGAAAAGGGTATGTCAACAACCGAAAGGAAACAAAGGAAAGAACAATAAAACGACCATCAAGTAAAAGTATAGGATAAAAAGGAATATTTAGTCATCATGTACATACTGGGGTTATGCGAAACAATCCAGAGAATACATCGCAACAGACATGAAACCCAATTTTAAGCAGCAGGGATATTTCTATACACCGGGACGAGGGGGCCCATTATACGTTGTATAGACTCTACCACATTATAACAAGGTTATAACCAAAGCGTAGCCGAATCTACTTCACCTCTGAATAACCGAATCGACTTGCGTACTGTTTGCTACCTCATTGTACACTGAATGACACAAATGAAAAAGACCTGTTCATCTGTTTACAATCTCGTGTACATGACACCTAATTAGGTGTACATCACTGGTTAGTCGTCGTAACGTCGTACTAAAATCCTACACTGGCTGATATATACACGTAAAAAATTAATTCACATTCAGGTAGATTTAGGAATTATGGAGATATTCAATCCGGACACTATAAGAGAGGCTGTATTTCTCCTACTGGTAGAATAGATTGAAATTGGGGGAATTTTACTTCTTTTAAATTTTGTAAATTTGTAAATAGTCACGTATTATCTACGTTACATTGATTGTATTTGTATTATCGTGCTCTTCTTTGTGGAGGAAATAAAGATGATAATGATAATAATAATAATAATAACACCAGATATGTGTCCGTCACAATGTAACGTCTCCTTGTCAGAGGAAACTCGGGGTCGCATGACCTAGTATTGTGAAACTAATCATGCTGAACATATTGTCCTGATTCCGGTGATTACCATAGAACAATCCTTCCTGCTCAACAAAACTGTTTGGGATTGATGTAATTTCCGATTTGAAATATTTCCTCAAAGTTCTAGTACTTGTGTGTTACATATATATTAGAAATTACACTATAACAGAAGAGGGACATTGAGTATTATCATTGTCACGATCACCGTATCTTTGGAATCCAAGGGTTCCGTCCTGTTCTCTGTCTGAGTATCTATATGCTCGGTTATACAGATTATTTTTTTATTTGAAACTTAATGCAAAGCCATTAAAGATTGTCACCTGAAGAGCATATTTTAGGGGGCTTTAAAACTTACTCGTTCATAAACTCAGTGATAAAATGGGGCTGCGCGGGTCTCCGAATCTTGGAACTGTGCCCTAATGCAATCGTTTAAAATGATAATGGTTGGATTCGGATCGACGTAAAGCTATGGGACTCCGCATACATACAATATATTCAAATTCAAATTCAAATTTTTTATTAAACCATAAAGTGGGCCCACGAAGGGGCAAGTGGACAATATGATGTGAAACATGCATACTCATACAATACAAACATATTGGAAATTATGCAATACAAACAAGTTTGAAGTGACAACTTACAGTAAGGCCTTGCTAAGGGTAAAATTAGAAGACAATAAGTTATGAATTATAGTTTATATTTGTGCCCAGGTGGGTCGGCTAAAAGTTT
This sequence comes from Pecten maximus, assembly GCF_902652985.1. NCBI lineage: Eukaryota > Metazoa > Mollusca > Bivalvia > Pectinida > Pectinidae > Pecten > Pecten maximus. Next base: position 26,287,505 of record NC_047016.1, on the reverse strand, counting down.
ATTCTTTAAATTTACTTCTTTTTTCAAAGGCATTGATTATATACTTGGCAACATTTGTTAAAATAGTTTCGTCTTCATTTGTGACCAGCCATATAAATTTAGAATTATCCGGTAAAGCAACTAAGTTTGGATATCTTTTGAACAATGGCTGCATGAGTTCATTTCTAAGTTCATCATAAAGTATACAGTTGATGAGAAAATGACTCATATTCAACTAGGTCTGAAGAGCAGTATATACAAATTCGCTCTGATCTTTCCAATAAGGGCTTTGTGTGCCGCCCTGTTTCAACCCTTAGGCAATGTGCCGAAATCCTTAGTTTACATAATGCCTGTCTATGTCTGAAGTCTTTTATTTTCAGGTAAGGTTCCATTTTGAAACAGTTTTTAACGTTAAAGTATGTATCAAGTTTGCGACTTTTATATTAATGGAATCATCTACATCAAATGACAAAATTATATGCTAACATAGAATTGTGTGTTTGGTACAATAACAGTATATTGGGTTTTTGGTAAGGGGGCCGCGTTGGCTGAGTTGTGACGATGTCCAGACACTTTATCACTAGCCCTCCACCTCTGGGTCGCGAGTTTGAAATCCACGTGGGACAGTTGCCTGGTAGTGATCGTAGGCAGGTGGTTTAGGCAAACAAAAATTTCAGATATCGTGAGCTCTATATTGTCCTGTTTTGTCTTTCGAATTCAAGGCGTTTTATGTTGCTTTTGCCTACTTTGCAAGTTGTACGAACACGTCCTGATTTAGTCAGATATATATATTGTACGTACACGTCCTGAAAATTAGTCAGGTACAAAGATCTTGTTGTACGTACACGTCCCGATTTAGTCAGGTACATATATTGTATACATGCACGTCCTGATTTAGTCAGGTACACATATCATGCAAGTAATAAATGGGTACTCTGTACAGTATACAGGTAAGTAATGAATGGGTACTCTGTACAGTCTACAGGTAAGTAATGAATGGGTACTCTGTATAGTCTACAGGTAAGTAATAAATGGGTACTCTGTATAGTCTACAGGTAAGTAATGAATGGGTACTCTGTAATAGTCTACAGGTATAATAAATGGTACCTGTATAGTCTACGGTAAGTAATGAATGGGTACTCCTGTATAGTCTACAGGTAGTATGATGGGTTACTAATCTGTTAGTATACAGGTAAAGTAATAAATGGGTACTCTGTACAGTATTAATGTAAGTAATGAATGGGTACTCTGTACAGTATACAGGTAAGTAATGAATGGGTACTCTGTACAGTATACAGGTAAGTAATGAATGGGTACTCTGTATAGTGTACAGCTAGGTAAGTAATGAATGGGTACTCTGTACAGTCTACAGGTAAGTAATGAATGGGTACTCTGTACAGTATACAGGTAAGTAATGAATGGGTACTCTGTATAGTCTACAGGTAAGTAATGAATGGGTACTCTGTATAGTCTACAGGTAAGTAATGAATGGGTACTCTGTACAGTATACAGGTAAGTAATGAATGGGTACTCTGTACAGTATACAGGTAAGTAATGGATGGGTACTCTGTACAGTATACAGGTAAGTAATGGATGGGTACTCTGTATAGTCTACAGGTAAGTAATGAATGGGTACTCTGTACAGTATACAGGTAAGTAATGAATGGGTACTCTGTACAGTATACAGGTAAGTAATGAATGGGTACTCTGTACAGTCTACAGGTAAGTAATGAATGAGTACTCTGTACAGTCTACAGGTAAGTAATGAATGGGTACTCTGTATAGTCTACAGGTAAGTAATAAATGGGTACTCTGTATAGTCTACAGGTAAGTAATGAATGGGTACTCTGTACAGTCTACAGGTAAGTAATGAATGAGTACTCTGTACAGTCTACAGGTAAGTAATGAATGGGTACTCTGTATAGTCTACAGGTAAGTAATAAATGGGTACTCTGTACAGTCTACAGGTAAGTAATAAATGGGTACTCTGTATAGTCTACACTAGGTAAGTATGAATGGGTACTCTGTATAGTATACAGGTAAGTAATGAATGGGTACTCTGTACAGTATACAGGTAAAAAATGAATGGGTACTCTGTATAGTATACAGGTAAGTAATGAATGGGTACTCTGTATAGTCTACAGGTAAGTAATGAATGGGTACTCTGTACAGTATACACGTAAGTAATGAATGGGTACTCTGTACAGTATACACGTAAGTAATGAATGGGTACTCTGTACAGTATACATGTAAGTAATGAATGGGTACTATCTACAGTATACAGGTAAGTAATGAATGGGTACTCTGTACAGTATACAGGTAAGTAATGAATGGGTACTCTGTACAGTATACAGGTAAGTAATGAATGAGTACTCTCACGGTACAGTATACAGGTAAGTAATGAATGGGTACTCTGTACAGTATACAGGTATGTAATGAATGGGTACTCTGTACAGTATACACGTATGTAAACCGGGCCGTTTACAAGACAGTCATTGAATCTCTAACCAGCTTTGATATATAGTGATACGTATCGAATCCAAAGTAGGGTAACAGTACTCGCCTTGTCTGCCGATTCACTGGGTAGAGTACACCTTGGAGTCGTCATTAATAATATTTGATAAACGGTATTTCTCTCTGAACACAGTATTCAAATAAGGAAATGGTTCGCCAATATGTCTACTAATGCTGTGTGCGAAATAACACCAATCCCAAACAGTTTTTAAAATATTTTTATTGATATTCAAGTAAAGGAATAACAAATGAGTTACGAGAACAGTGTCTGGTTCTACTGTTTCGTATGGTGGCTCGTTAGAAAACGCGAGATTGCGAAAACGCGAGAATGCGAAAACTCGACGGCGAGAATGCGAGCTTTACAGTTTCTCGTGCATCCCGGGGAGCCCGGCTATATACCACAGGTACTTGTGGACATGATACGATACAAGGTACGATATATTTTTTTTACAAATTAAGCATGCGATTGTAATACAGTAATTTACTCGTCTATAATGTAACATTTTGATTAAAAACATCAAATTCATGTCCAGAAGTACCTGTGGGCTATACCCGATGATATTGGGATTTTTATTGACAGACGAGTCGAGTATTGGTATTGGTACCTTATTTTTAAAGACGCGTAATATATACCATTGTCTTCACAGGGAAATGAGAATTTGTTGTTGGACATACCTTAACTTTACCATGCTAGATTTAAATTTGGTAAAAAAAATGACAACACTAGATGTTCATTGATATTTAGCAGTGCCGTCCGCAAAACGAAATATATTCAGATTGAAGGTCTGATAGTCCGAGGGCCTATTACTCTGAATATAAAACTTTGAAATAAGAAATAAGTAAATTTCAGAATGTGTACCCCCTAACTTTGTGTTGGGGGTATAATAATGCTTTCCTGTGAGAAATTAAGATATTTTTTAAAATAGGGAATGTTGATGAAACTTGGCCTGGTGGTTACAATCAGTTATAGTGCAAAAAAATGAGTTTCTTCATTAAGACAAGTACTGCTAGTTTTTTAACATACAGGGAAATTTGTGCTTAGTCCATATATGGGTTTTTCCAGGTGGTTGACTTTCAAACAAAAAAATTGTTCTCATTCTCATTGGGTGCCGTAGATCGTGAGTTCGAGGCCCGGTCAGGGCACGAGTCAAAAAGTTGTCTTCCTTCGTCATTTGTGTTTCTAAGCTATTATCTATTTATTAGCACAACGTATCATATACACTATGTGTTGGTGATCCGAAGATATAGATTTGAATTTCCTGTCGTAGTTGTACAGAGAGAAATATATATAATATATGTACAATTCGTATCCATGTATGTATATACATTGCGATCCAGGTATTCATATCATCTTATAGACGACTTCCACAATAATCATGTCAGGGTATCGGGCCGACCATCACTGCGCCATATGCATTGAACGTCCTTTTTAAGAACGCCGAATGTGGCCCAGCGGTATAAGCTGTGAGTATTTCTGGCTAGGCGATTGGGTGCCGTAGATCGTGAGTTCGAGGCCCGGTCAGGGCACGAGTCAAAAAGTTGTCTTCCTTGGTCATTTGTGTTTCTAAGCTATATATATATAGGTATTTATGACAATTTTTTTTTTAAATACACATGTATATGATACATGCATGCTACTGTGCTTGCACTGACCTACATTTTGACCTTGATGGGAGATTGTCTCATTTGATATATAATATAGATAGCTAGCATATGTATTGCATATCACACTTTTTGTGGAAAATTTTCCCTTCAGGAAAGGAGAAAAATGATGATTCTTAATTACCAAAAACAGATCCAATTTAGTTTCATTTTAAAAACAATAATGTAGAATGAGAACAATTGTGAATTATATATATATAGGTGTTTCTGGCTTTTTTTTCTAATATAAACTACAATGTAGGCATGCTCCTGTACCACACGTATGACATTTTATTGACAGGAAATGTAGAAGATGGAGCGGCACAAATAGATTATAAAGTGATAAAAGCTCATTTCCTCTGATTTAAGTAGTTAGAATATTTTATTACTGTAAATATAGTATAAGTGCATTATATACATATCACAAGTAATAATAATAAAAAAACTCATTTCAAACAAATATGTTAGAATTTATTCTGATAATGTTTTGTTACTGGTTTATTGAAAGATTGCATTTTGCCTCTCCTTGAAATTTCAGTACACACTGGATGAAAACTTTTTCATAGAGAATAACACTGAGCCATCCAATACAAAGCTAAGCAAAATGTCTTTTAAAATCATGTTCGGAACATGTGCACTACACTCCAGTGGCAAACCTTACTACACTAAATAGTTACAGGTACCTCCAGAATGTGCCTTATATATGCTTTCAAAAATGTCAAATAAACTTGGTACTATATACATGTACCACTGTTCTGATATCATCAATGATGAGTGAAAATAGGTCTCTCCAGCATGTTATCAACCCAATCAACGCAGGATTCAGATTGGATTAGGTGATGACGTTTCAATATTACTTCCACATTTAAAGCATCATAACTATGTATCAGTACTTTTTCTTCACTTTCACACTCAGTCTTTCCACTGCTGAACAATACTCTGTCAGGATTCTGACTGGTTCTTTTTATTTTTAGCATTGATAATGTCTGAGAACCAGAGTGGCCTAGGTTTATCCATCTGAACAATAAATTTATCCTCCAATTTTTCTCGCTCGTTTTCTTCATCTTCGTATATCACTGCCACTTCTGAGTGTGGGGAGTCATACTTGAGATTGTCACCCATCTTTTTCATCATTTCTTGGGTCTCCTGTCGCACTTTGTCATAACAAGCACCTGTAATTAGACAGAGGAAAAGTCAATTACAACTATAAATCAAAGGTAAACAGAAGTAGGGTTATTTTGAAATCCATTTTAAACAAGAGTACTGCAAAGCGGAAAAATATACGCCCATTGAATGCCAAAGTGTTAAATACTATATCTTGCATTAAAATAAGATTTGAATAATCTTAAGAGTGGTTTTATTAGCTGGAATGCCATAAATCTCATTTTCACTACAAAGTCATCAATGCTGGAATTTTAACAGTTTGAGGAAAACAAGTCATTACTGTAAAGGTCATTAAACACAACTTGATATCATAATTATAGTCTACTAATTTCAAACAAATCAACAGAAAAATGTAGGAGAGCTCTGGACAATATTCAAGTACTAGCTATAGAAATAAACAAAGGACAATACTGGTAGCTTTTTCAGGGAAACATAACTTTAGATGATGACTATATTAAGCTTCACAGAGAGATCTCTGAACATAAAATTCAAATACTGGAAAAAAACTATGGGCAAACTTTTAAAGAAATAATTCTTTTAATAAAAACACAACTTCATATCATTATTGTAATGTACTGGGTATTCTGAGTTTCAGATATCAGTTAAAAATATAAGAGATCTGTAGACAAAAATCAAATACTAAAATAAACAAAGGACAGTAACTTTTTGCAAAAATAATTGAATCAAAATTCTTTTCTGGGAAACAGAACAAAGTTTAAAAAAAAAAAAGATGTACAAATGTAGAAGATCTCTGGACAAGTATGAAATACTGAAGTGAACAAAGAGCAATAACTTTTGTAAAAATACATTCATTAAAATTCTTTTTGGGAAAACAACTTTATATCATGATCATAATAATGTATACAGTTTCAAAGAGATAGGCCTGAAAAATGTAAGAGGAGATTGCTGGATGGACAGACGATGCCATACCATGCATAATACTCCTGTATAAAAAGTAACTTCTAAGTCTTCTACGTACGGAATCATTGTTTATCAATAGTACAAAACCAATAAAGAAAATTTGTAGTGCCTACCTGTTATGGTATATGTATTAGCAAGCTATATATCCTAACAGTTCAGTAATCCAGAATTAAAATTCCTGATACAACATGCCAGACTCTCTACAAACATCACACGATTGTGGTGTTGTCTGCAAGGAAGTGTGGACACTGCTTCAGGAGAGCATGCACTGTTACATGAATACTGGTAAGTTCTATTATAGAAGTACTTGGTAAGGATAACAAGTTTTTCAAGATAGCAACTATCTTGAATGTGACCATGGGTTTGAATTTCAATGAGAACTATCTGTGGACCAATTCAAACACTAGAGAACCTTAGAGATTTTTTTTTTTTCATGGTATATCTGCTAACTGCTGTGGTGGCAATTGCAATCTGACCTACAATGATATGGCATTAAATGCTGGTTGAAAGCCAACACATTTCAAAAAGGACACACTAGTACTGTCGATCATAAACATCTCATGAGAAAAAGTTCATTTTCAACAAGATTTCCTGATCTGGAAAATACTGACAAACCAATCTTATATGTTGTAGAATTAAAATTTCAGTTTGGACCATTTGTGGTCTTATCATAATTCATTAGAAGTCCTGTGCACACCTAAATGAAATTAAACATTCTGTTAAAAATATGTATAGTGATGGTATGTTTTTCAAGATGACTAACTATTTGTTAATTGTGTCCAATTTGCATTGGCACTGATGCTTGATCTATGCTTTTAATTAAACAAGACAATAATCTCACCACATATTGTGTTAAATTTGTGAAAGCTTCCGCAACGTAAACATGACACAATATCTTTCTGAGTCGTTTGGCGCTTTAGTACGTATGTGTATCCAAAGCGACGAGTTTGTCTCTTTTCCTTTGACCTACGAGACCTCTGGGTTTGATGTGAAATCCACATTATTCCATTTCCATTGAGTAATTCCCTCAAGAAAGATGAACCGTCTGATGGCATATTGTTGGTATTCTCAGGAATAACAGGACACCCAACCATAGATGGCAAAAATTCTGTCAAAACGAAAGCATTGAAACATCATGAAAAAACATGCATGTATATATACAACATTATTAAACTCAAACACATAATGAATGTCTATTAATTGTACATAGATACATTGTACTTTCAATTGTTAACTTTGACATAATAGACCTACAGTTATAAAATTCAGGAATTTCTATAATATTGTCTAATGGCATTTAGACAATATTTTAGAAATTCCTGCATGTATTAGTAATGCAAATGTTGACAGATCTCTAAAACAGATGATCTAAAATATTATGGAATGGAGGCCTAGGGATGCATTCAGGAAATATGCCGAGTTTGGTCAAGCTATAAATAGATATTATAAGCGATATATAGCTATAATAACGATGAATTAGCATATGTGCTGTATCCAACCAGCTAACCAGTATATTCAGACCGTATAGGCTACTACAGTAGCCCGAGTAGGTCGTGTAACATTAGGATGACACTATACCTAGTCAATTTCTAGATATAGCAAGTCAATGGATGAATAAATTGTCGAACGGAACAACTAAAATGATGGTTTATAAAATATATCTTACGGTTTTGTAAACCTGTCCATCTAAGAAATAATGAATCTAATTGTTTCCACGCTCTCTGTAACCGCTGCATAACACTCATGTTGGCAGCCATATTGCATCCGATGGGATTTATGTAGGATGTGGTACAAGATATTTAATTGGCTGATAGAACTAAACTGGATTATTTTGACCAATCATATTGCACGTTTCATTTTACCTACTATCACCGGCGAATCCAACATGTCTGAAAGATACAGCTTTTCTCTTACTACTTTTAGGTAAATGTATATTTATAAAAGAAAGTTAATATATATAACTGTAAAAATCACAAGTTATATAGTTATATTTAAGGCTAATTTGGAAATCAATAACTAGAGTGTCACACAAAATCATTTTATCAGTAAATAAGATTGGCATTATTCATATATATCTCTTTCACAAGTGACTTGCATTTTTGAACAGTTGCATGACAATATATTCTAATACAGAGTCCATATTGACTCACCTACTTTACTTTATATTTATTTTGTTTTTAATATTGTTCCTTTAACTGGCTATTATAATCTGCCAGTCTATGATCGATGTATTGGATATTAGATTTTATATAAAAAACAACTTGGTTTATTGGCTGAATAGTGAATGATTTTTGTTTTGTATCTGTTATAGAATTCATTTATCTCATGTCTTTTTCTATATATACATAGTATTGTTATTTATTTTATCGGTCATAAAGTCTAACCCATGACTGTTCTTTGTTTTCATCTAATGATCTATATGTAAAATATTGTCCCAGCTAATTTCACATTATCGACCTATAGCTATTTCGGTTATAATACAGGATATGTCAACTTGCTCAAAAATGCTAATGGTCCAGTATAGCAAGACTTGGCCCTAAGTGAAAATCACACTTTTGCTTGTTTAGATGTGAAAAAAAAACAGGGAAAACATATTCTTGCCTAGTACCCTGAAACAGGAATTAAACTTGGGTCCCCGGCTTGGTAAGCCGCTCTACCTCCTGCTCTGAAGAATACTCCACCAGCTGAGTAACAGATGCAATATTTAAAACTATGTACAAGCCATACGGACCCATGCTTTTTGCGCTCCTCCCTTTTTTCTGGAGACTTACCCATATCTAAGCCTGTGACTTTCAATAACACCACCTTGGGATTTTGATTTGGCGCCAGTGTGAAAGAAAATGGAAAAAACAAATTCTAACCAAGTGCCTGACAGGAGCTGAGCATAGGCATCTTGCTTGGTAATTATAAGCCATGGCTCTACCTCCTGAGCCAAAGAATCGTGCTCCATCAGCTGAGTGACAATTAAGAGACCATATTTAACACTATATGTATACTTGTACATTAAGCCACACCGACCCACTCCTTTAATACGTAAGCGATAGTGTGATTTTCACCTGAGGCCGTGGATTTCAAAGAATAGCATATCTAAGTATGCATATATTATTAATGATAATAATAATAAAATTCTGTTGCATTGTATTTATTTAAAAAAAAATGTTTTAATATGTATATTGTTATATTTTGTCAAAGAATTTGAATCAGTAGAATAAGCAACCCTAACTCTACAAATTATGAAAATTACAATTGAATTTGCAGTCCTTCCGGGAAACTTGTACAGATTGAATATGCCTTGGCAGCCGTGGCAGCAGGTGCTCCTTCTGTTGGAATAAAAGGTGAGAATGAAACAAAAAGGCTGGGAATTAAGGATCTGCTATATAGCTGGCCAGTACTTACAAGGTCAAATTAACGATATAGAAACAAACCATTACCAACACTCCTAAAAGGACACTGATACATCAATAAGTTTCATGTCATATAAGATTTCATTAGATAAGTTTTAAAGTTAGCATGCAGAGAATATATATATCAAATAAATATTAAATGGAGGCAGCCTTGTTGTGCCTTTTCCAATTTATGATATATAATATATGATACATCGTCATCTTCATTACTGTCGCGTCCGGCCGATCCTCTACCAGTGAATTAGGGTGCACGTGAATAGCAGGTTTTCTCTTTGTGTCCATCTTGTATGTGTGTATGTAGCACTGAAGTTTGTCAGCACTCTAGCGGCTTCATTCCCTAAGGGATTTTGATGAAACTGCACATAATGATAAAGGACTATAAAACCTCTGACAAATTAGAGTTTTAGGGTTTTTTTATGGCCAAAGTCACTTACTTTGCAAAAATATTATAATTGGCAAATGATGAAAATATATATACAAATGTATTCACAAATATGAAGATACAATGTAGGAAAATTCCACGGAAATTGTACTTAAACTTTGGTTGCAATATTAATACTACCCAGTATTTGGTACTAATGATTATAAATACATGCATGTACACTGTGTTAGTTGTTGAATGAATTTAATTTTTTTTTTAATTTTTCTTTATTTTGGATTTAACCATTGGGCATCAACACAATATCTGTTAGGATTACTTTTGGATTTTTTTTCAATTGTACATTTTTTTTGTATATCTGTTAATGTCATGCATGGAAATGTAAACATACAGGTGCTTAATTTTAGAGTTGCTAAAGTACAGACATGTGCAATCACAAATGTATAGACAGTGTTCTTAGTCTTTTTATCTTCATCTGACCACACACAGATCTTCATTTGACCACACACAGTTGATTTTCAGTTATCTACATGTTCATCATTATGTTGTAGCTACCAACGGAGTTGTGCTGGCTACAGAGAAGAAACAGAAATCCATATTGTATGATGAGAATAGTATACACAAGATAGAAATGATAACGAAAAATGTTGGCATGGTGTACAGTGGAATGGGACCAGATTACAGGTAATAGACAAAATCTTTTAAAGGAATTATATATGTATCTAGATCTTTTGCATGCAAATTTTATTCAGTTATACTTTTAGTTTATTAAGGTCTAAGGAATTCTGCTTCAGACATTTCATCATTGGTACTTTGCTGGGAAAAAGATAACATTAGAATCATAATTGATACCTTCAGTAGGAAAAATATCCAATTCCATATTTATATAATATGTGAATGCCAAATACCAGATGTGATCTTATAATATAGAATAATTTGACTGTTCAATCACGGTAACAATGCTCTGCTTTTAATTTTATTGTCTAATGTGTCTATAATATATACCTTCTGTAATATACATGTTTATTTACATTTTGTTCTTTTAGATAAATATTGTATATTTCTTGGAAATACTTTTCAGGTATTAAGTATCTTACACTGACAGTTTAAAGTGTATAAAATTGGCACTTTCCTATTGTGTGATAATTTGAGGCACCAGAGTTACATGTTTTGGGTTTTAGCTCACCTGTCTGAATGGCAATGTGAGTTTATGCCTTGGTGCTCTGTTATTTTGTCTATCGTCTATTCTCCATCCAGCATCACATAAAGGTCTACAATGAAGATAGTTTTAGATATGATCCTGGAATGATGCTCACAAAGTACTGGTATGTGAAAAAAAATGACATTGACAAATATTCAAAGTCAAGGGTCAAACTTATTAAAACACTTAAATTGTTTGTTTTGATTATATTTTTAACTGTAAGGCATGCAGAGAGTCATGGGGGAATCATTCCACATCTTCTTTGACTCCAAATTGTTTTATGGGCAAATTTTCAGAATAGATGGTTCCTATATTGGATAGGAACTTACTTATTGCAGATATATGTATATCTATTTCAAATGTTATCAGATCATAACCAAATTAAATGTTTTAACAATGTGATTTTGATTACAGGGTATTGGTGAAGAGTGCTCGTAAATTAGCACAGCAGTACTATATGTCTTACCAAGAACACATTCCTACAGCACAGATTGTACAGAGGATTGCCAATGTCATGCAGGAATACACACAATCAGGGTAGGAAAAACTTAACTGTGTTAATTATAACTACATACGTGCTCATTGCCCAATTTGAAGTCATAAATGTGTTCTGCAGAATTGTCTCCTGAAGATGAAATGTTATAACAAACTAGTTACAGGTGTATAAATACAAGTGCATTTTACTGTAAGTAATTAAGTAGTTTATGCAGTGGGTGGAAACAGTTGACTTGTAACAGGTATGGGAACACTAAAAGTCTGAAAATGGCGGACGAAGGTGCCAGCTCACAGCAAGTTTGAAGCTTTTAAACTCATTTACTGTATCGATATCAACAATTTAATAAGTGCACAGGACCTGTAACGCTTGATACTCAATGGATATACACAAAGGACATCACTATATGCTGTAGTTATTGCAAACACTTCTACACCATTTCTCACAATATGCCACAATACAACTAGAAATGGTGTAGATCTTTGATACATTGCAACATGTATTGGATTTGAGACATTAAATGATTACCAACCCAATAATCTGATGTCTGCTTTGTTTAGGCCTGGGGTTCTGATTTTATAGTCTTGTTGTTTGCATTTTATCCTTTTGTTCATTTTGTTTGTTTCATCCATTTAATGTGTATTTGGTGTGAAGTTGAAAATATAAGTTTTTAGGTCCATCTTTTGTAAAGGTGGATATATTGTCTGATCATTTTAGAAATGTTTGGGTTTTGCTATGTTTTTTGAAAAAAAAAATGTTTGGTTGTTTCCGAGATATCAGAATATGCTATCTGCTTTTGGTTAAAACATTCTCAGGTTTCATCTCGGAGACAATACAAGTAGTCATATCAAACATGTTCTTGTTTTTTTTTTTTTTTTTGAAGACAGAAGTTTTGATATAAAATCAATACATAATAGTGTATTAAATTTTGTTTTAATGTTAGAGGTGTGAGGCCATTTGGCGTATCCCTCCTGCTGGCTGGCTGGGACGAGGATGAGGAGACACCATATCTCTACCAGTGTGATCCCTCTGTAAGTACTGGTACCTACAGTCAGACAATCTGATCAGTACATTAATTTTGTACCCTACTGCAGTTAGACTTTCTGATATAGTATGTTTGTTCTCCTACCGATGTGGTCCCTCTGTACCAGTACAGATATAGCCTCAGTTAGACTTTCTGATACAGTACACCTGTACCCCTACCAATGTGATCCCCCTGTACCAGTACAGATATAGCCTCAGTTAGACTGTCTGATACAGTATGTTTGTACCCTACCAATGTGATCCCTCTGTACCAGTACAGATATACCCACAGTTAGACTTCCTGATACAGTATGTTTGTACCCTACCAATGTGATCCCTCTGTACCAGTACAGATATACCCACAGTTAGACTTTCTGATACAGTAAGTTTGTACCCCTACCAATGTGATCCCTCTGTACCAGTAGATATACCCTCAGTTAGACTTCCTGATACAGTACGTTTGTACCCCTACCAATGTGATCCTTCTGTACCAGTAGATATACCCACAGTTAGACTTTCTGATACAGTAAGTTTGTACCCCTACCAATGTGATCCCTCTGTACCAGTAGATATACCCACAGTTAGACTTTCTGATACAGTACGTTTGTACCCCTACCAATGTGATCCCTCTGTACCAGTAGATATACCCACAGTTAGACTTTCTGATACAGTAAGTTTGTACCCCTACCAATGTGATCCCTCTGTACCAGTAGATATACCCACAGTTAGACTTTCTGATACAGTAAGTTTGTACCCCTACCAATGTGATCCCTCTGTACCAGTACAGATATACCCACAGTGAGACTTTCTGATACAGTAAGTTTGTACCCCTACCAATGTGATCCCTCTGTACCAGTAGATATACCCACAGTTAGACTTTCTGATACAGTACGTTTGTACCCTACCAATGTGATCCCTCTGTACCAGTAGATATACCCACAGTTAGACTTTCTGATACAGTAAGTTTGTACCCCTACCAATGTGATCCCCCTGTACCAGTAGATATACCCACAGTGAGACTTTCTGATACAGTACGTTTGTACCCCTACCAATGTGATCCCCCTGTACCAGTAGATATACCCTCAGTTAGACTTTCTGATACAGTACGTTTGTACCCTACCAATGTGATCCCCCTGTACCAGTAGATATACCCACAGTGAGACTTTCTGATACAGTAAGTTTGTACCCCTACCATTGTGATCCCTCTGTACCAGTAGATATACCCACAGTGAGACTTTCTGATACAGTAAGTTTGTACCCCTACCAATGTGATCCCCCTGTACCAGTAGATATACCCTCAGTTAGACTTTCTGATACAGTAAGTTTGTACCCCTACCAATGTGATCCCCCTGTACCAGTAGATATACCCACAGTTAGACTTTCTGATACAGTAAGTTTGTACCCCTACCAATGTGATCCCTCTGTACCAGTAGATATACCCACAGTGAGACTTTCTGATACAGTAAGTTTGTACCCTACCAATGTGATCCCCCTGTACCAGTAGATATACCCTCAGTTAGACTTTCTGAACAGTAAGTTTGTACCCCTACCAATGTGATCCCCCTGTACCAGTAGATATACCCACAGTTAGACTTTCTGAACAGTAAGTTTGTACCCCTACCAATGTGATCCCCCTGTACCAGTAGATATACCCACAGTTAGACTTTCTGATACAGTAAGTTTGTACCCCTACCAATGTGATCCCTCTGTACCAGTAGATATACCCTCAGTTAGACTTTCTGATACAGTACGTTTGTACCCTACCAATGTGATCCCCCTGTACCAGTAGATATACCCACAGTTAGACTTTCTGATACAGTACATTTGTACCCTACCAATGTGATCCCTCTGTACCAGTACAGATATACCCACAGTTAGACTTTCTGATACAGTACGTTTGTACCCTACCAATGTGATCCCTCTGTACCAGTAGATATACCCACAGTTAGACTTTCTGATACAGTAAGTTTGTACCCCTACCAATGTGATCCCTCTGTACCAGTAGATATACCCACAGTGAGACTTTCTGATACAGTACATTTGTACCCTACCAATGTGATCCCTCTGTACCAGTACAGATATACCCACAGTTAGACTTTCTGATACAGTACGTTTGTACCCTACCAATGTGATCCCTCTGTACCAGTAGATATACCCACAGTTAGACTTTCTGATACAGTACGTTTGTACCCTACCAATGTGATCCCTCTGTACCAGTAGATATACCCTCAGTTAGACTTTCTGATACAGTACGTTTGTACCCCTACCAATGTGATCCTTCTGTACCAGTAGATATACCCACAGTTAGACTTTCTGATACAGTACGTTTGTACCCTACCAATGTGATCCCTCTGTACCAGTACAGATATACCCACAGTTAGACTTTCTGATACAGTACGTTTGTACCCTACCAATGTGATCCCTCTGTACCAGTACAGATATACCCACAGTTAGACTTTCTGATACAGTACGTTTGTACCCCTACCAATGTGATCCCTCTGTACCAGTAGATATACCCACAGTTAGACTTTCTGATACAGTACGTTTGTACCCTACCAATGTGATCCCTCTGTACCAGTAGATATACCCACAGTTAGACTTTCTGATACAGTAAGTTTGTACCCCTACCAATGTGATCCCTCTGTACCAGTAGATATACCCTCAGTTAGACTTTCTGATACAGTACGTTTGTACCCTACCAATGTGATCCCCCTGTACCAGTAGATATACCCACAGTTAGACTTTCTGATACAGTACGTTTGCACCCTACCAATGTGATCCCTCTGTACCAGTAGATATACCCACAGTTAGACTTTCTGATACAGTAAGTTTGTACCCCTACCAATGTGATCCCTCTGTACCAGTAGATATACCCACAGTGAGACTTTCTGATACAGTACGTTTGTACCCCTACCAATGTGATCCCTCTGTACCAGTACAGATATACCCACAGTTAGACTTTCTGATACAGTAAGTTTGTACCCCTACCAATGTGATCCCTCTGTACCAGTAGATATACCCACAGTGAGACTTTCTGATACAGTACGTTTGTACCCTACCAATGTGATCCCTCTGTACCAGTACAGATATACCCACAGTTAGACTTTCTGATACAGTACGTTTGTACCCTACCAATGTGATCCCTCTGTACCAGTAGATATACCCACAGTTAGACTTTCTGATACAGTACGTTTGTACCCTACCAATGTGATCCCTCTGTACCAGTAGATATACCCTCAGTTAGACTTTCTGATACAGTACGTTTGTACCCCTACCAATGTGATCCTTCTGTACCAGTAGATATACCCACAGTTAGACTTTCTGATACAGTACGTTTGTACCCTACCAATGTGATCCCTCTGTACCAGTACAGATATACCCACAGTTAGACTTTCTGATACAGTACGTTTGTACCCTACCAATGTGATCCCTCTGTACCAGTACAGATATACCCACAGTTAGACTTTCTGATACAGTACGTTTGTACCCCTACCAATGTGACCCCTCTGTACCAGTAGATATACCCACAGTTAGACTTTCTGATACAGTACATTTGTACCCCTACCAATGTGATCCCTCTGTACCAGTAGATATACCCACAGTTAGACTTCCTGATACAGTACGTTTGTACCCTACCAATGTGATCCCTCTGTACCAGTACAGATATACCCACAGTTAGACTTTCTGATACAGTACGTTTGTACCCTACCAATGTGATCCCTCTGTACCGGTAGATATACCCTCAGTTAGACTTTCTGATACAGTACATTTGTACCCCTACCAGCGTGATCTCTCCACGCTCTTTATATTTTTAATTACGATACCATAAGTGTTAAAAAGATTAAAGAAGTTGAAAAATTAATTTAAGAAGATCTTGCAGTAGTTTTACCAAGATCCCTTTAGGATCTGTGGTGTAACCTCAAATACTGCCAGCATTTAGTTGTGGTCTTACACATGATCTTTGAATACTGGATACTTATTCATAATTCATATATATATACATTCATGTTTAAGAATATTGATGTACATGTGTATTAAGAATTCAGACTTTTACAATTTTATTTCAGGGAGCATATTTTGCCTGGAAAGCTACTGCCATTGGAAAGAATCATGTAAATGGAAAGACATTTTTAGAGAAAAGGTAAATGAGCACATCCTTTTTCTGTTCTGTGTTTACTATCATATAATGGTAATAGGGAAGCGGGGAGTTACTTCAAATAAATTACTTACTATATGAACACATTTGCCTTTAAAACTGATATTTTTTTGTGTAAATGTTCACTTTCCATTGCCAAGAAATATTTTTTCTTTACATTGAAGAAAACTTTTATTTTTATGTTTTCATTCTTCTTCTAGGTACAGTGATAATCTTGAGTTAGAAGATGCCGTCCATACAGCTATTTTGACCTTGAAAGAAAGCTTTGAAGGTCAAATGACAGAAGATAATATTGAGATCGGAATCTGCAATCAGGATGGTTTTAAGAGATTATCATCAGCTGAGGTTAAAGACTATCTAGCTTCTGTACAGTAATAGACTTCTACTATGGTGTTGCATTGTCTACTTGAACTGTTTCATAGTGATGCCATTGACAACATAGATCTCAATATGGACATAAAGACTTGGACAATGTGAAGGAATATTGAAACATTGTTGAAATTGAAATTTTTATTCATTTCAAATACAAATGTTTTGTCTTGACATCTTCAATTTGGGAACAAGTCTAGATTTTTTGTGGCTTTGTGGTAAAAACAAATAAATTGGCCATTCAGAACAAGTAACAATTGTTAGGTTCCCCATGATTGCTTACATGTTTTGCCAGCATTATTCCATCTTTTGATACTGAAAATGTGTACAATAATGCAATTAAAAAAGTTATCATGATTTTGTTGAAATTCAAATACAGGTACAGGATATATAGTGCTATTGTCGATGAAAATTAACAACATTCAGAATAGATCTCACCTAATATTAAAATGTTCATCAATAATTCATATGTATTATGATTTTTGTACATTGTTGTATTTTATTGAAGAACATTGAAATGTGTTGATATCATTGTCATACATTTCATTATGATAAAAATAAACCATCATTCATTTACACTTTAAGACTTTGTATTTGTGTATCTAGCTATAAAAGTTTGCCATGATTTGGTATCCATTGTCTATGATTTTTTTTTCTTTGAAAACTACTTCAGATTGTTAAGTTTTTGCTGTAGTAAGTGTTCCTGCTCCAATAACTTTACTGTTCAACAATTATGTCAACAAGCTTTTTTGATGTACTAAAATCAAGATCAACTTTAATGTATAATGATTATTAAACTTTTTCACATTAGAAGCTGAAAGCCATTTCAAACACATGCTATCAACATTATATTAACCTATAATAGCACTTATTTCTGTATCCTAAACAAAATAGTGCAGGAGAACACACACAAGCATTTCTTCTAAAAAGGTCATTTACAAGTTAGGTTACAGTAAGTCCTATACCCTTGGTTCAAACACACAAACTGGCTAAAGATGCTTTGTTATAGATCAATCCATTGACATAACAAAACCAGTTTTCACCATTTTAACAACTAGTCTGTGAGTACTATCATCCGATACTAGTATCACGCTGTACATGGACGATAGTTCTCTAGTCTCTGTCTAAGAATGGTCTCCTATGCTTGCTGAAGGCAGTGTGATTTGGCCAAAATATTCACAGATAGTTTACTTATTTTGTTCTGTGTCGGTGGATCAATCAGAACGGAACAAGAGATCAACCATCATAATTGTTTTGGTCACTAATTTACTTTTAGTATGTGATATACTATATCCCCAAATACAAGATCCTAATTAAATTGTACATGAATTAATAAAAAACATTTATCTAAACTTGTGAATGTCAAAATGTAGTTTAGGGTGACCTACTACTGGTATGCAACACGTTCTTTGATTGACGTTTTGACACAAAAAATGTGTGGACTTGAAATTCTGCATCAGATATGCCCTAGAAACCCGTTTTGCCTTATGAACTTTGAAATGTAGGTCACAGTGACCTTGTCTTGTGACACATTCATATTTATCCTGTTATGCACCACGGTTTACTTCTGGAGATAAAAAAATTGGTAGTAATAATCTACTTCAGGTATAACTGTCTTATAATGACCAAGATGTATCCAAACAAACTCTTCTAGAACATTGAAACAGTACAGAGGATTTTGCAAAAAAACAATTCACACATTATGAAGTCTGAGGTCAAAATATAGGTTACCATGACCTACTTCAGTACGAGGCACACCATCATCCCATTATGTAACCATACAAGACTTTATGAGAAATTTCACAGAAGATAAGCTTCAAAGTAAATCGTGGACAGACATTATGATCCTATATTCCATATACATGTATTCCAAAGCCAGACCAAGTAAAAATCACTCAAGACATCCATATACAATGTTTAATTTTATTCTTCAATGTGAAGAGATAAACTCAAGACTCATAGCATTTTGAAAATTTGGAACAAAAACAGAAAGTAAGTGACTCCAAATTTGTACAGCTTTACAAAATATGGCCATGCATACGTAGGTAGATATGTTTACCTCCATAGCTTGTACGTTATCATTTAGCTTTGATTTGTCCTGTCCCAACAAAAAAATAAAATCGTTGATAAAAATGTTACAACAGAATGAAAGCTGACTGTAGATACACCAAACCACACATCACTAGTTTCATTCTGAAATATAATGTTTCAAATTTAAAGCTGTAATTCATACCAAAACAAAACAAATTAATTGTAAAAAAGTAAATCAATGTTTGGTGAGACCATGAACAGATCCGAAATAACATAAAATATAAACATTAAGGCAGTATAGAGTTCATCATTTGACTGGACAATCAAAACTTGTCCTACACATGTCATTCCTAATAACCTCCACCAATCTTTTTTAACTAAACTGTCGTACATTAATGTTGTTCATGTCTGTTCACAGGTATATTCTGTGGGAAATTTCCAGATCAATGTTTTTTTGTTTTTGTTTTTATTCAAATGTTGAAAACGCTTTTCAAAACAATCTGATCAGAAATCAATTACCAGGGTAGCATTTCTTGTGCTGAAACACTGTATAATGTCTAGTTGTAGTTGCACAAAAAGATTTTGTAATGGATACAAAAACGAGTTATCTTCCCATTACAAAGGCATAAAAACAAAATATTCACACCTGATAAATTCATGCACCATGATTATTAAGCACTTAAGCATTAATATAACAGTATTTCCCCATCATTACAAACTAAATCACAAGCCATATCCTCAATCCAGTGATTCATACTCATGCCTATGTTGGACCATAACCATAGGTAACCAAATTAAATTGTCACACAAAAAGCATGATGGTTGCAATACAACTGTTGTTGATCAATCAAATGATCTTATAGTTTACTTGTTTAGAGAAAGAAATATACATATTACATTAAATGAAAACAAACAATTTAATTAAAAGAAACTTTTAATGAAGGTTTGCCAAGGCTGTTTGTGGCATATACATGTAATTCAACAACTGTACTCATATTGACAAAAGTTGTACATATAACAAAACATGGATATACCACAAAGATATCTTAAGTACTATGTTCATTATATACTTTATTTTTGAAAATCCTTGTAAATTCTGAATTTGTGATTTAAGTTTAGATTAAAAAAAAAGAATTCATAATGCATCCAGCAAAACAAAGAGTTGTTTGAGAATAGCATATTTTATGTAAAAAAAAAAGAAACCCATGTACCTTAAAGATGTTGTAGAGACCTGTTCTGTGTAGTCTGATAAACTAAAAATATTGAATATACCATAGAAAATGCAATGCACTTTTAAAACCTTGTATGGATTTTAATCAGTTTCAGTTACTTGCAACCCATTCTGTGCCCTATTGACATGAGGATTTCATTTGCCAGATTGTTTTACTTCATATCAATTACTTCAACTTAACAACAATTAGGACCAATTGGTGATTTGTTAGAAGTGGAGAGTATCTGTCATCTTACTAGCTCAGACTAGAATTTCCCTGTAGCCTAGAGGTAGGATGTCCACTTGGAGAGTTAGAGGTCGCTAGTTCGAGTCCTGTGTAGGCAGCGTATTTTTCATTATTCCATCTTATGACCAATTTGGTGACGTTAACAACTCCAGGAGTAAGCTACAGGAGATTGAGAGGCATCTTTGGAGCTAAAGAACCCACTGGGTTGTAGTAGTCTTTTGGGGCAGCCAAGGAGGGTAAAAGTTGAGAGTATCAGCCATCTTACTAGCTCAGACTAGTGGTAATTTCCCTTCAGCCTGAGCCCCGTTCGATTTGCACTCTTCTCATTCTAGAATATATCTTCCGGTCACTCGATTTGAAGCCCTTCTGCTTCTGGAAGATCTTCTACTTCTTCCGTCTCGAAGCTGGAAGATTTCTCTTCCAAGATTGCGGAGACTATGTTTTAAGTGTGCGAGTGACGAGTTTCACTAAGGAAGGATATATGACACATACATGCATGTGTTTGTATCATAGTGTTTGAGAAAACTTAAAAACTTGTTTATTTTGGGTAATAGTCTCCCGGTTTACTTGATTTACATCTAACGGAATGAGATCTTCTTAGAAGGCTTCTCTTCTGAGAAGAGTTCAAATCGAGTGGGGCTCGGGTAATAGGATTCTGCTCGGAGAGGTCACTATTTCGAGGCCCAGTGAGGGCAGGGTATTTCTCATTATTCCCCCTATTACAATCTAGTACTTCTTATTGTCCACAACTGTCAGATTAATAGACTGAGTGTATAAATTTAATATATACCTTTAATAAACATAAAATAATGTACAATGGTTTCTATGTTCATAAATAGTTATATTTAAAATCACAGTTGGAGTCGAGGTATTTGTATTTAATCAGGATTTAATATGAATTCTGATATCCATGATTAAACTTGGATAGATATTATCATTCATTCTTGTTCTGCCAAGTTATACAGAATTTTACCTTTTTTTCAAAAGAAATTAAATTACAATATCTTATCTGGTAGACTACAAATAAAAAAAAAACACTGATAAAAACAGGAAAACTAAATTACCATGCCAGTTAAGAAAACTTATTTGTTAAACATTTCATTAACTTCTCAATTTCCCAAAATAGTTTGGGGTAAGGTATTAAAATATTCAAAAACTAAAGAAACAGACGTGAATTTAATTTCCATTTTTGAAATAAAAAAAAGAAGAAGGAAAAACCTTTCTCAATAAGCAATGTGAACAATGACAGATAATTCATTTTATGACACAAATAATTGGTGAATCTAAATACAAGCTGTTGGGTTTCATCTAAGAAAGTTTCAGAGATACATTTCTCATACAAAATATCATACGGTAGTTTCCTCACACAACTCCAGTCACATGTATCAGCGTAATAATATACACAAAATTATTTTCTGTGTGTATTGTCAGATTTGATACATATATTCCATCAAATGGATCAAGGCGATAAATATACTACCAAAACAAAAATAATTTAGAGAGAAAAGATATAAAGTCTTACATCTCTGAAGCTATTTCAGTAATTATGCGTGTATTGATATCTTGTTAATGTTAATAAAGGGGGTACATGAATTCATGCAAACTACACATATATCTAATTCTGACTCCTTACGGACCTGGCCAAATTCCTAACACACAGTCAATAGGGTTGGGAGATCATGCCAAGTCCCTGTGCTCCTAACCGTGACAGTACACTTTGGCATAGCCTTACAATGACCTTTTACATTTCACTCAATGGAATTTTCATTTAATTTTCAGCTCACCCGGGTAATGATTGAGAACTTCAAAATATAAAATTTGAGTACATACCTTATGATGCTTTTCCCAATCAACGAATGTATCAAACCTCCATTTCATGGTCAGAATATTTCAAAAAGAGGGTCAACAGGAAATTATCATCTATAGTTGGCTGCTATACATAAATGTGTATGTCTTGCATTCAGAAATTTACTTCTTTAACTTAACTTAAACTGATCACTCTTCTCGAGCCCATGCTAATGTTCAGTAAATAAACATTGTTAATTGCATGTCTAATTTTAGAATTAAATAGGATACATCAAGTCAAATGCAATCACATTTGTATACCTTAACCTACCAGCTGCATTTATATAGATAACAAATGGATGATTTCTGACAGATGGTCGTCATCTGAGAGGAATGTAGCTATATATGCAGGGTGTGAATATTAGTTCTACATACCCACCAGTTAATTGGTACATTTTCTGTAGCTAATTTCTGACTCAAAATGCATCCTGTGTTACATGTCTTTTGTTTTTAATTGGAAATTGTCTTTAATTTTGTACTATCAAAATAATCATATTACACATTATTTATTGTATTTTAAACATGAATGGTGAAAATACATGTTTAGTTTCATGAAAATCATATGAAAATGAGATTTGTGGAACTGTATGGATACAACTTTCTTAACGGGAAAGGTGAGCAGTTTTTGACAAAAGATGAGGCCTAAAATAAACTAGTACAACAGGTGATATTTGTGAACAAGCAATATCATGTTTCATGAAAAAATATAGGCAAGGTAATCAACTCTGCAGTCATTATTATAATTCACTGAATACAAGCTTAAATGTGAAGTCTAAAAATCTTTCAAATATTATCTTTACTAAATATTTTTGACTTCCCTAAAACAAGTATTAATGGCACCAGAGAAATACAGTGAAGGTTTTACATTCAGCATTTGAAAAAAAACTCATTAACAATATCTCCATACGATAACATCAATGCAAACTAATTACACTTGAACTTGTTAATCTGGACAGCTTGGTTCTCACAAAAATATCAGGTTACAGAATACACATAGCCCTCTATGTTAATTTTTAATTGTGAACTTAATTCCTCAATAAGAGTTGATTTTTTCACAACTTGAACCTTTTCACTACATTTAAACACTACAGTGTATTTTAGATACACAAATGTATTCTTTCATTCACCAAACACAATGCTGACACAAACAGTGAGGTCAGTGTTCCAAAGGCATTTTGAATTTGGCCTTAGACAAATTTTTAAGCTTGAGCTTTTCCAACCTCTTTTTATTTTTACCGCCGATGGATGTGAACTCTACATTGATTTTGCGGCCTGCTAAGGTTGTCTGATGAAGGCGGAGTGCAATCTGAAAAAATAAGAATATTCTTAAGTCAATAATAAATGAAAATTACATCATTTTCTTGTTATATATTTGTTGAAGACGCATAAATTGTCAAACACATACCACTGTTTGAAAGGAGATAAACTACCATAACATCAAAATTTCATAGTATCAGTCTAGTTAAACATAAAATAAATCAATTTTTCATGCCAATGATTGAGGCATTACCTGCAAGTTCATTTCCTGCTACAATAAACATGTATTCATACATTCAAAAGAAGATAGCTGGGCCAAGATAATGAATGCATGATTACAAATCACTTGAGCTTCTGTTGTTCAAGTATGCACATGTACATGCGACCAACATTTCAAAACCAACTCATCTTGTTAATTTTTAGCTGTAGTTTTTAGCTGTAGCTTTAGTAGTAATCTGTGATTATCAATTGACGTGACTGGTAAAATATGCCAGTTAGATGCCATATTATGTTCTATACTATCTTATAATGAAATAAGATTACCATCACCTTTTTGAGTGGTTAGGTGGCATTCTACATTATAACCCTAACTTTCACTTCAAAGTCAATGTTTAATTTTCTAATAATTTAAAGGATACAAGTAATCAAAAATACTTGAACGAAATGTTGTTTAGGGAAACAGCTTTATATCTTCATTATCAATCTTTAAAAGTTTCAATGAAATTGGTTAACAAATGTAGGAGATCTCCAAACAAAAAAATCCAATACTGAAATAAACTTTTTACTTTGGCATAAATAGTAGAAACAAAATGTCTTTCGGGGAGAAGTTTCACTACATGTGACAGACGGACAATGCCATGCCACGGTACCATAATACTCCCAATTAAATGTTGACAGGCATATTGGTTTTGTGACTATACAGCATTAATAGTCAATAAGGCATATCAAACAATATTTTCATGGCAGGTTTGCGACACAATCGATAAAAATAAACAAACTTAGCTAAATTTTCCATTTAAACAATTGCATTTAATACTCTGATACAGTGTACATACCCCATGACTTATTCTGTCTTTAAATTCTATATAGGCAAATCCTCTGGCTCTGTCTGTTCCCTTTTCCTTTGGAATCCTGATCATTTTCACGCCACCTGAAAATCAAATGTGTGATGTTTAACATTCTTATATGAAATCAATGAAAATTGTAGTGTGGTAGACTACAAAATAACAATCATGATATAGATGTCACCAGCTCATTTACTTTTAGTAAGGAGTTACCTGGTACTAAACAGTGTTGTCCCAAAGGCAATAGATCAAAATACTGTTGAGATTGTTTCCATAATATAGCTTTTGGGAATGCCACAACTAAAAAGATCCAAGGCTGTCCAGCAAGATCCGTCTGTATGAACTTTTCTCCTCATACTTTTTGTCATTGTAATATTTCCAACCTTTAGTGTTTAAAGTATGCTACAGTTTCACTCTGTCTGTATACGTAATTACAAACATTTTCATTGGGATGGAAAAACAAGCTTAAGCTTTTACATTTTAATTCCCCCAACCCTGTTGGTATTCAAAGGCAACCTAATATGTTTAAATCAAATCAATTCCTCAAATATTTTAATATTCAAAAACTTTTTAAGGTACAAAGAGAGCCTATCAAAAACAAATTGGTTGTCAGAAAAGTATCCACAAAGTACTTTCTGAGAAATCTTCAACTGAAAAAATCTAAGATGGCTACCTGTCAGCCCTATGGTTTTTCTAATTAATCTCAAAATGGAACATGTATACACAAAATATTTTTAGTGAAGTGGACTCTACTACCCATGCTACATCTATGATTTAAGGTTTGATGGTCTAGCTTTGTCAGAAACAGAGCTAAATGCAAAACCTAAACATTGATGGGTAAAAGCACTGCCTATGCGTCACCATTCCAACACCCGTCGAAGGTGACACAAAAATTGTTCCAATGCAAGGCCACATGAGCGGCAGACCACAGGCAAAGGACAATTTGATAACCCTTGATCACCGATGTACATGTACACTCTGTTCCTTGATGATCTTATATACCATGGTAAGCATGCATCATAATTAGCTACACTCATCGTTCATCTAATCATCTTACCTGTTTTCCTGAAATGTTCTTCTAACTGTTCCTTTGAAATGTTGAAAGGAAGATTTCCAACAAAGAGCACGTAAGCCTTGGCCATATGTTTGGATGACGACTGCTCACCAGCTATATGAACATTAGGTAACACATCTTTTACCTCTTCTTTAACCTTCACTTTGATATCCTTTTTCTTTGAATTTTCTGAGTTAGATTTAACAGTTTTGAAATTAAGTTTTGTTTGTGATTTCATCTCGACTTTCATCTTGCCCGGTACCACAGCTTGTGCTAATGCATTCCTAGTTGCTACACTAGCCTTGAAACCTCCCTTGTTATTCTGTTCCACTAAAGATGTAACACTGTCCTGCAGCTTATTATCAGGCATCAACTTTCTCAAACCTGAAAAAAACAAAAATGCCTTTTTATTGTCATCTTCAGTCACATTTGTAGTGCCAGATTTTTATATCAGAATAGTTGTATTTACAAAAATTTAACACAAGACATACATATCTGTGGAGCTTTTTATTACAAATACTGAATTGAGAGAATTCAGTATAATTAGTACTGAACACTTTCAAACGTGCAGCTATTCCTTAAAAGTCAGGTTAAAAACAAATCTTTTTCAATTTTCCAATTTACTGATATATATAAAGAAATTTTCTTCAAACAATTTAGTTTTTGACAAAATTCACGAGTCTTATAGTTTCCAAGTTATGGTAATTTTGGAAGATTTAAATCAATGAAAATTGTCAAAAGAGAAAACTGTTCAAAAGAAAACTTAAACAAAAAGAAGTGTAGATATCAATCAAATAAACTTCAATATAAATTTTGGTGTTTTATATTGGGTGTTTTATATTGGGTGTTTTATATTGGGTGCTGTACCGTGCACCTAAATGTTATCATATTAAGTTGTTTCATAAATTGCGCCTTATTTTTCCGAAGAGTTTCCAACCAGTATGTCATCATGTGCAGAAAATAACATAAATGTTTAAATTTGAATACCTGGGTAGCAGTCTTAATGCTATCATTGATGCATTAAAACAATTAAAATCTATAGTCACCTTCTCGTTTTTCTTCACGACTTTTTTTGCGCTCAGCCCACCAATTTTGTCTTCTGTTCTTTCTTGATATGCTGGAAGCATTACCCTGTAAATTAATGAATATTTATTTTATTTGAATACAAATATGGTAAACAGCTATATTCAGTACATTGTATTCACAAAGTTAACAGTCAACATCAAAATCTATCGGCTATTTTGTTTAATCATTAATACAATTAGTTCAAAGTAGAGGATGTCTAAATTAGCATAATGGTGAAATTAACTTGGGTCAAATTACTCATAAAAGAAATTTGTATAAAATGCATTTTTTTCAATCCTTAATCTTATTATTGGTCATATTATTAATCAACCACTGGATTTTGTTTCTCATAACAAGTGTTTTTACCTGATGTAAGAAAGCGTATCACTATTCATGGGAGTTAATTGTTGTTAACTTGTGTTTATTTCTGGGTTTAAAGATGTTTGGGAACGTAATTTTGCACACCCATCTAACTTCTTTAATTTTGATGATAAAAATAGTTTTTCAACCATTTTGTAGACAAACAACATCCAAAACTAAGATAAAGCCCTAGCTGTGCCATAGTTAAAATAATCTTCAAAAACAGAACAAATATAAAATTGGAAAGTGTCAATTTACCGCCATTTCTGCTTAAAATAATGACCGCTCCCTACAGAGGTAATGTAAACAAGGCGACAAAAGTGATGGGGTGTCTACAGATCAACACTAGTACTGTTATTAGTTATACTTGGTGGATTTGTATTCAGCTTCCATTATATTCTGATCAAATGGTATTTTCCCTAAATGTTTGCAAATGCACATCAAAATCAACAACTGGGATAGAACATTCAATCATCCGGTATCCATTTTTCCAGACAGTCGTACAGATTTTGTTTTATAACATATTAAGTTAATTGGAAGAAATACATTTAAAATAGCAAAAGTCTGGTATTAGTCACCATGTAAACAAAAATCAAGCACACAGAAAATAATTAAAAAAGCGTCAGATGTGCGAATTTATATACTGTGTGAAATCACATACCCTTGCATTGCTATATTTCTGATCATTAATCGAAAGAATGACAAGCAAAAAATCAATGAAGAAATTAGCAATATCTAGAAGATACAGTATCTAATCTATACAGTATATAATGTATATATATTTATAAGTTGAATATATGAAAGATATACCATTTCTACATACTTAAGTTGCAAAATCTAATAAAAGTTTGGATTTATCTGCAAACCAATCAATAATTAAAACTATTTCAGAAAAATCTAGATTTTTAACACATTTGGTATTTGATAATAAAACAAAACAGTGCACATGGTTTTCAAATATGACTATATGTCTCGTGTCAAAACATAGTTTAAAACAGTATAAACGAAAAGAACTTGTTTTCGTTTTGTTGAACAGAAATTACGTTTGAAAAAAAATCGATAAGGCGCCCGACGGGGTAACCTAAGAATATCAAAACAATAAAATTGAAAAGTAACAGAATATGATCATGATGAACCCACTCTTTATGGTTATACGAAACAATTCTTGTATAAAAACATTATATTCGAGGGTAAAAAAGCCTTCTTGATGCGTTTCAATATAAAATGCATAACCCCCATTGTGCCCCATTCACATTTTTGACAGGGTGGTATACGTGTGAAAGCACCTGCTCTTGCATGGCGGCGCCTCAATGAAGCAAGACTTCTGCAAATATGAATCAAAGTAAAAAAATCTCATGATATTTTCTCGATATACTTTCTCATCGCATTCAATGACACCCTTATTCGTCATTTTTCACGCAAGCCAATATTCAAGACAAACGCTTTTCCTCGAGTTGAAATCGAGTTTGAAATTCTGGTTTTCTACCCTAACTTCGAGCGGATTATTACAATCACTTAGGTACTTAAATAAAGGATATCACAGACATAAGGGTTATGACATAAACTAATTATTATTGGCATGTAATCATTTGAAACACGAAAAAATATAACTTACGCTCCCAGCTGGTTTATCCATTGCGCTTTGTGTGCTTCTCTGTACACCGTTCGGAACAAAGCGGATTCGAAGCTCGCTTGTATGTCAAATCTAGAGACTGCAGCAAATGCAACGCCACCTATTGGCTGTCACCAATCATGCATGAGTTTTTAACTACTTTCGGTTCATGCTTTAAGCCACTTTTATACTGCCCCTGGGAGTTACTAAAAACTGCAAAGGTAATTTGGAATATTCAATGAATATGGCATTGATTGCTATTAAGTTACAAATTCTAGATGTATCTAAAGGATTGAAAAAAAACCCAATATGAATTAATGTATGTTAACATATTTTTTTGCGTCCTGATTAAGGTGGTGTTGGGGAAAACAAGTACACAAATGTTCGCATAACGTAAACAATGGTTATAATTATTTACGAAAAAGAGAGATATTTACGCCACATTTACCTTGTTGCAGTAATTTTCACACATATGCAAGACGCTAAATATCTTAGCAACGGGGTATCTATATCGAATTATAGTACATTTTAACTATATTCACTCAAACATTTATATTCACTCAAACTTACTAGATATTGACACAAGTTTATTTCTACTAAGTTGAAAACCTACTTCAATACAAAAACACAATTGACACCTGTTTGATGTGCAAAGGATGCCTGAGGCAACACTAGACGTCCCCACTGACGTGTGTAACCACCACTGATATATTCAAGTTCAAGTTTTTATTCACCAAATGCAATACAGCATATAGGTTATACCAGAGACGTGTATATCAGATATCTGATAAACACGGTTCTGGTTATACAAATACAATATGTACATAATACAAGAATCACTGAACATACTTTTAAGATGGTGGAGGATAATTCTTTACATTACTAACTACAATCAAATTAAATGAACGAACTGTATATGATATATAATTACTAACTACAGATTCCGACATTTTCGTCTATCTGTTGCTTGCACCAAATATTGCCATTTACTAATTTTATTTAAAGTTTTTATTTTTTTGCATGAAAATACAAAATATGTAGTTCTATAAGCTTATAAATACTCGGATGTCTATGATGATATTGCTTTATAAACTTAACTCTGCATAAGCTGGACATAGTAGTAGAATAAAATGCATTTAATCTTCTACATCATTTTCTTACAGATGTACACATTCTTTCGCTTCTCGGAACACCATTTAAGCGTCGGGACTCAATATAAAGAAAATGTGCATGCATATGAAATGTACTTAATATGTGCTTGGTTTTGGAATTAACAGTTTTTTTTTCCAAATAATATTGAATTTCAAAGCTACAAGCATGGTATTTATAAATTTGGCATTTTGAAAAATTATCGAATGCACTGTAATTCCTGTATATGTTTTCAAAAACTGTGTTTCATTATGTACATTTTGAGCAATCCAAACATAGTTAAACCCATGTCTACATAAATCATTTTTTATCTCATAGACCCAATTTTATTTATAATTAGGTTTTCTGATATTGAGCTCAAATAGAGCACCATAGCACGACTTTAATATACAAGTATCTGTTCTTATCAACTTTAACCAATACTTCTTGGTCCTGGGTGATGACCCCACACCTCACAACAGTAATTAAGTGTACACGATACATGTGTATCGAATAGTAATAATTTAGTTTCAGCATTAAAGGGATATGCACAATTTCTATTGATAAAATCTATTTCCGAACGATGATTATATGAGTTGTTGTGCCTACATGTAATGAAATTAACGCCGAAATGTATAAGAAAAAGGCGTATCGTATACTTTTTTGTACTGTATGTCTTTGCGGTAATGAGCGATACTTCGGGACGAATTAAGAATTTTCAGGACTTAATATTCGAAGGAGTTTGGTTTATTTTGAGAGTAAAACTGCCTCATTAATGTAAAGATTATAACTTTGACTACTTTGAAAAAATACATATTTTCCAGTAGTTTAATTTTGACGACCTAAACTTTATTCAAATGAAGGAATGTCCCTTTAAGCATATGTTTTTTAATTCTACTTTTAAGAAGATAAAACGATTTCCTTCCCTTGCTCTAATGCTAATGTTTTCTGTGCCATAGTAAATCTTCCGTTTTGATTAAAGACTAGGTCCAAATAACAAAAAATATCAACTACATTATTTTTTTTCTATATTCTCACCTTGCGCTTGCTCTTTCTAAAAAAAATTTTTTTGTTTTTTTTTCTTTTCTATATTAACAGTTAAACTCCATTTGTTAGAAAAAGTTTGCAAACAATCTAACATATTTTGGAGATCATTAGTATCTTCGGTGAATAAAACTGTATCATCAGCACACATGAGAATGAACAAATTTAAGAGTTGCAATTGATAGCTATGGCAGTTAGAGTTAATTAGTGCACTTTCCATATCATTTACAAAAAGAGAATATAGTATCGGGGATAACGATTCCCCTTCCAAGAGTCAAACATGCAAATCGAACATAGCAGATAATTACCCGCTAAATTTTGTACAGGATTTTACATTTTCGTAAATTGATTTAACTACTTTTTACAGCCTACCCCTAATTCCACTTCTCCATAATTTAAGCCAGAATTTATCGTGAGTAACACTATTAAATGCCGAACTTTAATCGACAAATACACAGTAAAAGCTTTTTATTACGTTGCAATGTATTTGTTATTAAACTATGCAATGCAAATATTGCATCACGTGTACCAAAACCAGGCTTAAACCCAAATTGCGCATCTGTAATAACATGTTCAGATTCGCCCCATTTCAACAATCTTTTGTTCAGGAGACTAGTAAATAACTTAGCTACATGACAAATAAGGGTAATACCCCTGTAGTTATTTACATAATTTTTATCTCCCTTTTTGTGCCCAAGCTTGAGTGAAATATCGAACTTCCATAATGACATTGAATAACTTTAATAAAACAGGTGCTACAAAGTCTTTATATTCAATTTAATAATCAGTCATAATTAATTTTTTTATCAGAGATCCTAGCAAAGTCTTCCAAAATGTTAACCGCAGTATACAAGGAGTTACTTCAGCCATCTAGGAGGAGACATTCATCATCAACATACTTCCCGAGAAAAAAACGTTTTTTTCCTGCGAAAAGGATAGTGCTTTAAAAACGGTATCAATTGGACAAGCCATCATGCAGGCCAGTAGACCTCGATCTCTGCTTCCACTAGCCCGAGTTTTCTCTGGCCCTGTCACCATGTCTGGTGTAGGGCCAGAGCGCACTACTATATGAAAACGTGGAATTATCCGACACCGTTTGGTGTCGCTAAGAAATTGATGCAAAAACAATAAAATCGGGTGTGACATAACACCTACCTTACATATATGGATAAATGAGATATTTATGTACCCCAAAAACACCCATTTAGTCTCATCTAGGTCTTTTATTTCGTCCGTACAGGCCCTCGCTTTACGCTAGTCAAAATTTCATACTGTTGACCCGCCATTTTGTAAGTGACAGTACGACTAACCACCCAAATCGAAACGCAATGGACCGAAAAGACCACATATCATTTATTGTGTTTTTCTTCTTACAAAGTTTAAATTATGAAAACTAAGTTGATTATTTCCCAAAAGATGTTATATTCCATTAAAAAAATCATTATTTATAAATTATAAGCGGTAATATATATAAAAATAAATGTTGTATTTTTTTTTCTTTTCGCTCCATCGCGCACAGATTAGGGTAATTAGGCGGACCGCGACCTACATAGTTAGCAATATGGCGTCGAGTCAAGTATGAAATTTTGACTAGCGTAAAGCGAGGGTCTATACGGACGGAATAAAACACCTATATGAGACTAAATGGGTGTTTTGGGGTACATAAATATCTCATTTATCCATATATGTAAGGTAGGTGTTATGTCACACCCGATTTTATTGTTTTTGCATCAAATTCTTAGCGACACCAAACGGTGTCGGATAATTCCACGTTTTCATATAGTAGTGCGCTCTGGCCCTACACCAGACATGGTGACAGGGCCAGAGAAAACTCGGGCTATGCTTCCACCTCTTCAGATTGGCCCACAGGCGCTTGCATAGAAAATGTGATTTTTATTTTTTTATATGACCGTGGTATGTGTACTCTGTTAAGATTACACATACCACTGTCATATCAAAAAAAAAAAAAAAAAATGAAAATCACATTTTCTATGCAAGCGCCTGTGGATTGGCCTAGGTGTGCAGCCCCACCATCAGTTTGGTTCCATATTTCTGATAGATACATGTCATAGCTGCGTCACAAGGTACGTCTGTCCATGGTGTTTCTCCCCAGAGCTGTATCCAGTTTGTTGCCGATAACGTCGACCACAATATCCGAACTTTGGATGGCTACACTACATTTCATGGTATGGGAATCATCACCGGGGTAACTCCTGGCATGTTCACTGCTAGACCTGTTTCCAGAACTCTTGTGACATCAAATGACCTGATTGAACTTGGAAAGATAGAGATCCATAACTACAGGCAACCTACCAATAAGATGGGAAACATGACGTTCGCGTCGCTCAAACAGATGCAGAAAATGGATTCTACCTTGAAACTGGATGCATTGACTTAGATTGTATGGCCTTTAAAATCGCCTATGCCAGGATGGTCAGGTCTTGTGCAAATGATTGCATCAGGGTCACATCCAGGTAAATCATCATTTACATTTCTACCAATGATTGATCTAAACCCAAGTGATCTATCATGCGTTTTTTCAACACTGAGATTTATAAGTGAGCAGGCCAGACTCTACAAAACCCCGTTCATCACATTTGACTTGTAAATGACGGGTATGTGCTTCATTACCGTAATATCTCAAAAAGTTACAAATGAACATTACCATACTTTTAACAGACACTAAATATAACTGTGTAAAATGCACATACAAATACATGTATATGGTTAACCTGCAATAGACTTGTACAGTTATGTGATCGCACAACGTACGTTCCACGATGTGCGAGGTGCGCACGATGTCTGGACGATGTGCGCACGAAGTCTGCATGATGTGCGATATGTGCGATACAGATCGTGCAGGAAAATGTGCGCACGATGGGCGATTGGAACGGAACATGTGCGATAGGTTTTGTGGTAGATATAAAATGAGGAATGCATAATCTAATTATTTAAACGTGTGGAACGATTGTAAAAGATATACAACGAGTAACATTTTACGAGACAGCTATAATTACCATATTTTTTGTTGAGATATATGCAATAATTATTAGGAATGATACTAAATACCGATGTATAATTAAAAAAGTTATCTTAATTATTTTTAAAGAAATTTATATAATTTGCTCGGAAGTCGTCGCGGACTCTAGGCCTAGAAAAGTCATAGAAATGTGTATTCGGCGAGAATATATATATACGGGATATTTTATACATGTAGAACTAAACAACAGTTAAAACGACTTGGATGTAAACATTTCTTTTTTGTTTAAAAATACATATTAGGCCTGACAGTTACTTTATATACGTTTAGTACAATGTAGGTTTCAAATTATGTATGATAGAAACAACATGCAAAACACATGGAAATCATTTATATACTCGCATTTCTTTAAATGATGAGATTATTTACAAGTGGAGATCATTTTAATGCTGTGACGTCATTAGACATGCAAAATAATATGCAACGACCCTCAATTTGATCAGCATTATCACTTCTAACTTTAATATACAGATAGGTGTCTACCATAAGGGATTTTCTTTTGATAACCAAAAGTTTACCTCTATACTCTATTATCTTTACTAAATCTTAATCACGCTAGTTAAGAAATATGGTATGAATTTCCGAAATTTGTTTGAAAGATTTAACAAAGAGTTGTTACATTTATCGTCCGATTCTTAATTGTTAATTTTAAAGCAGAGACAGAAAAATATCAATGAAATCATTTGCACTTTGAATTTTTTATTTGTTTTATAAAGGGAAGTAATTATCGGGTCTTTATGACGTCATGATTTATCTAAATCATTGTAGTGTGATATGTCCTGTAAGGTGTACTATCTGTGCTTATTCTAATGTATATATAGTTGTTCTTTCTGAAAGACTTTATTTTTTATTCCGAAAAGTATACACCTACCCCCCTCTCTTCTCTGCTGATGGTTCATGACGTATTCAATCAGGGACCATTTTTGATTAGAACTCATTAAGGCCTATGTAAGATACAACATATACATTCTTAGTTGAACGTCTCTATTTACTTCGTGTATAATACTTTTCCTTAAAGAAATTGGATGTAAAATACGATTTTTCAAAAGCACGTGAAGATGGCACGTACTGTCCTGACAGTAAAGTTATACATGTAGTTGGTAAGTTAGTATAATTAGTCGGAAGTGGAGTTAACCATCAGGGTCCTAAGTTATCAGAGTTCAGACAATACGAGGAAACAAATTAATGGATAAATAAATAACAATTCATACTATGCAATTTAGACTAGTCGCACTGAAAGGACAAGCGACGTACATTTTGTACATGTATGACATTAATACGGGTTAATGATGTATTTTGGAAAATGTCTTTATGTATTACATTTACAACACGGTTTTTTTTGGTGATGGTTGAATGTACTGTATAGTGTATGTGAAGCTATCGGTTGCATGTACATCAATGACCCGCGTATTAAACTCAAATACTTCTGCATACATGTAGACTTCGTATACATGTGCATTGTATATATGTAATTGTGTCATTACATGCCATTATGTATGGGATATAATCACTCACCTGTCAGAACTAGCTCCCATAAGGTAGGCTTTGTTATGACAGGTAACATTTTTACATTGTCTGTATTGTTACTATTGACTGTTTGCTTTGAAGGTGTATGATTAATACGAGGAACAGAAATTTACCCTACCAAACGGTACCACAATATTGAATTTATCTTATGAGCGGTTTGACTGATCTTCACTTTAAAGATGGTTACCCTCACGCCGACAGAACACAGCAAAAGAAGTCTCAGTCCGGCTCCCTAGTAAGTTCCGTGATGGATGACTTAATTATACATACATGTA
Source organism: Pecten maximus (assembly GCF_902652985.1). NCBI lineage: Eukaryota > Metazoa > Mollusca > Bivalvia > Pectinida > Pectinidae > Pecten > Pecten maximus. Next base: position 26,251,502 of record NC_047016.1, on the reverse strand, counting down.
TATATTGTTTTTTTTATATATATAGTTATGTAAACATATATTTAGCTGAAACAATTTTACAATTTTTTTCATTACAGGTTGTCGCCCTTTTATCGGAATATATCTATATATATATATATATATATTTCTTAAGTATTTCTTATGTATTTCTTTTCATATCACAATTTAGAATACAACTATACTTTTCAATATGTAAGATCATTTTTATGAATTTTGTTTAATTAGGATATACAACTAAAAAAACTTAATCCTTTTTAACATCGTCCACAACACTTCACAAATTATTTCAAAATACTATATATACTTTTCAGTGTTTTCACTCTGGAAATCCAGGACTATACAACTTGAAAATTGCCCTGAGTAATGCTGATGTCCTCAATGCCTGATTCTCGTACTACGTCCAGAGCTGCTCTACCTTCTTTTCGCGGAGCCGGTTCTGGCGTGACGGTGTCGAGTGAGGGTCTGCTCCTTCATCAAGCGCATGGTGACTTCCACGGTGTTAGATTCAAAGTCCATCCGAAGAAGTGGTACCAGCAGGTAGAAGTGGAGCATGGCCCGGCCTGCCTTATCAATGAAGCGTCGGTGCCAACCTGTTGGGAAAAAAAACATGATGAGATATTATCGCTAGAGTACACGTTTTTAGTATGACCTATTGCATTTCGGCGCTATGTTATAGTATAACATTGTGACAACATTTTTATAATTTCATTACAATACTAGCATATGGTATGTACCTACCTTCGCAGTCATTGTTTGTACGGATGCTCGCTCCAGTGTGTGTTCTCCGGCCATGACGTCTCCAAATAGGACACAAGGTCCTCTACCTCTGTAGGAAAGCTTATTTACACACAAAAGTACTATCCAGTTGATGTCCATAGAACTATCACAATCGATTTTGTATCAACTTTATATACATTCCTATATCGGATAATTGCAAACTTCAAAGTCATTTTCAATTATATCTTATGTTTTTACCTTGGCGGTCAGGCTCTGGAATGCTTTCTCAATATGTCCTGGCGGGAGGTATGGAAGGCCGAGCAGTTGCTGGACAAAGACGTAGAGCACCTTCTTCTCGCAGTACGTCGTCATGAGTCCAAGTGACTGTAATCTTCGCATCACTGCCTGTGCCCAGTGGAAGTAACATCCCATGATGTCAACCTTTGCATGTACAGTTTATAGAAATATTACGTTTCAGTTAAGTTGAATAATCTTATCGCTCCGGCAGCTGAGTCTTATATGACAGATATTAAATGCCAAAATTAATTCTAACAAGGGATTGGCCACAAGTCGGCATATCCATGGAATAGATATTATAGTTGGTGTTTTGTGAGCTTGGGCAAAATGGTCGAGTTTTTATTGAGAATCTTCATAGACAGTGTACATTGTTCCGCCACGTATCATCATCATCAACAACGTTTTGATCTTCAGGTCGCGGTTTTCGCACGCATGCCAATCTCTGGATCAACAGTAAAGTTATTGCCATCTGCTTTTAAAACATCAAACAACCAATTGTGCCGGGGAAGTTTTTAGTAGGTTTCTTGGTTTTAATGTCTCTTCTAAAGACAATCTTATAACCCACACCTACACACCTATCTCTCATTGTGGAATCGGTACTGTATTAGGTGTTAAAAGATCAGACGCGAGTTTATAAATAGGACAGAAGCGGTTTGATATACTATTTCAAATCATGGATATAGAAGCTATTTGAAGAAATGTAAAAAAAAAAGTAATGGCAAAAGAACAGTGAAATTGGGGTATATGGGATATATTGATGCTAGGTTTGTTTTGTCAATTTCGGTCATGCTATATATCGTGTTTAAAGTCCTAATTATAATTAACAGTGATGGTCATTTAAGAACGTAGCCTATGTCGGCATTGTTTATAAGGAAATGTACATGTATGCATTAAGGTTTGGAGTGTAACAGGGTGGTCTGTTTTGTCCACTATCGTCCAACAAGTTATTTGAGTGATACACATCAAAGACAAAAAATCAACACTTTGGACAAATGGTAAAGTTTTGATCATTGGGCAGAATTAGGGTAAGTGATAATGCTCTTTATACGTTAATCAATTTTGAATGGACTAAATATAGAAGAAATTCAAAACGTCATTTGTTCACAAAAAATGACTTGTTTTCGCCACAAAAACAAATATTATCGGCGGTATACTTACTGTGTTAGTATTTTGGTATTTAGTTTATGGTTCAAACTTTCTTATTCGTTAAAATGAATATTTTTTTATCTGTTTTGGAACAATCTGCGTTCTAAGTTCAGTAATTAGGTTACATAATTAGTTAATAAGGTAAGTGTATCATTCTTTAATTTGGATGAAATGTACTTTGGGTCGATTAACATTGCCGGAAACCCCATCTTTGTGCTATACACATGAAATTGCCTCGTCATATTTATGTAGGCGACTTGCATACCTTGTTTTAAACCTTCACATACCAGGTTAACCAAGTGTCAGTCCTTACTTTGAGGTCTCTTAGGGAAGCTAAAGTGATATCCCCCTCCTCTCTTAATTCAATGATCCTCTTTGTCGAGGTTGGCCCTATCGCTGTAAAAACAGAGTTCATCTTCAGTTGCCTCTATCAAATCAATGCAAGGCATCATGAAATAAAAAGGCAACACAGATTTTGTATATAAATTACTATGGGCGGTTGTTAAATAAAATTAGTCGACACAGTTGACAATGGTGTTATATAAAATAACATCAAAATGACACAAAATTCCACCCTAAACTATCCAAACAACTATCCTAACACTAAGTTCCTAACACTAAAAATAATATTTCCTAAAACGAATTAATCTGTAGCAGGAGGGGAGGCCTGGCGAATGGTTGGTGCTTCCATATATAGTGGTATTGTGCGTTGTGTTTTTAAGATAGTATAAAGTTTTGCACCTATTCCTCATTACTTCCCACTGCCATGTTCTTTCGGATCCCGGCGGGACACGTTGGTAAGCACAACAAAAAGATTAGAATGAGTTTAACAATATATTAACAAAACATGTGTAAATGGTATAGATCAACAAGGGGAAAGGCACTGGATGCTAATTTAACAAGTATAAACCCCCCAAAATTTAACGAGGAACATAAGCGATAATAAATTCCTATAAAACCTAGTAAAATTGAAAACAAAATCTGAGAATGAAATGGTAATCTATAATTATGACACCCTAAAATACTATAAAAAGGAGTAACAAATAACCGTGCGTACCATTTAACAAACAGGTTAGTTAATATACTCCAACAACAACTCTAACTTGTAGCCTTGGAAGGGGAGATAAACCCTACTATGACGCCGGGTATAAATCCACATACATATGTACTAAAATAATGCTTTATTATCAAGGATCGATTAGGGAAAGGACTAGTAACGTCACGAGACGTCACGAAACGTTACAGACTATACTCTATTTTACCTTTTAGTTGTAGGTTTACTTATCTTTACACCAACTTTTCCCATACATTTTCTAACTGAGGACCTATAAAGTGCTGCCTAAAAGTGATGTCAGAGCTCAGGGATTTTATAATATTGAATTTGCCCTAATTTTACATTGACACTTAAATCTGAAGAATAACAACTAGGAAAATATGGGGTAAGGTTAGCTATCGTTCTAAGCAAGAGGCATAACCTAAACCTAACCTATAGATTTGTCACCCCACATTTACGTCTCAACGCCCGCCCAGACAAGCGTAGTCTACGCCCCTATATATACGAGGGCCTGTGTCCCTGCGGTTCATTCCCACTCAGCCAACATGTTGTTTTTGCTATATAAACATTACCTGAGTTTACCTGTGGAAAATGTAGATATAGTCTGTTTCAGTATACGTATACATGGGACTCAAAGGTGACTAACAATAAAAGTGATGAAAATGTTTAAGAATACCTTTAAAAATATACATTCATGTGTACGTATTAATAACAGAATACATATACTGATAATTTATTACTTACAGTCAAACCTGCTCTAACGACCCCCTGTATATAACGACTGCCTGTCTATAACGACCGGTTTTAAGATTCCCCGTGAGATTTTACTATATAACGACCCTCTGTATAGCGACTACCTGTCTAATGTGGCTTACGACCGGTGATTTCGGAACGGCGGTCGCTAATTTGTTTTCTATAGCGACCGATTTCTGTCGGCCATCTTCTGCTCTCGGCAGTCATCCCTCATAAAATCCCCGTAAAATTCAGACACATCGACCCTGGCTTGATTATACAAACAAAGGACCACCACAACCCTGGCCTGAGTATATAAACAAAAGACCCCTACCACCTGTTAAACTATAATTACTGTAGCTGCCCTGGCCTGGGGCTCGGTAAGAGAGGAGTCGGGTCACCATGCGTGTCGGTATTACATTACAACTGTGCACAGGTGGCTTCATTTGACACGGTCAGTTAATTTTGTGATTACAACTAGGATACATCACTTCAATAACAAACACTGGTCATATCTGTCAACAAGATTTACTCACATGAAAGCCAATAATGCCTTTCTTAATCGTAGCTGTTGGTACTAGCGTTTGTACTGCCGCCATCTTTAATTAGTCAATACTAATAAAAAGTCGTAAACTGACACAAATATCCGGATTTCAATTTGGATCAGAAAAAAAAAAAAATTTGGTTTTAAGAAGACTATAACACAAAATAATTAGTAGTAACACAAATATAATTAATTAATTAATTATTGTGTATTCTTTTTCTTTATTTATGAAAGAAAGGGAGATAATTTGATAGATACATATAGCATTATTTCAGAACAAAATATTTTTTAAAAATTATCCATAAGACCATTTTGAGTTATATTTTGTGTTTGGGTCCATAAATCATTAAATATTAAACCCTTCAGATTTATAAAGTTTATGCATTTATTTAACTTCTGACTGGTCTTCTGAATGCCCTGTTCAATGACAATTTATTTATGGCAGGTTTAAGTAAATTGGTTGGTGCAATAATTTTGACCTGTCTATAAAGGCAACCTGTCTATAGTGACCGTTTTTCTGCCTCCCCTTGGGCGGTCGCTATAGACAGGTTTGACTGTATATTAATAATGATAGTACACAACACTTCAAAAATGAAATAACGGGAAAATCTTTCATAATTAAAAATGCACCATATACAGGTAACAATGATATACAGTGTACTTTCAATCATTTTTTCCCTTGTTCTTTTTCCCCTTTCAATTAGATATGATTACTACCTTATAATAAGCAACTAATTCTTACAAATGGAATTATTGTTTCAACAAAAATAAAGGTGCATTTTGTTTAAATCACATAAAGAGTTAACGGCATAAACTTAATGATATGTAGTCAAAACTGTTTACAAGAGTATGTGTATGTAACCAACACAAAAACAACCAATTGTTATTCCCTCAAAATTACAATAAACAGTATACACCTTGGTCCAATCATTTTACCAGATCCATTAGTTATTTTTCTCTGAACACTTACTGTTTCCTGAACATTAATATTCAATTTCATAAAGGGACCTAAGTGTTTATGATATACTTTGAGAAATTGAACTTGTGTATTCTAAACATTATATACAAGCGTAATTTAACATTCAATTTCATAAAGCAACTTGAACTTGCAAGGGTTATGATTACCATATACTCGTGTTAAAGGAAGTGACAATTATATAGACTAGTATTTATTTGTAATAATAAGATTGAACTATTTATTACGTGAATAATTTCGTATGTGAAGACTGCATATATGAGAACCGCCGATATGATTAATTGACTTTGGTGATATTGTGAACTTTATCCGTGCTTTCTAGGATTATACTGATTTGTGCTTTATTATTCAATCAGTTTCACTATCATACATGATTTGTTTTACTTGAACTATTAAAATGTGATTTAAAGTGTTTTATTTTTAATCGTTTTCTCTTAAGTACATTATATATACCTGTTATATATTACAATGAAACAGGTAACGTTGACTTAAACGTATTGATAATGTGACCTTTCAATGTAAAGGTTAAAATTGAACAAACGTATTTTCTGTTTTATTTATAAAACATAATAATTATGATAAAGTGTGAAATTTTTAACAATAAAAGATATAGAAAAATGAATTATTTTCAGTAATTTATGAAAATTTGAGTTATTTTATTTTAATTTTTTTAATGTAATAAAAGTATTTGTGATACATATACATTTAGTATACATTATCTACAAACTGATAACAGCATGTAGCACAGGTAATACAGGTAACACAGGTAACCTGAGAATCAAGTACTTCTCCAAAACAGGCTATAACTTACCTGTAATTAGTGCCTATTGTTCTCTATTGTTCCTACCCCCAATGTTAAAATAGGATATGTTGGCTGAGTGGGAAGACACCGTCCCTGTGACCCAGGTGACGCACGTCAATTTCAATTCAATTTCAAAATGCCAAACTGACACGTACTACCAGTTTTATTAAAGTTATTCAATACCATGCTACAAATTGGTTATTTTCCAGAGTCATGGGCTCAAGGTGTTATAATTCCCCTGCACAAAAAGGGGGATATTGATAATGTTAACAATTACAGAGGCATAACATTAATTAGTCATTTAGCTAAACTTTTTACGTCTATGTTAAATAAGCGCTTGTTGAAGTGGAGCGCTCGTGAAGATATTGTTACCGATGCACAGTTTGGTTTCAAGCCTGGGTTTGGTACTAGAGATGCAATTTTTGCATTACAAAGCTTAATTATTAATTCTATAGAACAGAACAAACGACTATATTGTGTTTTTATTGATTACAGTAAGGCTTTTGATAGTATTAATCATCGATATTTATGGCATAAACTTTGGAAAAGTGGTATAAGAGGGCGATTACTTAATGTTATTTCATCAATTTATGATAATGTACGTTCGTGCGTGAAACTTAATGGTAAATTATCCGCCATGTTCGATTTGCATGTCGGTTTATTACAAGGGGAATCTTTGTCTCCCATGCTATATTCTTTATTTGTAAATGATATGGAAAGTGAATTTATAAAGTCTGATTGTCAAAGTTACTCCTTACAGTTGATTAACCTGTTTATGTTAATGTATGCAGATGATACAGTTTTGTTCTCCGAGGACGTTACTGACCTCCAACGTATGCTTTACTGTTTACAGACTTACACTACTAAGTGGAATTTAAAAGTTAACACAGACAAAACAAAAATTGTTATTTTTAGAAAAAAGAAAAGAATATTACCTGGTGAAAGCTGGACGTTCAATAGTAAACCTATAGAAATTGTGGATAAGTTTTGTTACCTGGGTTTGGTTTTTAATTTTAACGGCAGATTTTCTGTAGCGCAAGATACTTTAGCTTCTCAAGGCAGGAAAGCATATTTTCAATTAAAAAGAAAAATGAAACACTTTAACCTTAACACGGAAACAAAACTCTCCTTATTTGATACATATGTTACATGTATTTTGAATTATGGGTGTGAAGTTTGGGGGCAAGATGTTTCGCCACAAGTAGAAAAAATTCACCTCCTTTTTCTTAAGGATTTACTTAACGTTAGAAAAACAGTCAATACCTCTATGGTATTTTTTGAAACCGGTAGATATTCATTGTATGTGCAACGTAAAACATCTGTTATGAAATATTGGTTAAAAATATTGAAATCAAAAAATTGTATTTTGAAATCATGCTATGATGCTCTAGTCGAATTGAATTGCAGAAAACCTAATTGTAAAACTAATTGGGTCTATCATATTAAGTATGAACTTTGTAGTTTAGGATTTGGATATGTTTGGAAAAATCAATGTGTTTTAAATGAAAATCATTTTTTGCAAATATACAACCAACGTATTCATGATGTTTTTGTTCAAGAATTGTATAATGCTTTTGATGTATCCCCCAAATGTTATTTGTATAAACATATTGTGGATTCCTTCTGTACTCAGTTCTATCTAATTAAACCTATCAATCATATATTTAAGAAGTTATTAAGCCAATTTCGTATGCAGTGTCACAGACTCAATATCGAGTCTGGGCGTTATAATAACATCCCTAGAAATCAGAGGATTTGTACTGTCTGTGATAAAAATGACGTAGAGGATGAAGTGCATTTTGTACTTCTCTGTCCGGCATATTCCGAATTAAGGGCGACATACATCAAAAAGTATTTTTATTGTCGACCAAGTGTGTATAAGTATATTGAATTATTATCGAGTAAAAGTGTTAAAATTTTGAATATGTTGGGTAAGTATTTGTTTCGTGCTACAGCGAAAAGAAAAGCCCTGCTTGCAAGTAATTAAATTGATCTTAGTTTGTTGCTATTATTGATTCATCATTTTTCATCAGTGTCACTGTTGCTTCTGTAGCTTTTTATATAGTATGACGTCATCCGTTATGACGTGTCGTTACTATGTATGACGTCACGGTTTTGTCATATTAATTCAATAAGTTGAAACTGGTGAGTTTACAGTGTATATTGATAACACAATGTAGTTACAACATGTCTTGTACATCTCATTACAGTAGTATTGATGGTAATATGGTCCTCCGCCATCTTATGCTTGTCTATGTCATGATAATTATGAAAATGTTTGTACTGTTCCCTATATGCTTGTTTTGCATTTGGATGAAATAAAAACTTGTAAAACGGTAACGGACGGTATGTGCAAACCAAAGTTCCTAAAAACCATTTCGGACTTGAGCTTTCCAAAGCAGACAGTCAACAGTCGTCCTGTTATAAATGTGCACTGACATTATGCCCGAGTCGTGTATAAACCGCAATACGTTTAAATGCCATCCATCACGCGCTACACTAATCAGCGTATTAATACAACACAAACCGGAACTACAATATCCAGGATAATTAAGTTTAACGACTAATTATTTTGTCTACATTATTTGTTATAAAAAATATGCCATTTGCGCAAATGATTAACAAAAGTTTTTTTTTTTAAATTTCCATGTACTATTTTGTTTGCCAAAAAGCATGCGACCATGTTCCGGCTGTTCCAACGACTGAAAAAAATCTGCTGACTGTCGGTAAGCCGGGACTTATGAATTTTAAATATGAATTATAGCATTTTAAAACTAAAAAAAGTAAAATGAATGTAAATATAAGCGTTGAACTGTTTTTGTATGGCATTTATGATCTATTTGAATGCCAGAGCTTTGCATGCAAACAAATGATGATGTGCTAACGCACATATATATATATAGTGTTGTTTGCTTGCAAAGCTCTGGCATTCAAATATACAATAAATACCATACAAAAACGGGGAAAACCCATAACTTTAGGTGAATTCAATCACCCTAACTACCTATTATTTCCATATGGATTTGGAGATAATTTATTATTTAAGGCTATTTGTTGTCTAGGGTGAAATGAGGCACGGGGTAACAGAGTGCCCTCATTCCGGAGACTTACCTGGGATACTTGATTGGATCAATCTGGCGAGAACTGATTGCTTTATTGATGGGGCGAAACGTCTTTGTTCCGGTTATAACCGAGCCTAGGACACTGTCTGACGGGAACTTGGTTTATTGATGGGACTTAACGTCCTTATTCCGGTTAAAACCGAGTATAGGACACTGTCTGACGGGAACTTGGTTTATTGTTGGGACCTTATTCCGGTTAAAACCGAGTATAGGACACTGTTTGACGGGAACTTGGTTTATTGATGGGACTTAACGTCCTTATTCCGGTTAAAACTGAGTATAGGACACTGTCTGACGGGAACTTGGTTTATTGTTGGGACCTTATTCCGGTTAAAACCGAGCATAGGACACTGTCTGACGGGAACTTGATGTGATGTTGATGTTGCAGGTTTACAGTCTCGATTTAGGTTACAACCTCTACTCGTGACTCTAGGTTAGAACATTAGTTCGAGGTGACTGTTAGCTGGTACCAGTGGGTGTTACCCTCCTCCTTTCTCAACACGGACTTGGAACCGGCTACGGCGGACTTTCTGACGGGAACCACTCTTGCCTGTCAATTTATACTTTGCGCGCAATAGAAGGTCGACAGTACCTGCCTCTCGGCCAACCAAAACCCTCGTACCGTACTGTTGAGGTCGATGTTATGCAGTATGGATTGAGCGAACTTGATTCTGACGTGCCGGTGTGCGGCAACAAGGTGGCAAGGCAGTACAATTACTTGATTGTGTCCCGAAAATGCGCGCGCAATTTCGGCACGTGCCGATCGGCGTAAATTCCTGCCGGTTTGGAAGCACCGCCACACCGGCAAACAAGATGGCGACGTGTTCAAACGAATGATAAGATTAAGTTAAAAGTTAAAGAATTTCAACTTGTTTTGAGTCTGTCAGGCTATTTTAGTCATTTATATTGCAAAATAAGTTGATTTTGAATGTTCTGAAGCTTTCGATGTTTACAATGCTTTTGCAATGTGTTTATTCATACATAGATATATAAAATAAATAAAAATAGATATGTTTTGGTCTATGTCGGCCATATTGCAAGAGAGCCGTTTTGCTTGAATGTACGTGCCGTCGGCAGGCTCAAAACCGGCAAACGGCACAAACGGCAAGCTAGAATCAAGTTCGCCCTATACCTACAGCGCTGTTTTTAAAGTGCCGAAATGAAACTTGACTATGTTCAACTAACTGAGTACCTAAAACAGCGTTAAACGACAGCGAACTAAGTAAGTGTGATATATAGACATAAACCATAACCATGACAGGTTTTAATTATTAAGGCTATGTGACTGCTATTTAGCGAGTCGTACCTGTCAAACCCGACCCTGTTACAAATCTACCCTACGTACAGCAGTTAGTTGAGTAATGCCAGAACAAACTATTTAGATGTGTCTTAAACATGTATCGATATTGTCTTATTGAATCTTGAGCTTGATAGAATGTTACAGAAGTTAACTTGATATGCTTAGCTGAATATCTAAAGTCATCTGTATGTAAAATCTCTTTCATCTTTGCTATTGTTGTCTGGAAGATGTATGTGTGATCCATATTGAGCTCAATGGAAAGTGCAGGTGTGAGAGTTAGTTATCAGGAATTGCATTGTATGAGAATGATTTTTATACTACCAGGTACATATCATTGATGCAAATTTTAGACATTGTCTTCTGGGTACAGCACTTCATTTTCAACAATTTTCTAACATTTTCGTAACAGGTCAAATACAGTATATCTATTTGGTTCGATATTATTTTTACCTTTTCATCATTTATGATGATCTCATACACCCATGGTAAAATTGTGTATGCCAAATTTTATTTTGTGGGCGGGGATGTTGTGTATGTAGGTTGTATGGGTGTTACGGGATCACATAGTTGTACAGTCTAGGGGAGATAATCTCACTCCATATGTATATGAGTTATTCCCCGTTGTTGTAATTCTTTTCGTTTGTGAGATACATTTTGATGTTTCATATAAAAGACTTGGAACTGGAAAGACGTGTCTGGTTTTGCTTGCGATATGTAACGTACAGCGAGTTCCCCATACATCACAACATTACACCATCAAAAACATAACGGGCGGCCCAACAACACAGATACAAATATATACTTGCGGCCTTTCAGCTGACGAGCAGACCGTTCTCTGGCACCCCGCGGGATATATACTAGCTCGTGTGCGGAATAACTTGCATATAAAAAGGATGGCTGCAATCGAATACGACACATCTACTTTATATCAGTCTGTCAACTAGATCAAACAAGGCGAGCTATCTACATTGTTTTTGGTATGATGCATGTTCTCAACTAACAACATATACCGACAGTTCTGTAGCGGAGCTGGACTGGAATGAACACCGGCGACCAGGTAGCTCATTCGAAGTCCCGGGTTCGAACCCCGGTCTGGCCATACATTTTCCCTCTCCTATAACATATGTCACCCAACTAAATACTCACGGAGGTGGTATAGGGTCTCGTGTTTGAAAGAGGGAGGAATGTAGCGGAACTGGACTGCGATAAACGTCGTCGATCAGGTAGCTCAATTGGTAGAGCATCCGGCTAGTATTCGAAGGTCCCAGGTTCGAACCCCGGTCTGGCCGTGCAGTTTCCCTCCTGTTATGGGTGTGCCTAATGAGTGTCCTGTGAGGAATGAGTGTCCTGTGAGAGTTTTTTCACGCCCCGCAATTCGTTAAGTGATATTTTTAAATATTTTTTTCTGTATCATACAGATGAACATCGAACCCATTAACATGCAAAATTTGACTTGGATTGGACGTGTGCATATTATGCATTTTTAACGACATAGTTACGGTGCAGTGCACATGCGAGTGTCCTGTGAGGTTTTCGCACGCCCCGCAATTCATTAAACGATATTTTAAAATTATTTTTTCTGTATCATACAGATGAATATTAAACCTAATAACATGCAAAATTTGACTTTGATTGGACGGGTGCATAACATGCAAATGTAACGGCGAAGACGAAGTAACGGTGCCATAAAACTGCGAGTGTCCTGCGAGGAATGTGACCTGTGAGGAATGAGTGTCCTGTGAGTGTTTTTGCACGCCCCGCAATTCATTAAATGATATTTTAGAATTATTTTTTCTGTATCATACAGATGAATATCTAACCTATTAACATGTAAAATTTGACTGTGATATAACGAGTGCATACTATACAAATGTACCGGCGAACACGAAGTTACGGTGCCATAAACATACGAGTGTCCTGTGAGGAATGAGTGTACTGTGATTGTTTTTGCACGCCCCGCAACTCATTAAATGATATTTTAGAATTATTTTTTCTGTATCATACAAATGCACATTGAGCCTATTACCATGCAAAAGTTGACCTTGATTGCACGAGTGCATATTATATAAATGCACCGTCAAAGTTACATTGCAGGGTGATTTTGTTTACCTTTCGAATACAGTGTGTACTAGGCTAACTAGTGAGTGTCCTGTGGCGCCGTGCCAACCTCGGGTACCTTGCCGCAGGCATGGTCACTGGTGATTGAACTGCTCAAACTTCAAAACTATGTCCGTTATATAAGAAATACAAATACACCTATTTTCTCCCAAAGTCCTTTTATAAGAATTATACAATAAATAACTTTATTATGCCTGAAATATACGTATTTTATCCCCAAGTCCGTATATAATAATTCTTCAAAAAATTAACTTTATCATGCTCGAAATATACGTACATTTATGTATTTTCTCCCAAAGTCCGTTTATAAGAATTCTACAAGAATTAACTTTATTACGCCTACAATATACGTATTTTCTCCCTAAGTCTGTTTATAAGAATTATACAATAAATAACTTTATTACGCCTGAAATATACGTATTTTATCCCCAAGTCCGTATATAATAATTATACAAAAATTAACTTTATCATGCTCGAAATATACGTATTTTCTCCCCAAGTCCGTATATAATAATTATACATGTATATGTATATAAAGTGAGTTAGTTGGCATCACCAATCAATTCATATACACTGTACTGTTAATTACCTTTTGAAAAAGGAACGATGTAAACAAATAATTATGGTTAATAAAATATAATGAAAAGTAAAATCCTTCAATATTTAACTAACGCTCACGATCAACATGTACACCAAGAAAATGCACAGTCTTAACTTTTAATGTAATTTCTAATTACACGTATTTAGTAAAAGTGCAAATACACTGTCTACATAGTTAACGCACTTTAAAGTTTAAATACATTTAAACATATAATTGACGGCAGTACTGCTTTTCGTACATTACCAATAACAGTTGTTTTTAACGTTTAAAATTTAAGGCCTTTATTTCGTAGAGCAGCGCAAAAATCTTAACCTATTTACCCTTTACTCAGTGATGACTTCAAAATAGTTATACTATTAGTTAATATTCATATCTATTACACGCCTATCAATTCAACAAAACGTGCAAAAAACTGACATGACACTCACCTTAAACTTACTGTAAATTCGTCGTAGCATTTATTTTATCCAAATATATTTTATTGACAAAAAGTACAGGGGGATTTGGCACAAGTTTTTGCAACTTATCAACGCCCTTTCCCAAAACAAATACAAAATTACAATATTTGACAAAATAAAGACTAAAGGTCACCAATTCAATATTTTTGTAATATCTTTGTAACATTGCTCTCCGATTTGTCAAAAGGCAGGAAGTACAGAACAAACAAATATCATGCATTTTAAAATCTATTACTTGTTTTTCGTAGCATTTGCTAAAATGTACTTGTTGATAGTAATAGACATCGCGTATATGTACGAATTGTGGGGTGTGCAAAAACTGCACTGGACACTGCACCGAAAATGAATAAATTTTCGATGTTCATCTGTATGGTACAGAAGGAGTTAACAAAAAGTACTACTTATCGAATTGTGGGGCGTACAAAAACTCTCACAGGACACTCACATATATATATATGTATTGCACCGTAACTTCGCCGGTATATTTGCATATTATGCACTCGTCCAATCAGAGTCAAATTTTGCATGCTAATAGTTTATATGTTCATCTGTATGGTACAGACAAAATAATTTTAAAATATCTTTTAATGAATCGCGGGGCGTGAAAAAACTCTCACAGGACACTCATTCCTCACGGGACACTCATTCCTCACAGGACACTCATTCTTCTCAGGACGCTCACATGTGTAATGCATCGTAACTTTGGCGGTACATTAGCATAATATACACTCGTCCAATCAAAGTCAAATTTGGCATATTAATCGGTTAGATGTTCATCTGTATGATACAGAAAAAAATATTTAAAAATATCACTTAACGAATCGCGGGGCGTGAAAAAACTTTCACGGGACACTCATTCCTCACGGGACACTCATTCCTCTCGGGACGCTCACATGTGTAATGCATCGTAACTTTGGCGGTACATTAGCATAATATGCACACGTCCCATCTAAGTTAAATTTGGCATATTAATCGGTTAGATGTTCATCTCTATGATACAGAAAAAAATATTTTAAAATATCACTTAACGAATTGCGGGGCGTGAAAAAATTTTCACAGGACACTCATTCCTCACGGGACACTCATTCCTCTCAGGACGCTCACATCGTAACTTTGGCGGTACATTAGTATAATATGCACACGTCCCATCTAAGTTAAATTTGGCATATTAATCGGTTAGATGTTTATCTGTATGATACAGAAAAAAATATTCGAAAACGTCACTTAACGAATTGCGGGGCGTGAAAAAACTCTCACAGGACACTCATTCCTCACGGGACACTCATTCCTCTCAGGACGCTCACATCGTAACTTTGGCGGTACATTAGTATAATATGCACACGTCCCATCTAAGTTAAATTTGGCATATTAATCGGTTAGATGTTTATCTGTATGATACAGAAAAAAATATTCGAAAACGTCACTTAACGAATTGCGGGGCGTGAAAAAACTCTCACAGGACACTCATTCCTCACGGGACACTCATTCCTCTCAGGACGCTCACATGTGTAATGCATCGTAACTTTGCCGGTATATTAGCATAATATACACTCGTCCAATCAAAGTCAAATTTGGCATATTAATCGGTTAGATGTTCATCTATATGATACATAACAAAATATATTAAAATGTCACTTAACGAATCGCGGGGCGTGCAAAAACCTCACAGGACACTCGCATGTGCACTGCACCGTAACTTTGTCGTAAAAAATGCATCATATGCACACGTACAATCCATGTCAAATTTGGCATATTAATCGGTTAGATGTTCAGCTCTATGATACAGAAAAAAATATTTTAAAATATCACTTAACGAATTGCGGGGCGTGAAAAAATTTTCACAGGACACTCATCCTCACGGGACACTCATTCCTCTCAGGACGCTCACATCGTAACTTTGGCGGTACATTAGCATAATATGCACACGTCCATCTAAGTTAAATTTGGCATATTAATCGGTTAGATGTTTTTCTGTATGATACAGAAAAAAAAAATATATATCACTTAACGAATTGCGGGGCAGATCAATCGATTAGATGTCCATCTTTATTATACAGCAAACATAATTTTAAAACATCAGATAATGAATTGCGGGGCGTGAACAAAAACGCTCAAATTTTATTAACATGACAATATATCACATGTCGACCTGTTTGTGATTGTACATTACAAGTTTTCAGACTGAGATTAACAAATTCTATGTATTAATAACAGTTTACCATTATATTTGGTTATATATTATGTATAAGTTATATTGTTCAATTCTATATTAATACGTCTAACTCAAGTAGCTTAAACAATGCATTAAGTTATCATATGTGCGTAAATTACATGTAAAAGGAGCAGCACAAACCGGCCCGCACATTTAAGAAAAAAAGGTTTCAGCAGTTTAATTAACAGTGATCCATGCCTGCGGCAAGGATATATAACTAACACGTCAAGGTACCCGAGGTTGGCACGGCGCCACAGGACACAGGTGGTACATGTGTATAACCATCGGTAAATGGGGCGTGCGAACAAATCGATCAGCACCGTAACTTTGTCGTAAAAAATGCATCATATGCACACGTCCAATCGAAGTCAAATTTGGCATGGTTATGGGTTAGATGTTTATCTGTATGAAACAGAAAAAAAAATTAAAAATATCACTTAACGAATTGCGGGGCGTGTAAAATCACTCACAGGACACTCATTCCTCACAGGACACTCGCGTGTGTAGTGCACCGTAACTTCGCCGATAGATTTGCATATATTTGCATTATATGCCCTTGTCCAATCATAGTCAAATTTTGCGTGCTAATATGTTCTATGTTCATCTGTATGCTAGAGAAAAAATAATTTTAAAATGTCTATTAATGAATCGCGGGGCGTGAAAAAACTCTCACAGGACACTCATTCCTCACAGGACGCTCACATGTGTAATGCATCGTAACTTTGCCGGTACATTAGCATAATATGCACTCGTTCAATCAAAGTCAAATTTGGCAAATTAATCGGTTAGATGTTCATCTGTATGATACAGAAAAAGAAAAAAATATTCGAAAATGTCACTTAACGAATTGCGGGGCGTGAAAAAACCTCACGGGACACTCGCATGTGCGCTGCACCGTAACTTTGTCGTAAAAAATGCATAATATGCACACGTCTAATCAAAGTGAAATTTGGCATGGTAATGGGTTCGACGTTCATCTGTATGATACAGAAAAAATTATTTAAAAATATTACTTAACGAATTGCGGGGCGTGAAAAAACTCTCACAGGACACTCATTCCCCACAGGTCACTCATTAGGTGGACCGCCTATTACAGTTCATTGGGAGGGGTATGTAGTACATGTACAGTGCATTGTTCTATTGCCACCATAGGTGTCTTGGCTTATTGGGCTCCATGTTCTGACCCTGAGTAACTATGTCACAAGGATTATAACGGTTTAATAGCGGTACGATAAAGGTCAATATATATTACGGTATCTGGTCACTACACGACTACATGTATTATAGGCCAGTATTTGTCAGGTCTCGTAGCTAACCCGTGTGTGAACCTCTTAGCTGTTCTTGATAACGTCCATGTTATTATACATATTCATGTAAAATGAATAAGATGTCAATCAAAAATCCTGCTTTAAGGAAAATGCACCAATACATTTCTGAAATGCTGTAGCCTATATAACTAGTCAAGCTTATACACCATATACATGTCGTTGCATAACAGAATGTCACGTGGTACAGTAAATCTGCACATTCTCTTTAGTTCAGGACAAAAGTCGACATCAACATGGACTCTACAGATCCTCTTGTGTTTTTCGTCAACGGTAAAAAGGTATTTATATTATATATCCTTACATTTTGTCATGCTGCTGCAGTTAACTTACTTGTAATATATTTCTTCATTTACAACATGTACGCAGAACTTTCTTAGCTATGTCATATGGTTTAGTAAACTCGTTTTATACTTTCCATATGACATAGTCACTCATGTAAGATCCTCTATTCCTTTAGCCCGAGTTTTCTCTGGCCCTGTCACCATGTGTACCAGACATGGTGACAGGGCCAGAGAAAACTCGGGCTACTATTCCCTGAACGTATGCCAAAGAGTGGTCATAAGTGAAGGGCAGTGTAAACTCGCCTGCTTTTCCATCCGAATCATGGTGCGACGCCCCGACTGTTTCTATCTGACCACCGTTTTCTGAGCTCTCCGGTTTCAGCATTTTTGCCCCACCCAATCCTAAAATGTCCATCTTTCAGTTGATAAGCACATCTTCTTTTTTAACAATTAAGATTGATAATTGCATTAATTAATCAACAGAGTTAAATTCTGTATGATCGACAATAAAATGTGGTCACATGCCATGCAGGTGAAACGAAAGAAATAACTTTCGAGGACATTTTGTATTTCTAGACTAATATGAATACGATAGAGTATGCTAATTTTGTACTTTTGTTGCGTTTACTTTAAAAAAAGAGGTTGTGCTTGTTGAAGATGGTATGTGCAACTGTATTAGACCCACTCGAAACACTTACAAAATACGAACTGAGATACACTAGTACGCACTTCAGCCTTTATGATGGATATGTAGTTATGTAATTCGAATACATGTACATGTATAATGTAATTTACATACGTCGTACATGTATAGTGATAATTTACATACCACGTAAGGTAGCGTTGCACTAACAGGCGTCTTAGAAGACACGGCCAACACTCGAGACACCCGTCCTATGTGTTATCAGTTTTATAAACACTCCTCAGCTGGGGTTATCAGTCTACGTGTGAATGGCAGTCAAGATAACTGACCTACCTTTCTCAAAACAAATACTGGTATTACAGGTGTAACGCACACATCCATAATTGCTATGGATACTGAATCACTGGATGACATCAATCCAAGTCTTGGGTGACTTCTGTAATGTATTATTCCAATATCATTTTTTTCTTCATAAGCACCTGGATCCCAGGTTAGCTATAACTAATGAATAAACCGGACGCATTTTTTTTTACCAACACCGAGGAAAAAATTAAACTGTGAAAGAATTATAATTGTGCGCTTATTTCAATTCGATATGACAAGGCAAAGTGATGTTTATTCCGGTTAAATGTTTATTTATCTTATATCAGTATGACATCTCAAATATTTTATTGTAAATGGTTATTTCAGTATATTGCTACAATAAAACAAATTATAATACAAATTAGCTGACATGTAATATTGATAATAAATATCTCTGTCTGCATCTTCATAGTAAAAGTATTATTGATATTTTGATGTTTTTATATTTCTTATATGTCGAAATCATTCCCTACGCTGATAGTTAAAGAGACAATTTAGTCAAGTTTGTTTACTTTTTTATAATTTCACTGATTATTTCATGAAATTGTACTTCTGTACTCCTTATGAAATAGCCTTAGCCAGATATTGATACAAGCTTAAGGTTTCCATGTGTTTTTAATTAATTGTAAGGGGGGTCCTTATCGTATAACCATACGATTATAACTCTACACACTTTGACTTGTATACACCATTTGCTGAAAATGACCCCGGTTCCAAATTTAACGTTGAAAATGGACCCCATATCATATTAACCCTTTTCAGTATTAGATTTTCAAAATGACACCAGTTCCATATTCAAACGTTACAGTGGATCTCGGTTTGTAAATAATTTACCGAAAACATAGTTAAACAAATCTATGTCGATCAATATCGGATACATGTTTGATGAATAGCTTATAATACTTAAAATTTATACAAAATGTCATTATATGTGTTACCAAAGGTCAAAGGTCAATGTCGTTAAAATATGCATATGCATAACAGTTTGAAGTTTATACCAAAGGTCATTAAAATGGACACAAAAGGTCACAAGTCAGATTCTTTATAAATATGGACCAATGTCGTATACATGTCATATGCATGTCTTATATAGTTAAAAGTTACACCAAAGGTCATAGGTCATTTTTTTTATCAATGTCGATCAATATCGTTTTCGTGCTATGTGAATATCTTATAGCCGTGATAAGTTATACCAAAGTTTATTAAATAGGTTACCAAAGGTCAAAGGTCAAATTATTAATCAATGTCGACAAATATTTTATACATTTCATATGCATATCATATTACAGTTTGAATGTATACCAAAGGTCATTATATGGGTCACCAAAGGTCACAGGTCAAACTCTTAATTAATTTGGACCATGTACATTTCATATGCATATCTTATAACGGTGATAAGTTATACGAAAGGTCATTATCTGGGTCACCAAAGGTCAAAGATTAAATTGTCTATCAATGTCGATCAATATCGTGTACATGTCATATGAATATCATATAACAGTGATGAGTTAAAGCAAATGTCATTATATGGGTCACTAAGGGTCAAAGGTCAAACTATTAATCAATGTCGATCAATATCGCATTCATTTCATATGCATATCATATTACAGTTTGAATATATACCAAAGGTCATTATATGGGTCACCAAAGGTCACAGGTCAAACTCTTAATTAATTTGGACCAATGTCATCTACATTTCATATAGTTAAAGCAAATGTCATTATATGGGTCACTAACGGTCAAAGGTCAAACTATTAATCAATGTCGATCAATATCGCATTCATTTCATATGCATATCATATTACAGTTTGAATATATACCAAAGGTCATTATATGGGTCACCAAAGGTCACAGGTCAAACTCTTAATTAATTTGGACCAATGTCATCTACATTTCATATGCATATCTTGTAACGGTGATAAGTTATACGAAAGGTCATTAAGGTCACCAAAGGTCAAAAGTTAAATTGTTTATCAATGTGGATCAATATCGTGTACATGTCATATGGATATCTTATAACAGTGATGAGTTATATCAAAGGTCATTATATGGGTAACCAAGGGTCAAAGGTCAAATTGTTAATCAATGTCAATCAATATCATGTACTTGTATAGGGACATCTTATTTAAAGTGATGCTAATGGTCATTATCTTGGTCACTAGCTGTTACGAGTTAAAGTGTTAATCAATGTACATAAGTATTATATACATTTTATATACACTTCTCATAACAGCCTAATGTGATATCAAAGGTCACCTGAGGTCACAGGCCATTTTATTATACATTGTATCATGTAAGCATATCTTATCGCAACGTCTATGACAATATAAACTGGTACCGAGATCCAATACTTTTATGTGGTTCACTATTCAACGGGAATGTAAAGACAATTTGATATTTGGTTCCGTTTTCCACGGCATCCCGGTTCCATTTTCAACGTTGAAATTGGAACCGGGTTCCATTTTCCACGGGGGTCCATTTTCAACGTTACACCGGCCGTATACATGTGTTTCATGAACACGATATCGGGTTACGGGTCTCATACAGAAGGTAGACAGTGAGTGGATCACAGGGGCCTGACTCCTTTTATAAAATAATAACATATAACTTAAGAGTACATATAAATGAGAAAGGTTCTGAACCCCCCCCCCCCCCCCCCAGGCTTGAAATCTGATGTATTTATTTCTAAGTACCGTAGCTTCGGTTGTATTGGGTGGATTTTTTCGAAGTAGGCCTTACATTGAAGAGAAATGGTCAATCTTTAAAATAAGCCATAACATGTTGTCAATTTCTCGATATTAGTTTACAAAATCGGGCGTGAAACTTCAAAATTCTCTCGATTTTGTTTACTCGGACAAGTTGACGTATCGGGGTCACCACACTTTGACTCTATTGGACATAGCTTTAATACGAAGTCCACGGGTTAACCGAATACAACTATTACATACACTTACTTTATGTATTCGAGCACCCTATCGACGGCCCCGGGACTTTTTATGCATACTGATAGCAGATTTTCCCCTTGAGTAGCCATGTTGTGCCAGCCGCGGTAAATTTAAACAAGCATTCTGATTGGTTAAACACATTGCTATAACCAATCATTTATATGTACTCTTATATGTTATTATTTTATAAAACGAGTCAGGCACCCGTGAGTGGATGAATAAATATATGGAGAATTACTGTCAGGACATGACGGTTGCGACAACAATGAGAAGTTGCGAGCGAGTTTGCCGAGATTTGACCTAGATCTAGATCGGCCTACGGAATGTCGCGGTGCGATATTTTTGTTCTGTACAACTTCTATTATCATAATTCCATTCGTACTTGTTATAAGTATTGTTCTTATTACATCATGGATGAAATAAATCACCTAGGTGGGTGTTAGCGTTTGTTTGCAGGAAATGCAGCCGGTACATGGTACTATTGTAACATAAATAATATAGACTGTAATTAAGGTTATATTAATTTTTTAAACGGGTTGTGTTAGCGGCAGATAGCAGATAGTCTGGTAGAGTGCTAAGTATCCTCTTCCACCGTGTTCGGTGACCACATCTTTCCATACTAATCGTATATTCTGGGTCAGGTGAAGGCCGTATACGTGTGTTTCATGAACACGATATCTGGTTACGGGTCTCATACAGAAGGTAGACAGTGAGTGGATGAAAAAATATGGAGAATTACTGTCGTGACAGGACGGTTGCGACAACAATGAGAAGTTGCGAGCGAGTTTGCCGAGATTTGACCTAGATCTAGATCGGCCTACGGAATGTCGCGGTGCGATATTTTTGTTCTGTACAACTTCTATTATCATAATTCCATTCGTACTTGTTATAAGTATTGTTCTTATTACATCGTGGATGAAATAAATCACCTAGGTGGGTGTTAGCGTTTGTTTGCAGGAAATCCAGCCGGTACATGCAGTTTTTACGGGGCCCCTTAGGGTAATTTACTAGGGATTATATCCGAATTCTTGCACTGTTTTACTTCTATGAATAATTATCGCTGTGGATGAAGGAGAAAAATATCACTTGGAAAGCCTACTTCATGACATTATATGGCTTTTTCAAGATTCCTCAATTCTTTATACTTTTATCTATACAAAACGTTTGGTTAGCTCAATCTCTGTAAATGTACAAAAAATGCAAGAAAAATAAATAGAGGGGGGCAATAGCCGTACTCAATTTATTTGTTACAAGAGTAACTAAACTAAGTTTCAAATTGCTGCTTATTAGCAAAATGTTATCAAATAAATCAACAATATTTTATATAAAATGCTAGTCCAGTAAGAGACCTATAATATCATTATTTAGTTCTATAGTCCATCACTTGTAAGTTATATGTGTAAATATGAATTACAAAGACTAAGAGGTCATGAGTTGATAGTTTTCACAGCACAACAATATCTGACATTTACAATTACATATGTAAAAAGAATGTTCTGCATGTAATCACAGCACAACACACATTTCCAAACCCACGCTTTTATATGTTTATATCGATGTGTACACATTATATACATGTATTTATACCATTTGCAACGACCGTGGACTCCTCTTTTGAGGTTATTCCAGTACAAGATTTGCACAATCCGGCCTCTTCGCCGATCTCAAAATATACAAAGCCATAGTTCATATAATACTAAATTATAATATAGATAAAATGTACATGGTACTATTGTAACATAAATAATATAGACTGTAATTAAGGTTATATATATTTTTTTAAACGGTTTGTGTTAGCGGCAGATAGCAGATAGTCTGGTAGAGTGCTAAGTATCCTCTTCAACCGTGTTCGGTGACCACATCTTTCCATGCTAATCGTATTTTCTGGGTCAGTTGAAGCAGAGACGTACCGGCGTAACGTTGAAAGTGGACCCCCGTGGAAAAATGGAACCGTTGAAAATGGAACCGGGATGCCGTGGAAAACGGAACCAAATAGTAATTTTTTTACATACCCGTTGAAAATGGACCCCGTTGAATAGTGAACTACATAAAAGTATTGGATCTCGGTACCAGTTTAAATTGTCATAGACGTTGCGATAAGATATGCTTACATGATACAATGTAAATAAAATGGCCTGTGACCTTAGGCGACCTTTGATATCACATAATGTCATGAGAAGTGTACATTATTTATATAAAATGTATATAATACTTATGTACATTGATTATCGCTTTAACTAGTGACAACGTGTGACCCAGATAATGACCATTAGCATCGTTTAAATAAGATGTCTCTATATATGTATACGATTTATCGACATTGATTGATAATTTGACCCGTGACCTTTATTGAACCAGATAATGACCTTTCGTATAACTTTCCACTGTTCTAAAATATGCATATAAAATGTATACGATATTGATCGACATTGATAAATGATTTGACCTCTGACCCTTGGTGACCAATATAATGACCTTTGAAATAACTTAACACTGTTACAAGATATTCATGTAACGTGTACACGATATTGATCGACATTGATTAACAATTTGACCTGTGACATTTGGTGACCCATATAATGACATTCGCTATAACTCATCACTGTTATAAGATATCCATATAACATGTACACGATATTGATCGACATTGATAAACAATTTGACCTTTAGTGACCCACATATTGACATTTGTTAAAACGTATCACTGTTATTAGATATTCATATGACATGTACACAATATTGATCGAAATTGATAAACAATTTAACCTTTGTCGACCCAGATAATAACCTTTGGTATAACTTATCACCGTTCTAAGATATGCATATAAAATGTGTACGACATTGGTCCACATTAATTAAGAATTTGACCTGTGACCTTTGGTGACCCATATATTGACCTTGGAAAACACTTAACACTGTTACAAGATATTCATGTAACATGTACACGATATTGATCGACATTGATTAACAATTTGACCTGTGACATTTGGTGACCCATATAATGACATTCGCTATAACTCATCACTGCTATAAGATATCCATATAACATGTACGCGATATTGATCGACATTGACCAATAAATTTGACCTTTGACCTCTGGTGACCCAGATAATAACCTTTCGTATAACTTATCACCGTTCTAAGATATGCATATGAAATGTATACGACATTAGTCCACATTAACTAAGAATTTGACCTGTGACCTTTGGTGACCCATATAATGACCTTTTGTATATATTCAAACTGTAATGTGATATGCATCTTCTACTGTTTACGATATTAATTAACAATTTGACCCGTGACCTTTGGTGACCCATTTAATGACCTTTGCTATAACTCATCACTATTATAAGCTAAAATATATATACGATATTGATCGACATAGATATGTCCAATTACGTTTTCGGTAATTTATTCATAAACCAAAATCCACAGTACGTTGGAATATGGATCCAACAACGTACTGACCATTTCCATATCATTTGCTGAAAATGACCCCGTTTCCATATTCAACGTTGAAAATGGACCCCACGACATACTGACCCATTTTCATATTATTTGATGAAAATGACCCCAGTTCCATATTCAACGTTGAAAATGGACACTACAACATACTGACCCATTTCCATATCATTTGCTGAAAATGACACCATTTCGATATTCAAACGTTACAGTGGATCCTGGTTTATGAATAAATTACCGAAAACATAATTGGACAAATCTATGTCGATCAATATCGTATACATGTTTTATGAATAGCTTATAATAGTTAAAATCTATACAAAATGTCATTATATGTGTCACCAAAGGTCACAAGTCAGATTCTTCATAAATATGGACCAATGTCGTGTGCATGTCATATGCATATTTTATATAGTTAAAAGTTAAACCAAAGGTCATTATATGGGTCACCAAGGGTTAAAGGTCAAATTATTAATCAATGTCGTATACATTTCATACGCATATCCTATTACAGTTTGAAGATATCCCAAATGTCATTATATGGGTCACCAAAGGTCACAGATCAAATTTTCAATCAATGTCGATCAATATCGTGGACGTGTTATATGAATATCTTATTACAGTCATAAGTTAAACCAAGGGTCATTATATGGGCCACCAAAGGTCAAATTGTCAATCAGTGTCGATCAATATCGTGTACATTTTATATGCATGTCATATAACAGTTTGGAGATATACCAAAGGTCATAATATGGGTCACCAAAGATCGAATTTTTAATCAATATTGATCAATATTTTATGCTTGTTAAATTGCATACAGACTTGTATCTGATAACAGAGCAACATGTACATGTGGCTCACTTTTCAACGGGTTCCGTTTTCAACAGGCTACACGTGGAAAAGAGAGACCTGATGGGGTCCATTTTCAACAGATTTGCACGGCGTCCCGGTTCCATTTTCAACGTTGCCCATTTGTATGCAAACTGTGAATAAACATGTTTTGTCGATTTGAATCATCAAAACAATCATTCATCATTGAATATATTAATTACAATACATATTTAACAACTGTTTGCCACGCATGTTAATGTGAAATTAGATCTACCGTGTCGTCACTCAGTGCTTCGATCGCGTGGATGTGTTGACCGCAGATTATTTTGTCTGGGTATATTCACGGTGGATTCACGAGCGTCTACGACGCGGGTCCGAAAGTTTTGGAAAGTTTTAAAGTATTGAAAATATTAAAGTGGAGTTCAAACAAAGTCGATGGTCCGGTCCCCATCTGTGCCCGATGTGTCAGTGTCACTAGATGGTTGTACTATATATACAAGATGCATTTGACTTCATATTGAAACAATTTTTTTTTCTTATTTTTAGCTATCCTTACTAACGAAAAGATCGTTTACATGTATATATTTACATTTGGATGGCAAAGCCAGGATATAAACAAACTAAACAAATTTGCAGTCTATGAGAGTATAACTGACACCCAAAGCGTGACACCATTCTATGCATAACTGACACCCAAATCGTGCATTCGGGTGTTATTCATACGCGACCGGATGTACGGACGGGATCCCCCGTAACTACTTGCAACCAATGTAAACAAATGGCATCTTATCATTGCTCATCATGCTATCGGATAGAGTACGAGACCAGAAAACAAATCTTAAAATGTAAAACGAAAATAAAGGTAAGAATGGTTAACAATCACGAAAATGGAAATAAAACAAGATTTAATAAACACATATGTTGACAGATATTTGTTCCGGGGCCAGAGTGGAAAATCATTACACACCACATTGTTTGCGCGCCACCGCCATCCAGTGTTTGAATGACAAAAAATTTGAAACCCGACACATCATGTTTATGTCAAATCATAAGAACGAGGCTTCTCTCCGGTCGTACAATAGAACAGTTTCTTCTTCACAAAAGAAAGCATCAAGTGGTGCATTATCGTGTCTAACGCATCCTAAACTTGAAACAGCCATGGTACCCGTCACAAGCAACGTTGTCGCTGAAGCTCGTCTAACTCCCTCGGCCATTGTCACTTCTCTCATTGGTCGTATCCCTGACACCGGTGCTGTTGTAGCTACTATAAACTGTAATCAGGTTTCCATGCAATCAAAGAACATGTTTACATCTGGTTTTTTGGCGAATTCCACTTTCTCCCACTGCACATTCAACTTTCATAGCTAAACTCTGTCAATGCTGTCAGCCGTTGCGTGCGCGTGGTGACGGGTGAAATTTCCATCCGCATAATTGTTCCGGATGGTAAATTTAAAAAAAAATCCGAAATCGTTAACAAACTGAATAATCCATCCGTATATTCTGAAATACTGACTACCAATATTATTGATATTGTTATTAAAATATCTGATGATGTTTTCAGTATTTTTTTAATTATTTCCACGCACTATTTTTTTAATTTTTTTTGCCAATCAGCACGTGAATCACAATAGGCTGTTCAATTTGTTGACCTCTGACAATGGAAACGTCGGTAAAAGTCAGATTTCAAATTATAATGAAAATTAAAGTTGAAATCGAAAAGAAACTAATATAGAAAACGTAAATATAAGCAATAAACTGTCTTTTTATGGATTATATGGTCTATATAGATGCCAGAGCTTTGCAGACAATCATTTCATAATGCGCTAGCGCGCATTATGAAGATTGTCTGCAAAGCTCTGGCATCTATATAGACCATATAATCCATAAAAAGACAGTTTAATGCTTAAATATTTACATTTGGATGGCAAAGCCATGATATAAACAAACTAAACAAATTTGCAGTCTATGAGAGTATAACTGACACCCAAAGCGTGACACCATTCTATGCATAACTGACACCCAAATCGTGCATTCGGGTGTTATTCATACGCGACCGGATTTACGGACGGGATCCCCCGGAACTACTTGCAACCAATGTAAACAAGTGGCATCTTATCATTGCTCATCATGCTATCGGATAGAGTACGAGACCAGAAAACAAATCTTAAAATGTAAAACGAAAATAAAGGTAAGAATGGTTAACAATCACGAAAATGGAAATAAAACAAGACTTAATAAACACATATGTTGACAGATATTTGTTCCGGGGCCAGAGTGGAAAATCAGTACACACCACATTGTTTGCGCGCCACCGCCATCCAGTGTTTGAATGACAAAAATTTTGAAACCCGACACATAATGTTATGTCAAATCATAAGAACGAGGCTTCTCTCCGGTCGTACAATAGAACAGTTTCTTCTTCACAAAAGAAAGCATCAAGTGGTGCATTATCGTGTCTAACGCATCCTAAACTTGAAACAGCCATGGTACCCGTCACAAGCAACGTTGTCGCTGAAGCTCGTCTAACTCCCTCGGCCACTGTCACTTCTCTCATTGGTCGTATCCCTGACACCGGTGCTGTTGTAGCTACTATAAACTGTAATCAGGTTTCCATGCAATCAAAGAACATGGTTACATCTGGTTTTTTTTGGCGAATTCCACTTTCTCCCACTGCACATTCAACTTTCATAGCTAAACTCTGTCAATGCTGTCAGCCGTTGCGTGCGCGTGGTGACGGGTGAAATTTCCATCCGCATAATTGTTCCGGATGGTAAATACATTTTTTTAAAATCCGAAATCGTTAACAAACTGAATAATTCATCCGTATATTCTGAAATACTGACTACCAATATTATTGATATTGTTATTAATATATCTGATGATGTTTTCAGTATTTTTTTAATGATTTCCACGCACTATTTTTTTTTATTTTTTTTGCCAATCAGCACGTGAATCACAATAGGCTGTTCAATTTGTTGACCTCTGACAATAGAAACGTCGGTAAAAGTCAGATTTCAAATTATAATGAAAATTAAAGTTGAAATCGAAAAGAAACTAATATAGAAAACGTAAATATAAGCATTAAACTGTCTTTTATGGATTATATGGTCTATATAGATGCCAGAGCTTTGCAGACAATCATTTCATAATGCGCTAGCGCGCATTATGAAGATTGTCTGCAAAGCTCTGGCATCTATATAGACCATATAATCCATAAAAAGACAGTTTAATGCTTAAGTAAACGTCAAACTTGACGCGTGGGAATACAAGCCGGACCGGTGCAAACATGTGGAATTGGTGTGAATGCGCAATGAAAATTTTCGTTTCTGTTTTGATTCCCCCCCAATAAAATACGAATGGAATATGTTAGAATTAACAACGATATAACGATAAAGAAATGACACGTTTGCAATATATTACATTAATTGAATAAAAAAAAAAAAACGATGTGTCTGGGGAACTATATTTTGTGTATTGCTGTAATTGATAACCTTTTCCGCCAAATTGGAATATCCTGCTGTAATATCTATTCGTATAACGCCGGAAAAAGAATTTGCCGATTTCATTTTTAACAACATTACATGAAAAAACACTGGTTGAAATGTAAATATAAGGAAGAATTCTTGTTTTTTATCGTTTACTGGTGTCAGAAACGTATATATCAGATATACAAGTCTCTGCTGGTGTGTAAACTGCATTTTTAGGTCACCTGAGACAAAGTCTCAAATGACCTATTCTAATCGCCTTTTGTCCGTCGTGCGTCGTGCGTGGTCCGTCCGTAAACAATTTACATTTTCAACTTCTTCTCCAAACCCACAGAACCAAATTCAATGAAATTTGGCAGGGAGCTTCTATGGCTAAAGGTCAACTAAACCTGTGAATTATATGGTCCCCATCCCCCAGGGACCTGAGGGGCGGGGCCAAAAAGGGTCAAATTGACTAAAACTTCAAAAATCTTCTTCTCTACTCTCAGATCAGGTGAAATCAAACACTCTTCATAGATGAAAGGGTCTTGAGGTGCTTTACCAAAATTGTAAATTTCATGACCCTGGGGTCTTACGTTTGCCCCTGGGGAGGGGGTAATCTTTACTATAGTTTATAAAGGGAAATCACATTTTTGACTATTATTTGTTGGATTTGTATTGGAATTCATTCTAACTTGGTTCAAATTATCAGCATGGGATGACAGTTTGATGGAATGTACATTTTGGCCCTGGTTGACCCCCAGGGGCTGATGGGCGGGGCCAAAAAGGGTCAAATTGACTGAAATTTCAAAAATCTTCTTCTCTACTCTCAGATATGGTAGAATCAAATACTCTTCATAGATGGAAGGGTCTTAAGTTGCTTTACCACAATTGTGAATTTCATGACCCTGGGGTCTCACGTTTGTCCCTGGGGATGGGGTAAACTTTACTATAGTTTATAAAGGGAAATAACCTTTTTGACTATTATTTGTTGAATTTTTATTGGAATTCATTCTAACTTGGTTAACATTATCAGGTTGGGATGACAGTTTGATGGTAGGTACATGTAGTTATAGGGAAATCACATTTTTGACTGTCATTTGTTTTAGTTGTTTTGAAATTCATTCTAAATTTGTAAAGATTATCAGCATGGGATGACTGCTTAATGGTATGCACATGTTGGCCCTGACTGATCCCAAAAAGTGTCAATCAAATTTACTGAAATATTTCAAAAATCAGGTGACCGTTAAGGCCCATGGGCCTCTTGTTTTAAATTCCAATTCGGCGATTTCGCCGCATGTGTGCACCGGTCCGGCTTGTATTTCTACGCGTCAAATTTGACGTTTACACACCTGTAAACGATGTTTTCGTTAGTACACGCACCGGAAATGTAAATATTTCAACATGACGTCATTTAAAATATCTGCACAAAATGCAGTTAAAACACCAGTAACGATAAAAAAAACAAGATAGTATTCCTTAAATATTCTCGTTAATAGACAAAGGCAGCATTAATAACATTTCAGAATTATTGTGAGACAGGATATATCGAATTCAAAATCCATATCAGGATAATGCTGTTTATTGTTCTAATGCTAACATGACACTTTTTTCCAGTCACAAGACTTGATGGTATATACATGTAAAGTTGAAGTGAGGTTTACATTGACCACATGCCATTCGGAATTGGGCGCCGTGGTACTTGTATGAATATGTAATTAATTTGTTTATTATTGCGCCTCGTCAGAGATAGTAGCGTACCATGTTTGCTCAGTTCTTTAACGCGGACGGCGACAATACGACCACAACACAGAAGCGACATACAAAGGCATGCTTCTTTCTCAAATCAGCTACATGGCCAACGGGTATAATTCGGGCTGGCCCTGCTGGACACTTTTCTCCACTTATGTCAGTGTTTGGCTTTTAATTCGCAGTCACTGATACTTTAGGACTGAATATTTTCATCGACAGCTTTAAAGAAGATTCGTATGTGTTGACACACAAAATGTGAAAAAGAGCAAACCTTTTAAATATTTTTTCCACATAATATCAAATGCCTGTCATTGACTTTATCATTTTAAAAGAACTATTTAAGCCAAGTGTTTCTGATCAATAATAGAACGTTGCAATGATTCATTTATTTCTCATCACTTCTCACACGCCATTGACACGCGTCTCCAAAGTATGATAAACTATATTTTTCAAACAAAGTGTTATTATCATGATCATACGACTGCCGTTATTTCAAATATCGGCGAGCACGAATTATTAGGGAAGGCCTACTTCGGCTTACATGTGCAGGTAAGTTTACCGTACACGGTCTCGGAGGAAAGAATTTTCCATTAATGGGTTTTTTGGTTGTCTTGTGTATTTTGCGCCCATATTTAATATGGTTTAACGATATACGTAGCTGCCATTAAATACATGAGCGATGATACTGCTTTCTGTTTAGGTTCAAATTATGTTTCCGGATCCGGAAACGACACTTTTGCAGTACCTGCGCAGATCCTGTATCCTTTTACGTTTTGTCGTTTAGTTAACGTGTACTTTTCTGCCAATGTTGGTCAAACTAGTTTTTCAATTGCGGTAGTTTAGTACAGACATATTTAGCTTAGCTCTATATTGAGTTCTTAATAATCAAGAGAAAATGACATTAATAGGTATTAGAATATATAATTAAAAAAAATATGTTTCATTGAAAGAATCACGTTTATCCTTATGTTCTGACAAGTATATCTAACAGGCACCAAACTGGCATGTGGACAAGGAGCGTGCGGGGCCTGTACTGTCATGGTTTCTTACATTAACATCACAACAAAGAAAATAAGGTAAAAGCTGGCATTTCCCCAAATTTACTTCATTCATATAAGTAACGTTTGTTTGACATAGGCATGTATTACTTTACGTTGACTGAACCACTACCGTAGGATGTCTAACGAAGATATTTACTCTATCATTATAGGAACGTATCCGTGAACGCTTGTCTGGTACCAATATGCTACCTTCATGGAATGGCTGTCACCACAGTAGAAGGTATCGGTAGTACTCGTAAAGGACTTCATCCAATCCAGGTCAGTCGACTGTTAACTTTGTCTGTATCCAATCCAGCTGAGGAAGTCATACATCTGACTATATTCTATACAGATGGTTAAGTTTACATTTTATCCAGACAAATTAAAGCTACATATATCGGTTTATATTGTAGTATTGTTTTCACCAGTTAACAACATAATATATCACAGAAAATCTCGAAAAACACTTTATTTATAGCATTTCTATCACATTTTTTTTTTAAATACGAATCTTATTAAAATGTAGTTGAGATTACATAACTTAACTTGTTTGTATTATCCACAGAGACTTACTTAGTATACCAATTAATGGAATGCAAATATAAATATATGATGTTGTTGCTTTTAAAATATATTTTAAAAATACAGAAAAGTCTTGTGGAGTCTCATGGCCTCCAGTGTGGGTTCTGCACTCCAGGGATGGTGATGACGATGTATACATTATTCAGAAATAACCCGGAACCCACTCAAGATCAGATGGAGAGGGTTCTTGAAGGTTTGTAACAATGAAAGCCAGACGAAAGATACCTATCGTTTTAAATTTGGTTTAGTAATTTGCATTCATGAAAATACTTACAGTTCATCTGTTTTGTTTTGTTTTTTGTTGGATTTTTTTGTTTTGTTTTTTCAAATTTTCAAATTGTGATGCTAATCCTATAAAATGCATTCCAATTTACAGGAAATCTGTGTCGATGTACAGGATATAGACCTATTGTGGATGCTTTTCGGACTGCTAAAGAGGTGCGTTAATTTGTATGATATGCCTAGTCTTACGTTAATTTACGCATCTATACAAAGGTGTATCTAGCATTTATCCATATAAATATCTTATAAAGAACTTGACTTCAGCGAAATGGTGTTTGCTTAATTGCTTAAACACTAATTAGAAAATCAAGAATTTATTACTTTCGTCTTGAAATACGCTGTTTTCCCTACAGAACAAGCAAAGAGCTTTATTAACATACGAATGTGGTTTGAAAATCCCAAGGTTTAAGTTTACTAGCATCACCACGACAGCAAATATATTGGCTATTGTAGAACTGTCCCTGTGGAATGGGATTTTGTCTTGAGAAATCGGACAAGGCAGTCACTGCAGAACGAAACGAAAAATTAAATGAGAGCCCGGAAAACGTGACAACCCAAGACGTCATATTCCCTCCGGAATTACAGGTAAATATGTTTTGTGTAGTTTTACATGCTAATATTCATTCGAGAACATGTGTAAACGAATTAAGGGATGTTTTTTGCAAAGTACGTTTATGTCTATCGATTGCAATAATTTCAATAACTATTTCAATTTTTAATACTCATTATTTTTGTTCATATACATTTTTTGTAAACGGTCCAGTCAGATATATAAAGACTATCAGCGGTAATTGTGCCATGAGACTAACATAATCATAATAAATCTCATCCCAATGGGACGCCAAAACACGAGGTTTGTTGAGTGTTTGACAGTTTCAGAATATTGCCCCTAGAGTTGAGATATTCTGTCACGTTTTACGTTTCATCAATTCAAGACAATATTGACATGATTGAATTGTTGACGTGGCGTAATTGTATTGTTGTCGTGACATCATACAATTTTGAGAACGTGTTTCTTGGGTGATATAAGAAAGTCTCACACCAGTAAAAACTATGGATATCCCTGACCAGGGTATGAGAAATATAAATTCCGCACAAATTCTTAATCAATTTCAGTTAAATGCAGCATACCACAATACATTTTTGACGTTTAAGAGTGACAACTACACTTGGTATCGACCAACTACAGTTGAGGAAGCTCTCGACCTCCTGAAAAAGTTCCCAAACGCTCCGTTAGTTCTAGGATGTAATACAGTTGGTGAGTGATAAATGGCTCTATTACATATCTACAGTTTATGATACATGTGTTTTCCATCTGCTGTCGTTTGTCTCAAATTGTTAATAGAATATACATCACAATGCCATTAAAACGTTTTAGTATTAATGTTGGATAAGAGAAATATGCTATTCTTATGCCTATAAATTGGCACCAATTCGGGCATGCATTTTCAATGATTAGCCCCCTTTTTAGCGGGAAGATACTTACGTCAGCTAATATATAAAAATATTAAACTATTTAAAAGAACTGCGGATTGAAATAATAGCAGATCTAAATCTATTTCTTTTTCAACCGTACTATTTGACAACACTCAATACACTAAACATGTTATCTTATCTCAATCTTTACTTACAATATAACCAGCAGGGATAGTTTCCAACTAAGCTGTGTGATAAACTAAATGATTTCAATTTTTCAATTTAATTGTTCATTTTCATTTCTAGCTCATAACATCCCTGCTTCTCATAAGTGCAGTGTTTACATATCCTAGCTGATTCGATATTCAAGGGCACGTTCTCATTATCAATATATCCGTGACAGATGCCGAGGTTTCGAGACGTTTAAGAGTTTAAGAGTAGTTTGGTGAAGACCCAGTTTTATGGTTGACATCATGACTTCATTAAAAGTATAATTCCAGTTGAGAAATGACGTCAGACCTGCTCGATGCTTGTTTTTATGCTGGATGGTAACATTGTCACTGCCCTAGTTCTCATTTTGAGAATATGATTTAACCTGGATGTGACCTAGATTTGTAAGGTGGGTTTCGTTGATGCGACCTAGATTTGTATGGCGCGTGTCGTCGATGTGACCTAGATTTGTATGGCGGTTGTAGTCGATGTGACCTAGATTTGTGTGGCGGTTGTAGTCAATGTGACCTAGGTTTGTATGTCGGGTGTCGTGGACGTGACCCTAGATTTGTATGGCGGTTGTCGTCGATGTGACCTAGATTTGTATGTCGGGTGTCGTCGATGTGACCTAGCTTTGTATGGTGGTTGTCGTCGATGTGACCTAGATTTGTATGGCGGGTGTCGTCGATGTAACCTAGATTTTATGTCGGGTGTCGTCGATGTGACCTAGATTTTATGGCGGGTGTCGTCGATGTGACC
This sequence comes from Pecten maximus, assembly GCF_902652985.1. Classification (NCBI taxonomy): domain Eukaryota; kingdom Metazoa; phylum Mollusca; class Bivalvia; order Pectinida; family Pectinidae; genus Pecten; species Pecten maximus. The sequence continues at coordinate 26,216,065 of NC_047016.1, read as the reverse complement.
TAGATTTTATGGCGGTTGTCGTCGATGTGACCTAGATTTGAATGTCGGGTGTGGTCAATTTGACCTAGATTTGTATGGCGGTTGTCGTCGATGTGACCTAGATTTGTATGTCGGGTGTCGTCGATGTGACCTAGATTTTATGGCGGGTGTCGTCGATGTGACCTAGATTTTATGGCGGGTGTCGTCGATGTGACCTGGATTTTATGGCGGGTGTCGTCGATGTGACCTAGATTTTATGGCGGTTGTCGTCGATGTGACCTAGATTTGAATGTCGGGTGTGGTCAATTTGACCTAGATTTGTATGGCAGTTGTCGTCGATGTGACCTAGATTTGTATGTCGGGTGTCGTCGATGTGACTTAACTTTGTATGGCGGTTGTCGTCGATGTGACCTAGATTTATATGGCGGGTGTCGTCGATGTAACCTAGATTTTATGGCGGTTGTCGTCGATGTGACCTAGATTTGTATGGCGGTTGTAGTCGATGTTACCTAGTTTTGTGTGGTGGTTGTAGTCGATGTGACCTAGATTTGTATGGCGGTTGTAGTCGATGTAACCTAGATTTGTATGGCGGTTGTAGTCGATGTAACCTAGATTTGTATGTCGGGTGTCGTCGATGTGACCTATATTTGCATATGGCGGTTGTCGTCGGTGTGACATAGATTTGTATGGTGGGTGTCGTCGATGTGACCTAGATTTGTATGTCGGGTGTCGTCGATGTGACCTAGATTTTTATGGCGGAGGGTGCTGTCGATGTGACCTAGATTTGTATGTAAGGTGTAATTGATGTGACCTAGATTTGTATGTCGGATGTCGTCGATGTGACCTAGCTTTGTATGGCGGTTGTCGTTGATGTGACTTAGATTTGTATGTCGGGTGTCGTCGATGTGACCTAGATTTGTATATCGGGTGTCGTCGATGTGACCTAGATTTGTATGGCGGAGGGTGTTGTCGATGTTACCTAGATTTGTATGTAAGGTGTAGATGATGTGACCTAGATTTGTATGTAAGGTGCCGTCGATATGACCTAGATTGTATGGCGGAGGGTGTTGTCGATGTGACCTAGATTTGTATGGCGGAGGGTGTTGTCGATGTGACCTAGATTTGTATGGCGGAGGGTGTTGTCGATGTGACCTAGATTTGTATGTAAGGTGTAGTTGATGTGACCTAGATTTGTATGGAGGGTGTTGTCGATGTGACCTAGATTTGTATGGAGGGTGTTGTCGATGTGACCTAGATTTGTATGGAGGGTGTCGTCGATGTGACCTAGATTTGTATGGAGGGTGTTGTCGATGTGACCTAGATTTGTATGGAGGGTTTTGTCGATGTGACCTAGATTTGTATGGAGGGTGTCGTCGATGTGACCTAGATTTGTATGGCGGAGGGTGTTGTCGATGTGACCTAGATTTGTATGGAGGGTGTTGTCGATGTGACCTAGATTTGTATGGCGGAGGGTGTCGTCGATGTAACCTAGATTTGTATGTCGGAGGGTGTTGTCGATGTGACCTAGATTTGTATGTAAGGTGTAGATGATGTGACCTAGATTTGTATGGAGGGTGTCGTCGATGTGACCTAGATTTGTATGGAGGGTGTCGTCGATGTAGCAGAAGACGCTTACTATTCCGTTACTATTTGTACTGTTTAAAGGCTGTCCGTATAAATCTGTTTCTTAAATTCATATGTTGTCCTCGTTTTATCGATTTTGAGTTCGCATCACTGTTTCCTTGTTGTTATATGTTGGTATTCTCTGTTGTTGTACACTAGCTATTTTTACAAATTGGAGAAAAGTGTATTGGTTGTTTTCCGGGATGATATGTACAGTTGTTTTAACCAATGGAATATATATGATTGTATGTATGATAAATAGGTGTTGTTTTTCAATTATTATAAGGTTACCTCTTGCGCCAAAGGGAGATTACCCCCAGAGTCATCATATGCTGTACTCATGTACCGGAACTCCAAGTCATGCAAGTCAGCTCTTCGGAAATAAAGATAGGTGCCGGTGTAACCATGGCACAACTCGAGTCCGAACTTACCGCATTAACGTGTAAGTATTTCCTCCTCGGTCATACCCTGTATGTAACACAATAAGGATGGTTTCATTACAATGACTTTTAAAAACAACAAGAACAGTAAATGCCCATCGAATATTTTATTTCAGCTAATAGGACCGCATTGGCAATGATAGACGTTTTACGATGGATTGGCGTAGATCAGATCAGGAATACCGCTGTAAGTTTTACACCTTGTACATAGATTTGTTTTCATGCAAAACCATAGTTATTGGTGGAATACAGCAAAATCTGTGTTCTATGCAAATCAAATTACTTAGTCTATTGGGCTAATCTCATGTTTATTTGAACAACATATAGTTTCATATTGAGATATGTTCTTAAATTTAGACGCTTGGTGGTCACGTGATGAGCCAAACATCAAACCTAGACATGAAAACTTTCTTCATGGCAGCTGGGGCCTCGCTCGAGTTTAGAAAGATGGATGGAGGTGATTGTATAATTATTGAAATATTCTTGTCGAACAATAAATCGCATGACTTCCAATGTCATGGTCAGATATCTTAAAAGGTAATATTTTGATTTGGTCTTTCAACCCAATGTCACTTTCCATTGAAAACTCATACAATTTTTTGCAATCTATAGAATATGATTCGATATGTCATGACATCACGTCGACGCGTTTTGTTAAGTGTTTACAAGTGGATATTTTGGTTGCAGGTGTTCGGATGATCCAGATGGACAGTGACTTCATACAAAATGCAATGAAAGGGGATTTTCGGAATCAACTACTGGTTTCTATTCGGGTTCCTTTGTTGTCAGATGTACGTATCGCTAGGAGAATGTGACAAACCATATCAATAACTACAAATGCACGAAATACTTTAATATTCTTATATAGCTTACTGTCATGGTAAGTATTATAACAACGATAACAATAAAGCTATTTTAAGTATACTCATTTAGTATTTGCATTAACACAGGTAGGTACTTACATCGACAAGTCTTAATCCAATCAATGCTGTATCAGGATGACAGTAGATATCCACAACGTTGATTCCTTGATAGAATGTCTTAAAATCTAAAAACAAAAATGTTGATTTTGTAAGGAAAACAGCACTGAAATTATTTGTAGGACGCATATATTTTGGGAGTAAAGCAGCCGAATCGTCGTGGCTTCGACTATGGAATTGTCACCACGGGTATGTACGTACAGTTTCAAAAGGGTACAACAGTGATAGAAAATATGAGGTTAGCATTTGGTGGCACAGACAACAAGCCAGTACTAGCAACAAGGTCGACAGCTTTGGCAATCAAGAGGTAAGCATTGAAATGCATTGAAAATAACACTTACATTATGTAAATGTAATATCTAACGTTCAATATTATATACCGGAGTACATGAGGGAGTGAAAAGTTTATATTTAATCGGGATGTTTTATATTTTGATGATTTTAATAACAGCATGCTTAACAATGATAATTGAATATTATAAATTATTATTTTTAAGAACTTGGAACGAGGACATGTTGGAGAAAGTCAGTGACAGTCTGACAAGAGAGCTCCAGAGCACAGCATATACCAACGGATCTTTCCGAATAACACTAGCATGCAGTTTCTTCCTAAAATTCTTCATGAAGATAAAAACTAAACTAGAGGTAGGAATGCATATATTGAAAATCAATTTGATAGGTCTCATGTGTCGTTGTCAAAATGCGAAGAATTAAGGAATATGTAGCCGTTCCAATATTGAAATAAATGTTGGTGTTTCCAGACAGGTTCCTATGATATTTCCACTGGGTTTCCATACATGCCCACTTCCGGTGTACAGATTTACGATGTCCCAGACGAGAGCGGTGCACAAGTCGTTTGGAAACCTATTCCTAACGTAACATCAGAATACATCACTGCCGGCGAAGCGCAATTCGTGGACGACATCCCAAGTGCAACAAGTATGTATAATTATACAATGTATTAAGTCTGAGAATTTTACTCTGATCTCAAATGCCATAATAATTTCATTTATTGCCGTAGTATGTTAAAAAGAATATTATATAACTTACAAAATATTTGCTATCTATTCAATGCTGAAACGTATTTTAACATTAAGGAAAATAAATATAACGGAAATCAAGCCAGTGTATTGGAAGTAAAATAATAGTAATCAAGCTTGACGTCCAGTTATCTTATTTTCTAAGTGGACACCAACTCAATTAAATTAAAACTATTATGGTTTAATAGTAAAGAAATGAACCCGGTATAATTTATACACGTTTTTAATGAAAACTTACGTAATGATTCAGTAGCGTTTTATTAGGTCACCTGACACGAAGTCCGGCGTCGTACGTCGTAAACAATATACATTTTCGATTTCTTCTCCAAAACCGCTCCACCAAATTGTATATTTATATTGGAATTAGCCGCTTTGGAAGGCAGTTTGCTGGTATGCAATAATTGGCCCCCAGGGGCTGGTGGGCAGGGTCAAAAAGGGTGAATTTTACAGAAATATTTCAAAACTCAGGTGACCGTTAAGGCCAAGTGGTCTCTTGTCTTGTTTAGCGCTGTTTGCTTGAACATTCTGATCATCTAAGTTTCATTCAACAAATATTGTAGGTGAGCCAATTCATAAACACATTTAAAATATATGTTTTAGACGAGTTGTTTACTGGAGTGGTAACAAGTACGCATGCCCATGCAAAGATAACTTCTGTGGACGTGTCGGCAGCATTGGCAATGGATGGGGTGGTCGAATACGTAGACTACAGGGATGTCCCTTTTCACAACAAATACGGAATTATAGTGCCTGATGATACACTATTTTGTGAGGATGAGGTAATATTTTTCATATACATGTTGGAAAAAGCATACCAGCTAGCTTGAAAGTTCGTGAAACCATGCAATTTCATAAACATGAAATGTTGATAACGTACAATGTATATTTGAAGTAGTTGGCAGGTTTTATTTTAAGTCATCTGACCCGAAGGCATCTGACCCGAAGGGTCAGGATGACCTATAGTCATCAGGTTTCGTCCGTCGTCGTGCGCCGTGCGCCGTGCGTTCATATTTCAAATTTCTTCTCAAGTTCCACCAGTGGGATTGAGCTGAAACTTGCCTGAAATGATGCTGGGATGGTCCTGACCAAGTGTTGTTATTTTTCGGGTCAGTCTGAAATCCAAGATGGCCGCCACAGCCGCCATTTCAAAACACATTTTAAACTTCTTCTCAAGTTCCACTGGTGGATGAAGCTGAAACTTGCCTGAAATGATCCTGGAATGGTCCTGAGGAAGTGTTGTTATTTTGCAGATCGGTCAGAAATCCATGGCAACCATCTTGAAAAACACATTTAAAAATTCTTCTCTAGTTCCACTCAAACCATTGAGCTGGAAATTGGTGAGGATGTTAAGGGAGGAGAGCCAACAAAGTGTTATTATTTTTCGGCTTTGTAAAAACTTTGACACGGCAGCCACGACGGCCATTTTGTAACATGATTGCGCAATCATCGTTTTCCTTAACAATACCTATTTAAAACTTCTTCTCAAATTCCACCTGTGGGATTCAGCTCTAACTTACCAGAAATGATCCTGAGATAGTCTTAATCAAGTGTTGTTATTTTTCGGGTTGATCCAAATTCCAAGATGGCCACTATAGCTGCTACAGAGAATACATACTACAATAGTATAAGGGTCTTCAATTGAGAGTCAGATGACCGTTAAGGCCCTTGGACCTCTTGTTTATTTATTTATTATATTTTTTTCCCACTCACAATTCGAGTGACGAAGATCTGATTTCACAATAACACCGAAATTGTGGTTCGTTGGTATTGATATTATATATATATGTTATAATACAACACAATAAAATATCGCCCACGAATTTCTCTAAATTACTCCGGGAAACACATATCGTTATTTATTTATTGTTAAATATATAAAATGATTTTTCATCGTTTATTTTCAAGAGCCGATATCTATTTCTATGTTTTAGGTATTTTACTACGGGCAGGTGATCTGTGGCATACTAGCAGTGACCAGAGAAGTTGCGAATCGTGCTGTAAAACTGGTCAAAGTGACATACGAACCTTTAGAAGCAATCACTTCATTGAAGGTGAGATTTTGCGAAATCAACTTATAATATTGATTTCATAAATTGTAATATATGCTCATGTTAAATACATTTATAGTTGGTTGGTATAACTATATTATGACGTCAAATAGGTCTTGCATTTCTCATTTTGGGGCATCTGGAGCGCTTGATGTTGTCTGTATTAGATGGTTTTGACTGTATCAAATGACTGTTAATAACACAGTCGTGACCAAGAGAAATGCATTGAGTGAATGATAGTTAACGACAAGATAATATACAAGATACTACCAGAAAATGTATTAAGCGTTGCATGTTACAACAATAAAACATTAAGACATAATTTATATGAATAACACACAACAATTGTATGAAAACAAGAAAATAGCAGACATTAATTTACAACGTTGACATCAGCTATAACACAATAAATAGGAAAGAGGATATTATATACATAGTTAAAAAGTTTGTTAATGAGGCATATCACAGAGATAGTTTAGAAAATTATAAAACACAAAACTCGTTTATTACATTGAAACAGAAAAACTATCACAGAAGTAGAAATAATTAAAGGATCAAGTTGCAATGTGAAACAGTAGTATAAATTTCACAGGCAAGGAAAACAACAAAGCAAACAAACATTATCTTGGAAAGAAATAACTTCACTTAAAGGCTTAAATGCATTATAATAAATAGTCTTGTAGGTCTCTGATTTTGTAGTCATTCGGCAGGTTGTTCCACACCCGGGCTGTTTTAAATCTGAAGTTCTTTTTGCCATACCCTGTCGTCTTTACTGTTGCACCAGGACGGTGTTAATTTTCCTAAAAATGTAAATACATTGTATAATCATTTTTAACGATCAGGTCACATAAAACAATCCATTTGCTTTAATTCTTCTTACATGTAGCTTGTTTTACATAATCGTTCCGAAACATAATCATCCTCTTTGGAACGTTGAACCCACTCCTGTATTTTCTCGGATTTAGTAGTATTGCTAAAAAAACAAAACTGCCATGCAAAAGGGCAATAATAGAAGTTTGAAAGGATAAATGATTTCAAAGTAGTCGTTTTCTGAGCTTTTGTGAGAAAACCATCCATTCTTTTAAAGACTCCCAGCTGCTAAAAGGCCTTTCTACACAGATTTGAAATATGTACATTAAAGCTTAGATTAAAGTCAAAATCTACACACTACAGTTTAGTACTATCTTATTTAATATCTTGTTTTATCTTGTTCTAATTTGAAAAAAAAATATAAATAACAACAAATTGTTTGAAAAAGAGCATCTGGTCCTGCCTTGAACAACATCTTAACTGATATCCCGTCAACCCCTGTGGCTTTCCTGTGGGTAAAATCTCTAATAAATAGGTTTGAAATTAAAATTGAATTAATGCAGTATTAATAAAAAGGAAAATAAAAGGTTGACAAAGGGCATTTGATCCTGCCTTGAGTATTTTAACTGATATCCCGTCGAACCCTGTGGCATTGCTACAATTAAAATTTCAAATCATAGGTCTGAAATTAAAATCGAAATGCAGTATTTAAAAAAGGTGGGAAAAATGTTGACAAAGGGCATCTGATCAAGCCTTGAGCATCTTAACTGATATACCGTCAACCCCTGTGGCTTTGCTTCGATCAAAATATCAAATAATAGGTTTGAAATTATAACTTTCGGTCAGTGGATCTTGCATGATCAATTGTTGTAACACTCGTATGATCTGAGACGTTTACCTTAATCCTCAAAAGATCTTTGCCAATGGCATTAACCACAGTTTTGAAAAATTTTGAGAAAACTTGAGTTTACAGAGTCTTGTAAATATAACCAATTGTCTTTAAGGATGCCATCGAAAAGGAAAATTTCATTGGAGATCCGTACAATGTGGAGAGTGGAAGCATGGAGAAGGCCCAGAAAGAAGCAGACTTTGTTGTGGAGGGGGAATGTGAGACTGGGGCACAGGAACATATGTATATGGAACCACAGTCCACCCTGGTCGTACCAAGGAAGGAGCAAAATGAGATCGACATAGTCACCGCCACACAAGGTGTTACACAAATACAGGTAACGTATTCACCATACACATCAATATCAATATCAACGAAGAATAAATGTGTGTTCATGATCACATAAACCTCTGTTTCATCACAGCAGCAGTGCACACTTAGGTGTTAATGTGTACATGACTGTGTCAGTGTAGCCAGGGAAACGTCACGCTCACAATATACACTGGTTGTGATATAACAAAGTCTATTCACAGTCATACCTACCCGCCTGAAGAACATGTTGCTTAAATTTCATTAAAGTTTCAAACGTGTTAAACCAAACTAATCCTTCGTCTCAAACAAAGCGACTCAATGCTTTGTGATGGTTGAATGCCATTCTCCATATTAACGAACTTGAATCGATTTCAAGATGAAATTAATTCTAGATACAATTGTAATGTCAACTCTGCGGAACTTCTTATTCAAATACCTATAACGATTCACATTTCACATTTTCATAATAATGTACCTTGGTTAGTTTTGTAAGGTGATATGGATGTATCAGATGTGTCAGATGTATCTCAACAACTTTTCTTCTTAAAGCTTAAGAAATTGCTTCTTCTGAATATGCGTACGTCATGAAAATGGGAGAAATAAAACAAATAATAAAACCTTGAAATGTCCTTGTCTTCTTCACATATGTAGTGATGATAATGGTATCTATTGATTCAAAAACTTTTATAGGAACTGACACACGCATCTCCCTCTACCAGGATAAAATATACTGATTTTAATGTCAAACCTATAGGGATTACTAGTATTTCGTTGTTATGATGTAGGAAGAGGTGGCCAATTTTTTGGGATTAGACAGCAGTCGGATTTCATCGAGACTAAGACGTGCAGGTGAGTACATTCTGTCCACAGCAGTAACGTAAGTTTAATGCCTTCGATTTCCAGGCTTTTAGAAGTCATTGGCGATGTTGAATGACTCCTAACGTCTTTTTCCATTTGTTTGATGTAAATATCTTGTATAGGAACATTATATGGTGACAAATTAAATAGGAGTTACTTGCATGAAAGTATCAAAAACGAGCAAAATCTTCATCAACTCAGTAATAATAAAGTAACCACCTCTCATCAACTCGGTAAAAATCAAGCCTCTGTGTTTAAAACTTACACTAAGGCTAATTATGACACCTTTCTTTATTAAAGAGTATACGTAGAAGAAGGAATGAACATCTCTGCGATTCAGCTTTAGTATACATATATCGATGTCTATTGCGTCTACTTTTACATGTAAATCAACATTCAAATGTTGTAAAATTCTTAATGGAACATATTTGGATAATCGCTGTTTAATTATTCAGTTACAAACGTTGTCGCAACGGAGGGTAAACGTCAAACGAGCAGTGGTGATAATATAATACGGATATTTTCGATGCATTGATCATCATACAGTGGTTTAAATCAGCTAAAGCATATATAATAATTACAAAAGTATGGACTGTCCAGTGATATACTGTAAGCTGATGTTACTTACTTACATTATAGGTGGTGCATTTGGTGGGAAATCTTCGACTTCAGTAGCTGTTGCAGGTATTGCAGCGATCGGAGCATGGAAGTAAGTTATTCTGCAAGGTATACCATGTGCATTTCGTACTTAAATCAACATGGTTTGGAATACCTTTTAAATCCGAGTTCGATAAAGGATAAATAAGATAAAATGCTTCATTGCGATTATATTCATCAACTTATTTTATTAATCAAAATTAATAACATAAACACAGTCAGTTTTACAAGTTTAATTTAACTTTATATTGAATTTTTGGACTAGCCAAAATTTAAAGTAGCACAAAATGACTATGATAAATTCTGTTAATAAATAGATTTATATTACAGAGTAACACAAATGAAGAATTAAGACAATTGACTTCCATAATGATCATGTAAGAATATCGGACTAACTGTCACTGCGCCATTAAAACGTTCTTTTTAAGAACGCCGATTTCTGGCTAGGCGATTGGGTGCTGTAGATCGTAAGTTCGAGGCCCGGTACGAGTCATAAAGTTGTCTTCCTTCGTAAATTGTGTTACTATGTTATATATATATATATATATATCAGTTAAAAAGTTTAAGGAGAACCTTACGGACGAAAAATATGCATTTAAAAAGAATAAAAACACGACACAGCAGCTAGCGCTTTCGTCACGTCTAGGTGACTCTTCAGAATGTTTATTTTTTAAAATTGTCGACGTGACGTCATAAATGTATGACGTCACTATACATTCTAAGGGACATAACAACGAAGTGGAGATTTAAAGATTTGATGATAATAAAAATATATATATATACAGTGGAACTTCGTTAACTCGAACTCGGATAACTCGAATACCCCGCTTAACTCGAAGTACCTCGCCGGTCCCGGCCGAATTCTCTCTTTATCTTAGTAAATAAAACTCGGAAAATTCGAATTCGGATAACTCGAAAAACTCGGATGATACGAAGTAAAAATTTGGTCCCAACAATAAAAATCCTACTTGAAATGTTCGAATAACTCGAAGTATAATTTTCGTCGATCGGTGGCAAACGCCGACATTTTTTAAGAGCTAAATTCCGTTTGTAATACTGAACATATCGGCACTACTAACCTACATGCTATTATAAGTGTTTCATAAATTCATAAAAGAAATTGTCGGTTGAATCTTATAACAACAAGTCTTGGTGATAAAAAGTACTGCTTTACTTACATCAGGTAATTTCCCAAGGCGGTCGCCGATATCAGTACACACGATAGTCAACAACTCATCTACCCGTTCGCTCAAGCGGAACTAATCTCTGACACACCGGTAGATCTACCCGGCTGATGTTTTTACAGGTGTAGAAATGACACAGTCACCGGCGCCTATTAAATCTTTAAACTGCTGAAACAATAGCGTAATTACTGCCGAGGTGTTCAGAGTACAACTGTAACGGTCAGTGCTGTTTATTAAATCGGATAAAACGCCAACTCAGTTACAGTAACATTTTATACGCACATGCGCAGCCCAACTTCCGGTGCTAATACATAATGGAAATGGCATGGTTATCAATAAAAAGTAAGTAGGCCGATCAAACAGTATTTTATATATGTCCAATAAAAGGTAATGGTTCTGTTACGTTTTGTATGCAATCTGTGTTAAACTTAAACGGTTATTTGTTTTGACATTAATAACTTGTTATTTTGTCGAATTCCGTTTTATCGTTTACCTTTTGCAAACATGACTTGCACATCAGATCGTTATTGAAGTGACTAAGTGAAAGAAACTTTATCGTGACTATATATCGGCAAAACTACACCAAATTACAAGTGACATAACGAAACATTACATATATATTTACATGTATTGACCAGTCTTCACACTAAACTGATGAGCGACAGAGCGAAGTTATAATGATTATATAATGTTGACAAATATTGACCAAACTTTTCACCAAAAACGATAACTCGCTTAATTCGAACACTCGGATAACTCGAAGTTTTTTCGTGGTCCCGTCGACTTCGAGTTAACGAAGTTCCACTGTATATATATTATATACAATCGGCGGGGTTCGAACCCACAATAGAGGTGATATCGGAATCAAAAGACGATGTACCTTACCATATGAGCTAGCGAGGTTACAACTAAATTTAGGAAATAATTCATACATATTGTAATTATAAACTGTATTACATGCATTGTGCAATAAAATACTAGAAAATGAAAAAAATACATAGATCAAATATGCACAGATTATGCTTAAGTAAGTATGATACATGTATATATATATGTATGTATGTGTTGATACTTTGATATTACTCGATATGTTACATATTTGTTGTACTGTTCAAACTGGGTTTGAGAAGTTTGATTAATTCAGATTCCTTTGCTTCGCGTTTGATTACATCCGCATTACTCATTTGATAAATAGGAAAAATTTTAAACTCACCATTTGAACATTGATGTATATGTTTACTAACCGGTAGAAATCTTAAGTGGTCTGTGCGTATTTGTTGCCTATGTACTGTCATTCTAGTTCTTAACTCTGTACCAGTTTGGCCAATGTAAAAATCCGAACAGTTATTACAAATTAAAGCATAAATGACATTGCTTGATTTACAATTCATATTCTTCTTAACCTTGAAAATAAAGCCTTCTCTTAACTCAATTTCACTTCCTTGTATAATATTGCTACAAGTCCCACAACGTGGTGTATTACATTTTGACACGCAAGCATTAGATAAGTTATGATTTCCGAAACGTGATCTAGTTAAAATTCTCTTTAGATTTTTAGGTTGTCTTTTACTATTAGTTAGAACACAACGATTCAGAACAGTTTTCATCTGTTCATTACTTCTTTTCATTTCGTCACATTTACTTCGGATAATGGGGAACATGTTATAATTTCGAGGATTAAAAGTTGAAATGAAAGGAGTAACATGGTTACTTTTCTCCGTTACCCGAGTACGCGATGGAAATGCTCCCTTTTCTATAGCCATATGTATGCTTTTTTTAATTATTTGGTCAGGATACCCTTGAGATTTTAGGTATATAGTAAGTTCTTTAAGCCTTGTAGCCACATTATTTTTATCGCTGACTATGGTAACGATACGTGAGGCCAAATTAAAAGGAATATTAACCTTTATATGTTTTGAGTGACTGGAATAAAAGTTCAAATAATTATGAGAATCTGTAGGTTTAGCATATAGATCAGTAGAAATCATATTGTCTTTCAAAATAACAAGTACATCAAAAAAAGGCAATGTTTTTTCATTTGCTTCCATTGTGTAACAGATAGAAGGATGCAAAGAATTAAGAACATTGCAAAATTCATCAACATTTAATTCGTCTGGCCATATGATGAAACAATCATCAAGAAAACGTTTAAATTGCTTTTCAATCAAGCTACGGTAATCACTACCATGTTCCGTCTCAACAAGATCGTACCATTTCTCTTCTAGAAATCCCAATACTAGCGTGGCGTACGTAGGTGCGACTTTCGTACCCATCGCTGTACCTTTTTTCTGGTGGTAAAATATGTCATTAAAGCAAAATACGTTTCTTTTAAGAACAATATCCATAGCATCAAGAATAAACTTCCTGCTAAAACGTTGATCTATCTTATTCGGGCATTTCTTTAACCAATAGTCTATAGCTTCCAATCCAATCTCATGCGGTATATTTGTATATAAACTAACGATATCAAATGATACAAGTTTGGATTTAGACTTCACATGCTTAGGAAGATGTTGAAGAAAATCAAAGTCGTCCTTGATGTAACTTTTAACTGAACTACAGAGGGGTTTTAATATAATATCCAAAAAATGACTGAGACGTTGAGTACTGCTGTTAGGACCACCGACGATAGGTCTAAATTTCAAATCGTCAGGATTAATGACTTCAACATACATAGAATTTTGCTCTCTTATAGCATTGTTTATAATGAACTCTTATGTATTTTTGGCAAACCATAAAAGAAACTTGTATTATGGGAGAATACAGTTAAGTATTCCCTTTCTTCATCTAGCAACACTTTTCTGTCCTGTTTCTTAATTAGATTATTTATCAAATTACGAGTATAAATATCAGCATTGCTATCAATAACTTCATAAAACTCGTCATTCAACAACATGTTAGTAATATGTTTACAATAAAAGTCAGTGTTCATAACTACCACAGCTCCACCTTTGTCAGCTTCCTTAATAACAATAGAATCATCGTTTTGTAAGTTTCTCATAGCTTGTGTTTGTTTAAAAGAAAGGTTGCTTTTGACCCTTCGATTATTACTTTGTGAATCATTAAGGGGGAATTTGTTTAAAGATTCAATAGTATCCTCTAAAATGTTATTATTACTTTTAGGAGGATTAAAATTAGATTTATTTCTAACCAAGTATGTAGGCTCATCTACGGTATCTTCTTCGTTCTCGTTACGGTAGAACTTAACATTTAAACGTAATCTTCTGCAAAATTCTTGAATGTCACACTTTAATTCATTACTATTAAATTTAGCAGGTGTAGGACAAAAGTTTAGACCCTTACCTAATAACTGTATTTCATCTTTGTTTAATTTTCTACTGGATAAATTTATTACTTTTGGCATGGAATAAGTGGCGTTATTCGTTTTGGGTTCATTTCGTTCATGTCTCCTACCTTTATTTTTCCGCCTCCTTTGTTCTTGATTTTGGCATGTCCTAAAAAATTATTTTGTTTCCCTGATTTGCCTATAAATGTTGTGTGTGTATTACATCGTACACGGTTCTCATCCTTTGCCTTCCGTGGGGGGTTAACTCTTCTTTTCCGAACTTCGGTAACGGTACCTGGTGCTTTTCTCGTTGTGTTAACTGGGATCCGTGGTGTCGCTACAATTTGGGCATATGTCTTCGGTATTGTTTCTGGTGTATTCAAAACTGGAGCCGGAGTTATGTCGACAACCTGTTTCGGTACTGTGTCCTGTTTTGGTGTGCCACACTCCGTAGTTACATGTTTGATGAACATGCTATCCCCATATCTTTTGGGATATTCATGTAACCAAGACAACTTCTTGGACCAAATTCCAAGTGACCTCTCCTCCTCTTGCTCACAATCCTCAGTCCAGTGCGAAATGAGAATTTCGGAAACGGTACTGCTGCTTGCTGATCTCATTATCAGATTTTTCATATACGAGTCAATATCCGTAAATATCTAGTATGGAAGTCAATTGTCTTAATTCTTCATTTGTGTTACTCTGTAATATAAATCTATTTATTAGCAGTAATTAGTAAATGTGACGAAATGAAAAGAAGTAATGAACAGATGAAAAATTTTATGAATCGTTGTGTTCTAACTAATAGTAAAAGACAACCTAAAAATCTAAAGAGAATTTTAACTAGATCACGTTTCGGAAATCATAACTTATCTAATGCTTGCGTGTCAAAATGTAATACACCACGTTGTGGGACTTGTAGCAATATTATACAAGGAAGTGAAATTGAGTTAAGAGAAGGCTTTATTTTCAAGGTTAAGAAGAATATGAATTGTAAATCAAGCAATGTCATTTATGCTTTAATTTGTAATAACTGTTCGGATTTTTACATTGGCCAAACTGGTACAGAGTTAAGAACTAGAATGACAGTACATAGGCAACAAATACGCACAGACCACTTAAGATTTCTACCGGTTAGTAAACATATACATCAATGTTCAAATGGTGAGTTTAAAATTTTTCCTATTTATCAAATGAGTAATGCGGATGTAATCAAACGCGAAGCAAAGGAATCTGAATTAATCAAACTTCTCAAACCCAGTTTGAACAGTACAACAAATATGTAACATATCGAGTAATATCAAAGTATCAACACATACATACATATATATATACATGTATCATACTTAAGCATAATCTGTGCATATTTGATCTATGTATTTTTTTCATTTTCTAGTATTTTATTGCACAATGCATGTAATACAGTTTATAATTACAATATGTATGAATTATTTCCTAAATTTAGCTGTAACCTCGCTAGTTCATATGGTAAGGTACATCGTCTTTTGATTCCGATATCACCTCTATTGTGGGTTCGAACCCCGCCGATTGTATATAATATATATATATATATATATTTTTATTATCATCAAATCTTTAAATCTCCACTTCGTTGTTATGTCCCTTAGAATGTATAGTGACGTCATACATTTATGACGTCACGTCGACAATTTAAAAAAATAAACATTCTGAAGAGTCACCTAGACGTGACGAAAGCGCTAGCTGCTGTGTCGTGTTTTTATTCTTTTTAAAAATATATATGTAAACTAAAACAAACTTGTTTAATTCAGAACTAACCGACCAGTAAGATGTATTTTTGATAGAGAGGTTGATGTAAAGTCAACAGGCAAGCGTCATCCGTTGAATGCTAAATTCAAGGTAAGTAGGAGGGATTGGCGAAAACTTGCTGGCCAAGCAGGAGTAAAGTACCTGGATATTTATACTACCTAGGACTATTATGTATACATGTAGTTTTATTGGTGGTTTCAGTTGTTTTCTTGTTTGTAAATTAACGTGTGGATAAGAACAGCACATTGTGTTGCGAGCGAGCTTATCAAGTGGTTGGGGGATATTAAGAGAAATGTCCTAAACCACCAAGTAATGGAAGATGGTTATAAATGTCAGTAACGAACATTTAAACAGTCAAAATGAAATCAATTACTGTATATACATGCAAATGTGTAGACGAAAAGCAGTTAAAATGAAATCAATTACTGTATATACATGCAATTGTATAGACTGCTCCCTTGCTTTCTGAAGAATGCTTCGAAGGCGGATTTATGCGAAATTTAATTACGAGTTTTGACTAGGACAGCCACGAATTGCTTGCCCTGTAAAATTTAACAATTACGTTATCTACATGTAGCGTATTTACCCGATATGAAGTTTGTCCATAATATACCTAAATCGCTTTAAGTTAATCGTAATTCAGTATTTTTGTCTTAGTTAAAACGTACAAAGTTTGGTTGCATTCTTCCAACACATTAGTGCTTTATGCAAACTAATGTGTATTCTCTTTTCTTTTCAAAATAGTTAACATTTCGACGAGATTGTTAGTATGAATCTAAATGATACAGAGGTTTACGTGTATTTCCAGGGGAAATGAGCTCATCGTTAATATGCCGTCAACGTATATGTGTTATACTTGATATTTCAAGGTCTTTTACAAGAAGGATGGACGGATTGTAGGCGTTGATGTGAAGTTCTACTTCGGTGCAGGTTACTCCACGGATCTTAGCCCGTTTGTAAGGACCATGTTTAGATTAGATATATGTTATCACACCCATAGATAACCCTAAAGATGATTGAACATATTTTGATTGTGTAGAAACTAAGATACCCTTGCTTTGCTTTTAAATCAGTGTTGTTTATTGCCGTGAAAAAAAAATATAAACTTGCAGAAGTTAAATGACCTTATATTAAAGGGATATTCTACAAAAGTTGCAAAATTGCTCCCTGTTCTAAATTTTAAGAGCTCTTTCCGATGACTTTTTAAACTATCGTTTCCCTTAAATAAAAAAAATCCTGTAGTCATTTTTACAACTGAAATTGTTGGGGGTCATCTAGGCGAAACCCAGTGTGTTACCATTGAGCTACCTGACCACCCATCACTGCAATCTTGCAAATTGTTTTACGCTTTTGAAATTAGGGTCGATCCTACCTTCTTTGCAGATGCTATATTAATCCACTTAATCTGTTGTATAGGTTATGCAAAGTGGTATGTTCCTGACGCAAGGATGTTATGATTTTAACAACATAAAGGCTGAAGGCAGGCTATGTCGTACTAACCTGCCGTCTAATACCGCATTCCGAGGATTTGGAGCTCCCCAGGTTTTGTTCGTAGTCGAGGCTATGATACAAAAGGTGGCCTTCAACCTCAACATACCGGCTGAACAAGTATGTGTTCCTCTGATCGTCAATAATAAAACTTAATGCATGAATTTGTATACATTTACAAAACATATTTTATGCTTAGATTGTTTCAGTTAAATGAAACATACGTTCTGTCCTTAATATAAATAGGATTCTATTACAATAACGGAGGAAACATGAGTATGGGTCCTGAAAGGCTGCTTTAAATTAATTGCCATGTACACCTTAAAAAGTATGGTGTAACCCTACAGTACCGACGTTGACTTACCTTTCTACGGAATAAATATATGGTCATGTCGTGTTAGTAACTCGCAATTTCGACTAACTAACCTGAAATTTCGTCTGAATAATTCGAAATGTCGAGAGGAAATCTCGGAATGACTCTAAATAGAATGACAAAATAATCAACAGAATACAAAATGCATATGCATCATCATTGCATGTATGAAAACACGGTATCACATCAGGATAAGACATTTTTTTCTGAATCGGTTAAGAAACGTTCAACGCTGGTCATTTGTAATTTAGGTGCGGACCGCAAATATCTTTCGAAAAGGTGGTGTGACACCATTCAATATGCCGATCAACGACGACAACTTGTACCGTTGTTGGGAGGAGTGTAAACAGGACAGCGAATTCCACAAAAGAGTAGAAAATATCCGGAAACTGAACAGGTCAGTTACTTCGTGGTATAGATGGTTTACCGATTGTGAATTATGTTTATTATGTATACATATGTTTACTGAGCATGAGTGAATGAATAAATTGGAAAAGTAAATGGTTGGTAGTAAATATTTGTCTTTGCCTTCCATTTCACTCATATGAAAATATATCGCAAGCAGGGAATAGCCGGTACAGTATTATGTATGTGTAATAATTACAATCAGTTGAGCTAAATTGTTTTTATCATAAATTGAAACATTTGTATAAGTGTAATCAAATCACACAGCAGATTAGTGAGAATCTAGCTAGAATACAGTTTAGCGATATACTGGGTATTATTGGCGCCATATAATAATAATACTATCTGCCTGTCTGTGCGTCCTCATTTTTACATACTGACAACTTAAGTACTGGTATGTTATGATCGATTTATATGAAATTGGGAAATAATGTCAAGTTTTCAAAAATACACAATAGGTAAAAATATTTGGTTTTCAAATGTCAAGGAAAAAGTGGATCTCTGACTATAACCCTAGTTCCTACTTCTGAGGGGGTGGGTGGGTGTTGTATTTAGGATTTAATTAAAACAAATCAATCTAAGAACAGGTTTTTATACCGGTATGTAGTCAAGCAGCCAGATGTGGATGCGTATATGTTGCTTCCTTGCGATTGTTTTGACGTCCAAATGTCAAACGACAATTTCAGCGATATGAGTTTCGCATTATGATGAGTGATGATATATTGCCACACGACGGAGCACTGATATGTTAGTGTTCTAATTATATCAATGTTTAATTGTATTGAATACTAGCACATGTCCCTGCATACCACCTAGAAGACCAATACGTGAGATGGTAACCAAATGTACAACGATATGAATTTTAGTTTTGATATGAATCATCCATAAGAAGCATTTTAATGTCATTTCCTGACATATTATAAAGAGAAACCTGAAAATACGTCATTGTTCATTGAAAAAGAAATCCGTATGACGATAAAACAGTTTTTATAGTAAGACATCAAGACTAATTTGAAATATCTACAAGGATTTTCTATTATCTTCAGTGAAAATCGATGGAAGAAGAGGGGGATTTCTATAGTTCCTGCCATGCTTTCAATTGGTTATCCACCTTTGTTCCTAAATCAGGTATGAGATTTTTAGTCTATTACTATACGGCTTGTCAGGTTTTTATATGCCTGTCAACGACGGGTCGTATTATGGTATACCCTGTGCTGTCCGTCCGTCCGTTCTTCCGTCCGGTTACTTTTCCTTTTTAGCGCTCTCTAGCCTTTATTTATCAACGGAGTTTTATGAAACTTGCTACAAATATCTTATGGCACAATAGCTCAAGCGAGTTCGTATTACGGAATTTTGCAATTATTGTTAGCATAAATACGCCCCTTTTATTGCCAAATATGGGCATTGTATAGAAAATTCGAGAAGTTTTCTTGTTTTTGTTTTTAAATTATTTACTTTATTTTTTCTAAGATTTGCACAATACAACTAGAAGCAATTATGTTTAGCATATATTACGGGTTTTTTATTCATGTTTCAACAATTGGCATAACGGCATTGTTGTTTGCTTAGGTAAAGCTCATTAACAATTCATTGTCAGCACTCTCTTAACTTTATGTGTCAGCAAATTTATATGAAACTTGCTGCAAGCATTCTATACCACAAATGCTGGAACGATTTTGTGCTACGGAATTTTGTGATTATTTTCACCAAAGTAATGCCCCTGTTATTGACAAACGCGTTGAACATGCAAGAAGTTTTCTATTTGTCATTCAATTCCTCTTAAGATTTTGTTCACTACAACAGGAAGCAATAATGTTCTAACATATATTAGGTGGTTTTATACGACCTGTGGTAGCTTTTCCATTGACGGGCGTTTCATGCTCCCGCTTGCAGAGCTCTTGGTTTTTGTTGTTTTTGTTTTTGTGAAAAAATGATAAAAGAAGGGAAAACTGTTATACATATTCATATTGACTTGAATAATAGTGCAACCTTCGCGTATTCATTCAAAATTATTTTGCCAAACAAGTTATAATAGTGAGTTTGGTAAAATGACTGTAAAATTCTTACCTGAAAGTTTCCCAACTTTACTAGGATTCCCCCTGTAACTACTTAACATTAAGAGAGAATTATGCTAAATTATCATGCTTAATTTGAAAAGGTCGTTTTTAAACATTTTTTCCCGTAAAGATTCCATTTCAAGAAAATTGGTATTGAAAGGCCTAATATAATGGTAGCGTAAAATTCATTCATGTTAACTTTCATGACAATCTTTTCATTATTTCTTGACCGTGTCGTATCGCTTTGATTATTAATTATTTCCCATCAAATTGTTTGAACATTCTGCTTTAAATAACCCAGATGAACGATACAGGAGATCCTGGCTAGAACAAGCATGTTGGGTATTACTAAAGCAATAAATGTCCTCTTTCGTCCACCGCTAAAAATAGAAACAGTGACATTTACTTTGACCTAAAAGCCCTGAAACAGGTAGGGGACTACTAAGCAAACATCATATTACAAATCCATACAATTGATTCACAGGCAGGAGCTTTGGTACAAGTTTACAAGGATGGATCTGTGCTTTTGGCTCATTCCGGTGCGGAACTTGGACAGGGAATCCACACAAAAATGATTCAGGTATTATAGTATATTATATCAATAGAAACATTTTGCTTTTGATGAACAACATCATAAATTTGTCATATCATATGCGACGTTGAGGGACTTACCTGACTGGGTGTCTTATGGAAATTATGACCGAATTCATTAATTTGATAAATTGCGAGCCTATAGACGAGTGACAAATCAAATCTGTTTATCACATAGCTCGTATTTTTGAGAATGTAAGCGAAACTCTTATACCACATTTTAAATTCTATACAAGACAGTATAATTTCGACTTGCACGATGCTTATTTCTACAATATATTAATATTATATAGCATAGTATAGACAATATATCAATATTATATAGTATACTGTGGCGTCACAAATTAGATATGTTATATAGTGTTGTAACACATTTATTGCACAGGTGTTCTTTATGACAAAGTCGTACTACATGGTAGAACAGTCCAGTATGTGATACAACACAATATTTTCCTTTGGCATTATTGCTGGAACAATTTGTTTTATTGACATAATTTTCAATAACTCATAGTTATAGCTTTTTCTCGTCATTAGAATGAATTATTAAGGTTAGTGATGATCACCATGACAACATCAGAATTTTGAAGCCCATGGTCTGTTTTCAACAATGAAATCTACTCATTGTAACTGTAACCTACCAGTACTGTGTTTATTGAATTATAAGTTATCCAAGCGGCTTTTTTTTTTTTTTTTTTTTTTAATTTTACAGATTGCGGCAACTGTATTAGAAATTCCACACGAGAAGATTATAATCAGTGAGACTAATACCTCTACGGTACCCAACACTTTTGAAACCAGCGGAAGCACTGGAACCGACTTAAACGCCGGAGCGGTGCTAGTAAGTGTTAAAATCTTAATGTCAACGGATTGTGTGTCTAGTAGTTATTTCGTCAGATATGTTTATATAATTAACCGAACTATTTTAAAACTTATCAACTATACATCTTCCATGGCATCATTGTAATAAGCATTCCTTGATCATAACACTCATATATGACACTTATTAAGTAGGAAATACGCACTGCATACTTAATTTTACATTGATCACACCTACCCTAAACGTAACGTATAAAAGTAGTGCATATTGCACATCAAGCTGCAAGTCGGGTTCTCATGAAAATTGTTTGATGTCACTAATATGAATATTATATGCCTTAGATAATGAAATATTCAGTAAAATGATATATACAGCAATATCATACTTGATTCTGGTGGTTCATGTAAATATCCACTAATATTATAATCATTAATACTGTTGAAAAGGACGCATGCAGAAAAATAAAGGAAAGATTGGCTCCAATGAAAGAGAAAAATCCTGACGGTGGATGGAACGCATGGGTGAGCTTTTCCTTTTGTGTTGCCTACGTTTTGGGATCTATCGTCAAAGGATACATGTATGCCTTCAATTCCAATTGAACTGAACTTATACAAACACCAACAAAGACAAGAGTTACTTAGTAGCATTACTTCAGTGAATTAAAAGGGCATTCCTTAGTTCGAACGCCAGATGTGTGATGTACAGTAATTTATTAGATTTATTAATAAATGAAGATCACATTCATAAGTATCACATTTGTACAGAAAATCCGGAAAACTCTGCATCCGCATTTATCGTACTGTTTTTGTTGGGATGATAAACCCCAGTTATAGCCCGTTTTACCTCAATTACTTATGCTATGGTTACATGCATAGCTTGCAAATGAGTTAAGAATAGCAAAAAATATTGTAATCATTTCACACAAAAGATTATCTTACTCGCGCACAAAGTCACATAAATAAGAGCACCAAAAGGCGCAAACATGTGTGCTTATAAACGGATGCGTATGTACATGAATGTAAATGAAGGAAATGGCTAAAGATAAGACAAATACACAGTATACATGTGAAATCCTTTATTGTGGTTCGATGAGGTAATATTTAGTTATAGTGTCTGTGATATGTCAGCACGTTAACACGTGTAACTTCTAGCAGAACTTCATTACGAATCTGTCAGTCTGTTGACTCGACTATCAGTACATCCCGCAGAACTGTCCAGAAACAATGCCAATTCCTCGTTCGACTCGACTTACGCGGCCTCCTTTGCTCTCTTCCATCTTTCCAACTAGTTATCGATATTTATAAGATTTTTTAAAAAGACGCTCGCTATCTTGTCGTGTCCTCATTTTCTCGCCGATTGACCCATTAGCTAATCGCTAACTGGAGGAGCCGTGTACGCCATTTTCGTTTCCGTTCTTGAACTTGCCTGTGCATGCTCGTAATGATATTCGTTGGCGGCGATTAATTTTCGCACTTCGGGTTACATTTTCAAAAACTTTTATTTTTAAGAGCTTTGGGTTATCTTCGGGATTCCCGTTTACTTTTGTTAATATAGCATTAACTCATTTTAAGGACGGAATGCCCCTTTAATCATACTGAAGGATTACACAATTATTTTTGCTGCATACCCCTTCATGAAACAAAGGGTGTTTTTGTTTCAGGTAAATAGTATCAAATGAGTTATTGTTGTTTCTAAAGTATGGTCTTTTGCATAATCAGGTTACTGCTGCCTACTTTTCGAGAGTTAGTCTTTCTGCCACAGGATTTTATAAGTAAGTGTACATATTTCCCTCTACTTTGTTATATGTATGGATTGATGCGATTCTTATCCCAATATTTTATGTTAATATATATCAATATCGTCTTAAATTCTTACTAAAACACTTAAGTGATAATATCAAAGACGACTAATTTATAATATGATAGTATAAATCATTACGATTTTTTCTTCTAGACTACGTACAGAAGGATACGACTTTGAAAAGCGCACTGGAGTTCACGCTCACTACTTCACCTACGGAAGCGCCTGTACTGAAGTAGAGATTGATGTTTTAACAGGAGATCACCAGGTAGGCTTCATATGTATTCATTCGACAGGAAACGTTGTCACGCAGTTTTTGTTAGACATCCGATTTCCCCACTGTTCTGGATCTTAGAAAACAGCAAAATGTCGGCCTTGTCTTATTTTCATATGACACAACAGCAGATCGATTTTCATTTAATTTGCACAAACACAGTCAGGAAGAGTTTTTTTTTCAGAAATACTAAAGTATCATACACTAGGGCCATGTGCTCCTCACTAGGAAGACCTAGCAGATGTGCCCGTGCCTGGGGGAATTGTTAATACTCAAAACTAGAGTGATACATCGACAATAACAGTTAAATATATTACACGTAATCCTTTGCCGAAAACGTGCGTTGAAGTTCACGTTTTTATTTGTAAACATATTGTTAATGACATGTTTTGTTGATTTTCTAGTTGGTAAGAACAGATATTGTACTGGACGTTGGGAAGAGTTTAAATCCAGCCATAGACGTCGGGCAGATTGAGGGAGGATTCATTCAGGTTTGTTAGCTACACCTTATTTGGATACCAATTACCAATAACAGTGTATCAATTACATTACACTTCAAAATTCATCAGCACACATACTTTGAAATATACTGTAGTTTTACTTGACGAAGACGTGAAACAAACTAATGTGGCTGGGAACGGATATCGCAGAAAACAATTCTTTTATTTCGAACGCAATTAAATTCGTTCGAACGTGGTAAGTTTATCTATGATGTCCGTTCCAAGCCATCGTAGACATGCCAATACATGTAATTATTTCTGTAAATATTTCAACCCTAGGGATCTGGAATGATGACCACAGAGGAACTTAAAGTTGACTCCAACGGTGAAATCGCAGCAACAGGACCTGTTGACTACAAAATCCCGGGTATAAGGAGCATCCCTAAAGAGATGAATGTCAAACTATTAAAGGACAGTGAAGGGCCAAAGACTGTCTATTCAGCCAAGGTAAAACCGCAGCGTCAAGCGGAGAAATGGCCTTATTTTATGCAGTGCTGAATATACAAATATCTTATATAACCAATTACATGTATTTTGTTTCCTCCTGTCATGTAAAATGAATTGAAATATCGAAAAATATGTAAAATGTTGTAAACTTGTATAGTTATTTATTGTGACTTGCTTTAGCTTGGTAAAGAGAATGATAAGTATTCATTATTTTCTTAACAGGGCATAGGGGAACCACCGTTACTATTAGCAACATCAGTGTTTTATGCGATCAAAGAAGCGGTACTAGCAGCGAGGGCAGAGGAAAACCTCACCAATGACTGTTTCTTTGATTGTCCCGCAACAGTAGAAAGAATCCGAATGGCATGTGAAGACAAAATAACTCAAAAGGTATAAAATGTTGACTTCCATGTAAGATAAAGCCAGTTAAAACATAAAATCGGTACCATTACACTTGTTACATATTTGTTATTTCATTCTGTTCAAATGTTTCTTCACTCCTTGCGCTTAGCATGGATAATACATATAGATAATTCATAGGATCTTCTGTAACGTTTTGTTTTGGCAACAATAATGATAACAATGAGTTATCCTACATTGTATTTCCAAGTTTACAATTCTTTAATCCATGCTTTTTGTTTCAGGGCAAGTAGATGAATCTACCGACGTCGCTCAAGAAGCTGTTTTCGTGATGAAGAAGTTTCGCTCATATCACATTTGTTATAAGATCAAAGAGTATTTATAATTGATTGAAATCCAGAGTAGGCAATATCTTACACAATATCAAAAGCTACATAGGTTACGCTATTACCACCCCCAAAAGTAACATGGTTATATTACAACCACCCTCCGAACCGAATAATACATTTACAGTATTACTACCTCCAAAAGTAGCATAGGTTACCCCCCCCCCCCCCCCCCCCCCCCCCCCCCCCCCCCCTTAATAAAAAGTAACATAGGTTACGCTATTACCACCTTCCAAAATTTAATTTTATAATAAACATTTATATCTTACCTTATAACGACCCTAAAAAAGTTTTGTATTTTACAGTATTACCAAACTCGAAATTTTGCTTTCTTTATTCTATAACCACCTTCCAAAAGTTTTAAATTCGCCTTTTTCTTTTAGATTTAATGTGAATAAATAAATTGGTTACATCCCAGAAAATGTCTACTGTATATCGTCTATACCGAGTATTTAGTATGTAACTTTAGTTCTTATAAGCGGTAATTATTAACACTATGGTATTACACGTAGTTTCTTTTCCTTTATTTAGATATATGTCTGCACCATTACGATGTAGCATCGTTAACCAATACGAATCATTATCATGTAAACATAATAGTATTATATAGGTGGTAATGTCAAGACGATACTCTCCACAGCTGTATACGTTTGCAATTATTGATAGTTCATTTTATATTTTTGCCATTAAATTCCTGTTAAGTCCGGGACTTATTGTGATTACTGCGTTTCTTATTATTATTATTACAAGCTAACCGGAAGTGAGTATGTATGTTATACTGTATATAAAATGTCAAATGAAGATTAGAAAATATAATTTGTTAGGTATACATGCAGCAGGTACTCGATTCAAATATTGTTTTCTTGTGCAACAGATAACACTGATTACTAAACTTAACACCCTAGATTTATCCACCTGATCACTAATCAACCACTCAATAAAAGACTTCCTTTTTAATAATATTTAAGCCTATAGATTCTAGATAATAAACACTGCTTCAAATACATTTTTATAACAAAATCAATTGACAAATATATGTTAATATAATATTCTTATAATATAACTTTGTGAATGCGTTCCACAACTTTCACCATTAGTCGGCGAATATACATCTAAATATATAGACTAGCCTTGGTTGGTTCAAGCATCCTTTTTTCACAAAACCTAAATATAAAGCAATACAAGTATCTCATTTGCATGAACATTTATCTTGGAAGCAATATCATGCATTTGTAATTTGTTCATTAAAGATTGAATCGTATATATAAATACTATAACTAATAAGTACTGAAAGTAATGAAACATGTTGATACAGAATATACAGTGTATAAAATGCGTTGATTAGTTTCAACCATTAGCTAACCAATGAAATGAAAATGCCATCTCATAGTACCAGTATTTGCTTTTCCGGATATAAACGTAATACTACACTTATCGAAGATCTACATAACATGTATGGAATGCTGATTATTCTTGTTCTTTACCATGTGACATAATCAAGATATATAATCACAGAATTATGTAAATGCATTATATTGAAACACGACAAACAGTTGTTTCCTAATATTTATGGTTTTCAATTTCATTAAGAATACATATATTTCTTATGTTTAGTACATCATGGCATAAGCTTCGAAACTGACGCTGTAAACCTTGTCAACTATATACAAAGTTTTACATCCACAGCAAAGTAAAAGACTACCATTGGAAACAAGAAACTGACCTGTCAAAATTTATATTTCATGCCAAAATTTTGAAGAAAAAGGTCATATAAACACACATATATATGTATATACACTTTGTATAATGTATATGGTCTTGTATAATTTTGTGAAGTTTCATTTAAATCGGTTCTCAAGTTTTGTAAGGGTCCTCCGGACAACATTTGCAGACGGCATACAG
This sequence comes from Pecten maximus, assembly GCF_902652985.1. Classification (NCBI taxonomy): domain Eukaryota; kingdom Metazoa; phylum Mollusca; class Bivalvia; order Pectinida; family Pectinidae; genus Pecten; species Pecten maximus. Next base: position 26,188,771 of record NC_047016.1, on the reverse strand, counting down.
GCAGACAGAGTGATTCCAATATACCCCTAACTTCATTGCAGCGGTATAATAAGACCAATAATTGCATTTGGGGGACTTGATAACAAGTACTAATTATAATGGGGAATCGTGTACTCTCTAGATAAGCATTAGGTCAATTATGAAAAAAAGTCAAACAGATCACCATATCATTGAATGACTTTTATTGGAGATATGTTATACTAATCATTTCTCTTTAACTACATTTCTTCTTCCTCTTAATCATTTAAAAACAAGAGGAATCTGCATATCAAATCTGAGAAAGATCCAAGTACTCTCTTCAGCGAACACAATAGGAATGCAAATGCAATTTAATTTAATTTAATTTAAGAAATACCCATGAAGAAATTTCTCGCAGTCTGTTGGTCTCTTATTTTTCCCAATCTTTCTCAAAATGAAACATAAACAACCGGGTGCAAAGGGGAACCTACATGTCAGTGGCGGATACAGGATTTTGGGAAGGGTGGGGGGGGGGGGGGGGGGGCCTTGTGACTGTTTTTTTTTGGGGGTGAATGTGTCCGGGTGTGCTCCCCCGAAAAAAAATATAAAGCTCTGTGGTGCATTCTAGTGAACCATAAACCCCCAAAATCAGAGATTTACAAATTAAAACCATTTGAAGGTTTTTTCCTTATAACCTTTTTTAAAAAAAATGAAATTGTTTTGATCCCCACCAGCCCACCAGCAGAGTTTTGGATCAAGTAATGGACTGATGACGTTTTTTTATTTGTTTTTTGTTTGTTTTTGTTTTTCGGGGGGGGGGGGGGGGGGGGGCAGTAACATATTTTATTAGGTCGTTGTGGTTTGCATGATAATTAATAAGTCTGGACTAAATATTGCCGGCAAAAAAAATACCAGGTAGTATAGTAAATTTATTTGTTGAACAATAATGGGCTAATTTGATTAAAAATCTATAAGTTTATTCATTATCACCCAAAAGTATTATTGATTTGATAAGAGATAACCTTAGCCTCGCAGACAGACTGGGTTCCCCATCCCAGCTGGTCGTACAAAAGTACTATCATATGACCTGCTGCCAATGAATCCTTTGATATTGATAGGCTAAAAAATCAATACATACTAGGATTATACTCAGTAGGAACAGTTAAAGATATAATACTACTTGCATACGATTTTAACCAAACAACAATTGATACACTGATAAATGAAACATTTCGTCACAGTATTCTCGACAGAATGAACAGTATTACCGTAAAGTAAGCGAATGATAATAAACCGGTACACGTAATTTCATATGTCTCTTTAATTTGTTAAACAGTATTTCATTCCTTAATTCATTTGCTTTGTAAATATACACAGCCGTTTTGAATGATGGTACAGTTCTTCTGATGTCATAACATATATAAATCTAGACATATTAGGTCTAACATAATATACAAAAAAAAACGACTTAATTTCTGAGTATAAGGGACATTCCATAATAAAATGATATTCGTTTTCAATTTGAGTACAAAAATTGCAACAACGCATTTCCGGAGGTATTGGAATCAGGCGATGCCGTCTCCCGCTTCAATCTATGAGAAGATACCCGAAACCTTGTTATTTTTTATTTTTTTTTTTTGGTTATACATATACAAGTATATAATATCAAGATATCTCTTGTAACCAAATTCATTTAAGAAAAGTCTATAGCATCTGGCTCGTGGTGATTCTACAAGCTCTCTATGCCAGTCTTGTATAAGTATGTCTCGTACTCTTGATTTGAATAATGATATAAAATACATCAATACCTTCAACTCTTTGTTTAAGCAAACATAACTAAAACCATGAGTACATAATATGTCCATCACTAGTTTAGCCCAATTTATGGTACGAGAAGTTTCCACTTGCGTGTAAAGCTCGTTATATATAGACTTAATTAACCAGTATATTCTTTTTGTTTGCCATATTAAATAATCTTGGTGTATCTGATAAATTTAAGTTTTATGCATATACAGAGGACTTAGTTTGAGATAATTGGTCTGTTTCCAATGAATATAAGATATCGGTGCATATTTGCTTTTTTTGAAGTTTTGAAAGGGGAGGGGGGGGGGGGGGGGGGGGCCGATGATTGTATCTCCTTTCTTGAAAAAAATATATTCGAGACATCTGATATGGGGTAAAAGTGCTTTTTGTATACTTTATCATATTTCATTATTTCATTAAATGGCAAAACTTATATTATGTCTTTGTTATATATATATAAGGGGAGGTAATTTGGGTAAGTTTTTGGTTTAATAGATGTTAGTTTCATAGCAATTAAACGCAAGCAGAAAACTAAATTGAATAATGGCGGAAATATCTATACTGAAATATTCTGCCAGAAGGGGTGTTAGCGAGTTTTTGGAATATTTGGACCAATCAGAATGCTAGGATTGTAAGTGTACACAGAATCCAGAGGCGATCACAATAGGCTGAAACCTTTAGCCTAAAAATAGGACACCACCTGGACTCTATGTGTCCAACTCTAAAGATAAACTGACCACCTACAATGTAGTTATAAATTCCTGCTAAAATGTCAATACTATAAGATAGGATGCCACATGCCCGTACGTGTCTTTAGATCGACAGACCAGGCCATCCTTTCCCTATGACGTTCCTTAAAGATAGATCATTTGCATTAAAGATTACTCTCCCTATACACTAGGCCCACTAAATCTTCCTATCCTCATCTATCCTAAATATAACCTCTTGAATATACACATTGGAGTTTACTACCACTAGCGTCAACCTACCACTCTGCTGGTCAGTACTTGCCAATCACCACACTACTTAATCAATTATGATTTGCGCAGCCCCTTTTTCGGATGAGGAATTTTTTTTTTATAGCCTTGAAAAAAACAAACATCCATCAAACACCATCTTTCTTAGTTTTAATATATCACTTCGGTTAAGAGTTTATTACTACGGGATCCATAGCATCCAGTAGACCCTGAAGAATGTATGTTTATGACTCCTCAATATCAGATTTGACTCTTGGGGTTGAAGGAACATGTCTATTTGATGCTTTGACCCTTCAGATTTCTGAAAAATATTTATCTAATTTTAATGAAATTGCTTAAAATCAAGGGTCAACTAGATGTCCTGTGGTACTGTTCTGTTGTTAAACCTTTTGTTAAATTCTTTATTAAATGGTAAACGTCCAGGTGAACATTAAACGTCCCAAAAAACTGCTGGAACACCTGTAAAAATAACAGAGGCAATGTTTACAAATCAATATGTTTGTCTATTTACATAATTTTAGGACGCTGCATGTGATGTTCAGAGATAGTTGTGAGAGTATGGCGCATAGAGGTGAAGGAAAATCCACATGGTAGTACAGTTGGTTAATGTTGAATTTGTCAACTCCTGGGACAATATACAATATGTAGCTATAATAACATCAAAACCTTTTTTGTTCCTGTTTGTTTGTTTTTCTTTTTTTTTCAACTATATCAATCTATGAATTCAACGTACAGATTTCGAATCCTTCATGAAACTGCTGGTACAAATTCAATTTCAAACAGTACTGTCTATTGTTATTGATGAAACATAAATTTAAAAGCTCATCATTTATTCATAGACGAAGATGTGAACAGTCCACATCACTTCCTAAATCTAAGAGTTTGGTAAAAACAGTGAAAGATTGGAATAACTAAAAACCTTGAGTAAAAAAGACGTCGTTCATTGTTGTCAGATCAACAAAACTAGCAACGCCAAATAATCCAGGTCTGTTCGGAAGTCGCTTTCTAGGAAAGTTCAACTCACTGGTCTCAACGTCGATTAAATGTTGGGGAGACAATCGGCCACAACCATCTGGCCTCAGACCACACTTAATTTCCCTCCATGTGATATCAGAGACTTGTATATCTGATATACAAATCCCTGGCGATATCAAATAAAAATGAAAATGAAAATATTTCAAAATCTGGGGTATATTATGTTGAAGAACTATTGAAAAACTGTAGAACTATTCAATGAATATATATTATTATATTTCAATGCCGTCACCACTTCATATTAAGGTGAAATCAAGAAAATAACAAAATATTACTACTCAAGCCTTTTAACTCTGTGTTCATCCACACAAACATGGAATGGTGTCGAAACAAAATTCTCTCACTAGAATAGATATTGCGCTTCATGTTAAAATTATGCACATACTTAATAACTTGCAATATCTAAGTCAAGAAAACTATTTAGTAACATACTTTACGTATGTACTGCATCCGTGTACAACGACCTGGAAGTGTGACAGTGGTGTGAGGCCATCTGTAATGAAGGTAAACTATCTAATGATGTCAAAGAAAAATGTATTGATGTATTTTTCAATTAATTAATTATTTTTTAAATTAACATATACAGTTTATAAATGTCGACTCTTTGGCTAACCACATAAATTTCTAGTTTAAAACGTTAAACAATAGCAGAGACCTATATGCTAAATTAATATAGGTCTCTGACAATAGTAACGTGGCTAGTCAAGCTGGCATGTTTTAAGTCAGCGCTCAATATTTTAACAGTCTGAGAAAAACCAAGTCATAAACTCAATATCTGATTGTAAAGCCTACATGCTTCAAAGAAATTGATAGAAAAGTATACAAGGGAATTTCTTAGATATAAAAAGGGGTAATAGATGGTCTAGTTCTGGAATTTTATTTTAGCAAAGGCTGCAGTAGGCCTACGGCAAAAGCTGTCAAGTTGAGGGGAGGTAACTCTAGTAGACCTATATGTGTATCTACTAGTTTAGAATAATACCGTTACGGCATATTTCATAAACATGTAAGTTATCTTGTATAATATGTAAAGATAATAAACATACCTAGCTTTGCTTTAACAGTTCATGACTCCGTGATAAATAACCCGTACCCTCCGTAATTTACTACTGTCATTGTAAGCGTTATGTCGTTAAGTGTAAATAAATTTTAAATATACAGTACTAACTCTAGTGGTCATTTTTACATCGGTGCAACAGCATGGGACCAGAGATGTATAAAACATATTTCTGTTCATCTTTGAATGCTTATAAAAGCAGATATATGATAAATAAATAATTTTCGCGTTTCGATTTGGTGAAGACTTACTTTTGCGAATAGGCCTCCATATGGTTGATGGGAGGTAACTCGAAATGTTAGTAATATAGTTCTTATCAAAACTATGAACTATAAAATGCATTTAGGTCTCTTTTTTTTTGTAAATATTTTATAAAATTTAACGACATTATATATTATATAAATCATTATAATGTTAATATAACATTTTTGATATTTAACTCCCATATGCAAAACTTTTACAGCTTACACATTTTTATATTGTAATAAAAACTGCACCATTAGTAGAATCATTAAAAAATACTATATATGGTAAGTCGATAGTTGACAAAGTATCGCTTCTCGGCCTTTTGGCTAAGATCAAAGTGTAGTATCTGTTCTTATCAGCTTAATATCTGATACGTACCCCACCGGGGTACTTCGATATTAAACTGATTTTTGGACATAGGTGAGATGTCAGGGGCTTGCTCCGCTCTTGCCACGGGTTGGCCCGGTATTGCAGTACCTCCGGGAACGGCCCACTCTCCCCAGGGAGAGTAAATAACAAATCAAATAATAGTTAGCTACTTGAAAGGCAATGTTGTTTAAAATTGGGTGAATTAAGTATTATAAACAGTCAATGTATTTCTAGAATTTGCATTTATAGGAATTTTAATATCGCTTTTTAGAAGTTAAGTGAGTAGTGATTGTTTTTAAAATTAATGGTAATAGCAGTTTTAGAGAGATTATTTACTCACTGTCTATTTTAGAATATGTTATTTACAGAGGATATAGTAAACGAGCTGTTACAATTTAAATCAAACAAAAAATAGAAGTTAAAATTTAAAAAAAAAAAACAATCGACGACGAGGATGGGATTCGAACCCACGCGGGGAGACCCCAATGGATTAGCAGTCCATCGCCTTAACCACTCGGCCACCTCGTCCGATATTGATAATTGTTGTAAGTTTTACTACAAATTATTTAGCTACACATAGGCCGCCATCGGAGTTGAAATACTCGTCTCGGTTCATAAATGGCCTATTGCTATTGGGTCAGAGTTGGGTCGTATCAACCCGTTGCTGTATGCTTGTACAATATGACAAGACAAAGCAATTTACATTCCTTTCATACACCACATTCTTAACCCACGCTTCTCTGTAAAACTGTAAACCAACGAAGAATTTGTCGAGGTCACGGATGCGTTTTGTGCCAATAGATATACGAATTAGATAGAAAAGGATGTAATCAACTGAGACGTGCTATGTTTTGACCAGAGAGTCGTAGAAGTCTGGAAGGAGTTTCCTGTGGTTTGTGTTGCTAATTAGCATAATATTGGATAGAAATGAGTCATTCCGAATGAGTAACAAACATTATCCATAATCAATCCACATCTACCGGAAGCGGTAGGGAATATGAGGTCGAACGTGTCTTGGCTCTAAACGTTTTGGATTGCATTCGGGAACGCATACGGGTCAGTTCGAGCCCGAAGAAAAGCCGTCGTCTGAACTGACAGGTTACAAGGATGCCACATACTTGAAAATATTGCCAGAGGTAAGTTGACATGGAAACTATACTAAATGACATATCAAAACTACAACTTAACAGAACATTTTAAAATGCCTTATTTTAATTAACAGCGATAAATGACAACATTGTTGTTCGTTGAGTTTACCCTCGTTCGCCGGTACTGAGGCTGACAGCCACCGTATGGTCATATTTATTTAGCTCAATACTACTAGTAAGCTGACTGAGTTACTATATTGCGGTAAGAATATTCGTATCATACGATAACGGTCTGACTTTGACAGCCCCAACGTTCTTACTGAAGCGATAGCAGTGCTGTGTGCTGCTTAGGCGATATCATTATATTTCTACTGGCAATAGTAACGCGATACGACTAAGAACAGTTTACTTCTCTTGATTTGTTCAAAAGCATTGCCATTCCCACAAGATAAGCATCTTTTGATATGATGTCTTGACTACAAGTTTATCTTTTACTTACACATATACAGCTGCTGTATAACAGTGTACAGTACACATGTGTACAACATCATCAGTCACAGCAGCATCCCTGTAACGGGGAACAGTATGTAAGTTATCTAGTGAAACTGTGTATGTATTCAACTTATAGATCAGAAATAACTTTCATTCCTAAACTATTGTTGAGTACCAGCAGACAACTCTGAGGTAAAAGGTAATACATGTACATTTACTGCATTCTTAATGACCTGATCAAAGGAGAGGGGCTATTAATTTATTATTTGTTGTGTTAGTGTAACTGTGCATTATTTATTTCAACTGTGATGCATACAAATTTAGAACAAATTTGATAACATTGATATTTTTATATACATCTTGCACCTACTTTTTCTGTATATGAAAACAAATGATAGCTCCACAAGTGCATAGTGCCTACATCATAGGTGGTTTTCTACTGATGTTGTCATAATTAAAGGGGCATAACTATTTAGACAATATACAGACCTGTACAAAGTATTCATGTAGGAAGAATGCAACCTCAACGAAAATCATTTGAAAATGTTAAATGATGTTGTTAGTTGGGCTGCATGCTGGTAATATATTTTAATATCTGTCAGACAGCTAGTACCAGGTATGTTATAGACGTTTAGTACCCTAAGTATGAAATTATTCCACACAATTGGTGTCTGCTTAACATCAACTGACACAGAGTTGTTGCCATTAAAACTGACAGTCACCTGCAGATAGGCACGTAGTGAGCAGAAACGGGTGTATCTGTGGTATTTGGATATAATGCATGTATGCATAGATACCTATATATGTATATAGTTTACCGAATACTCAAAATGTTTAATTGGGATTGTTTATACATTGTTATTAACCAAATGTTTGATGATGCATACCAAAATTGATTTGTAACTTTTTTCCAAAGTTACAAAGATTGTAAAAATAAAAAAAAAATCTGTCCCATAAGTACAATGTATACCATTAGTATTATTACTGAGACATATTTGTTTTGTTTGCAGTCAACAAAATATAAAATTGATTTTAACAAAGGGAACAGTTTTCATAAATTTCACAAAGAAACAAAGTCATTGTCATTGATGTTAGTGACAGTAATGTCTGATTAATGATACCAGGGATTGTTGGATTTACGTCTGTAATCCACCCCAGTTCTGTACCCTGTCATTAATTGTGGACGTGCACATGTTCTGTGGATACAGTCTTTGTGTGTCTAGGCAATACACAATGATGTTGGTGACAAGCATGAGGCATACCCCCCTAGGTTAGCTGTAGGACAGATGTGACGTGGCCTCTCATTGTCACTAACACTCTCACTGTTAAAACGCTTGTACAGCTTAATTGTGTCTCATTAGATATGAAAAGTTTGACTATACGAGCTAATTCTTATATTTCTGTTATATATCTACATGTTGAGTAATACTTTATATTCTGAACATCTAGATATCTTGTAAATTAATATCAGTGCAAGTGATTTATATACTATAAACAATAATGAAAGACTGTGTCAATAGTGAATTGCTAACAGTTTAAATGTTTAAATTGACATACATGGTCACTGATGCTGTAGTCAAATTTGACAGCTTGATGTTGTTATCGGAAGTATTTGAATTCATGAAAACAAATCTAATTTAATTCCTCATATTGCAGAATTTGATTCTGCTGTATGACTACTAGCTGTGCTGGTCCTATCATGAGCCACCCATTACGTACATCCATATGTTGACATATTTCATCTTATCATATTTCACCTTGAACAATGGATTCACTGAAAATTTATTTCATTTTGTCTGTACACAGTATTGTGAATGATCTTCTAAACACTTTCAAGTTAAATTGATTTAAGTATCACTTATTACATGTATATCACATGCAGTTGTGTTTACTTTATAATGCTCTCTAGATCTGTACATGAAATGCTTTGTAGACCATGGCCAGCTGACATCCCTTTGTTGTACTTTGACTTCACTCAGAAGACGATAGTGATCAAAGTCAGATTATCACCAGGATCTCTTTTATAGCAATAATTTCCCCCCTAATGACTGGTACGACTCACTGTTAATAACATTTTATGTCATGTTCATGAAGGACAATGTATTTAATACTGAATATTTTTTGTAATTATATATATAATGCCACTCACAGAGACCCTGCACACATTCCCAATCCATATAATGTAGTATTTATATATGGGCCAATTTATGGCAGATCCCTTTGAATGTCAGTACTAGCGTGATAATTTAATTAAACAGCAGTACCATTCATATGAAATATCTACTAAATGACTAATGAATTTGAAAGTTGATACAATTGTATCATTCAGTCACTCTATCAATACTGATTTAACTTTCAGATATTGACTTACTACATGTGTATAATCAAAGAATGGGAGGGGGGATTGACTAACTACTGTACATGTGTATAATCAAAGGGTGGCGGAGGGGGAATTGAGTAGAGCTAATGCAGTAATATGTCAGCATTTTGCATACTTAATAAAACAAGTTTTTGAGCAAGTCTTTTTTTTTTTTCAAGCACTACATATACTGCATCATCATATCCACCAGTAAGAGGCTGTTGAGTATTTGACATGTAAAACATTGATATGAGTTGTTAACAACACACTGAATCATATGATTATTTTCCTATTGATGGGGCCCAAAAGAGGTTAATTTGACTTCTTGAAATTTTACAAGAAGTCCTATGATAACATTTTTTTGAGTAAGTTTATTTTATTTAGCACTACATGCTGCATCACCATTACCAAGTGGCTATATTAACTTTGACTATTACATACACAATGTAGATAAAGCATTAATATGTACCAATTGTTATCAATATGCTAAACTAATACATTTTATATTTACTCCAAAAGGGGATGATTTAACTTGAAATTTTCCAGCAAGTGTGACTTAGTTTATTTTGAGCAAGTGTTTTATAGGGGGGGTTAGTTTATATCCAGCAGGGGTTTGAGGGGACTTAATATTCAACAGGGGTTTTGAGAGGACTTATGTTCATCAGGGGTTTATATGTCCAGTAGATGTTCGGGGAATGACCTGAGGTAAGACATTTTACTCAGTTCTGTATTATTGTTTTTATTGAATTAACACAGTTTTGGTTATTTGATTGAAAAATGATATATTAATGTGATTTCCTTGAATCTACCATGGCCAGCAAAAACAGAAATGTTGTAGTTATAACATTACATGATTGATTTTTACTGAGATGATATTAAAGAATTACAGTACATCTCTGTAATAATAATTAATAACTGCATGATCTATGATTGAACTTGTACAATTAATTCTCGCTGGAATTCTCAACATTTTTGGATATGCTTTCTAATTTAAGTATTGACATTTTATGTATTCACAGTCCAGAGCATGCATGCCCATGCTTGAAACTGAACATATAGTAAAACCGGTCTGATATTTACTGTAAATATGAACATCGATCAATGTATTTCTATTATAGACAATACTGAAGCACTGAAGCCAGCTGCATTATCAATGTAACTTATACGTTTTAGCAAGGTTTTCTGATTGCTTTAAGCCATTCAACTGAAATGAAAATAATTGAGATGACAAGCTCGGAACAATTGTATATTGCTCGATGTAATCTCTGAATGGATTTTATGCATAAAGCATTGTACAACATATTAAAGCATAGAGTATTAAAAAAACATCAGCTGCAGCTGAAAGCTTATAATTACTAGTAATATAGTGAGCCTGTATGTTTGCTCTTTCCTCGAAGATAAGTACGTTATATTTACGTTACCAACTGTCATAAAATTTTATGGCAATTATTCACTCATGCTTTAATTACAGCATCATGCTCACAACATTTAGAAAAAAATATGGGCATCAGATCTGTTACTGATACAGATTTGCAAAAGAAAGTACGTATATACGGGTTCATTCATTATACCTTTAAAATTTCAAACCTGTCACATATTCCTTTAATGCTTTATTTGTTAACATAATGAAATTTGTTGACAAATGCAATACCTTAGTTATTACTGGTGCATTGTGATGCATTGTAATATTTGAATTGTAAAACACTTAAACTGGGAGGTCGGGTGGCATAGTGGTAACACACTTGCCTTTCACCTGGGCGGCAGAGGTTCGATTCCCTGATGTTGTGAAAAAGGTATGGGGTCACCTGCCCGACCAAGTGGGTTTTCCACGGGTACTCCGGTTTCCTCCAACAGTAAGACCCTCGCACGCTTCCTCCATTCAGGCGAATAAGCGTGATTGATATAAGTTGATATAACTTGTTTTGCAATCGTTGTAAAATAAATAAAGTTTACTCAAACTTCTCCATCTGGAGTTTCAGAATATGACATCATACTTATATTAATTAGTTGCTTGAAGAAATGTGTCTCATGCATATCAAAGTATAAAGTCAAAAGGTCATATATGTTGAAACACTTAATAAGCGACCTCTGAACATGAAGGCATGGACTCATCATTTTTGGTAACTTAAAGGCATAGAGTAGTAGTGCTACCCGGAGTATAGCCGAAACATGTCAACAACGCAAATGAGTTCCGTCCGTCCGGATTTGCTTTCTGCATGACATCTTTCGAAGGAATGATTTGGGTTTGATGAAACTTGCTTGGTAGACTTGTTACACTAATTATGTTGATTATACTTTCACAGGAACTTGATGACTGAACACAAAATCATGTAATAATTTTAAATGCTATGTCATGTGTTTAATGTTTTTATGCATGTTGCCCACTTTAATTCCAATTAATACAATATTTGCATGGGCAGAGATCTTGACGTCTTTAGTCCATTTATAACTTGTTTTGGAGATAATCTCAAATCAGTCTAGACCTGCTAATTCTAACTTGTTTTGGAGACACAGAATCCCAAGTCACTCTAGACCTGCTAATTCTAACTTGTTTTGGAGACACAGAATCCCAAGTCACTCTAGACCTGCTAATTCTAACTTGTTTTGGAGACACAGAATCCCAAGTCACTCTGGACCTGCTAATTCTAACTTGTTTTGGAGACACAGAATCCAAAATCACTCTAGACCTGCTAATTCTAACCTGTTTTGGAGACACAGAATCCCAAGTCACTTCAGACCTGCTAATTCTAACTTGTTTTGGAGATATGAATCCCAAATCAATCTAGACCTAGCTAGCTGCTAATTCTAACTTGTTTTGAGACACAGAATCCCAAGTCACTCTAGCCCTGCTAATTATGCTGTTTATAGAAGTTTGTAAAAAAGATGCTTTAACCAAGTGAACTCCTTTGAGCTCCTTGAGCATGTTGCGTTATTTACAATTTAAACATAACAAGTGATATATATTGTGAGATATGACATCAGGATCACAGAAATGTATCGGATCAGGAGAGGCTAAACATTTAGAACCTTCATAAATGCCATGGAAGTTGATGAAAGTGACCATCCCTGGTGTACCAAATAGCCATTCGCCCGTCAATCAACTGGAAGGTCAAACAGGCACAATGGTCAAGCATTACCATCATCATTGCCTTATATCAAGTACACTGCAACATTTATAACAGAGATGTGTATAAACCCTTTACCCCAAAGACCAGTACCGTCAGTCAGCAATTACTAGGACCATCCAAGTAGACAGTACTGTTGAGAGAGCAGTGTAAAATATCATAAGTAAAATGGGCAGGCAACCAAGTGGTCTGGCAGTGTATTATAGTGTACAGTGTGGTGCTTGGTTTTATTTTCAGTATAGAGATTACAAAGTAAATGTACAAGATGTGTTGATACCATTAGTGCCCTAGATGATTATTCAATGTTGTACAAGCTAGTAGCCATACAGCATTAAGGTAAATCTACCTAATGTCCAGATACACTTGTATATACGTAATATAGCCATAGAAGTTGTGTTCAGATACTACAAAATTCTGTGGTGACTTGCTCCTGATCATGAACTTTGAATAATTTATTGAACGGCTCGGTAATCACTTTTAGTTGATGTAATGCTAAGTGTCTTTTACGTTGTAGGATGGCACGGTTCGGCAATGAGACTTTTTCTGGAAAATGTTCAGATGACCTTCCCCTACTAGACATTGGTCATCTGAGTGATGAAGTCTTTGCCAGCTACACTGGACCAGATTCTGGACTTACCTTCGCTATCACCAATGAAGACAGTATGTACAATAATGATATCAATTATCTTCATAATTGGAGATGGGTTTCATTTTCTGTAGTGTTTTTCAAGTGGAATTTCCATAAATTCTGTGTGTTTCTTAAACCTGCTGGTTATGAATATTTCTCATGTATTTTGTGATATTTGCAAGGGTTTAATTAACTACATTTGCAGTCATTAAATGAAGTGAGACAAAACCAATCACAGAAGTATTTGTATGATGAATTACAGATGTGTTAACAGGGCTTTTTTCATGGGTTTAGGAAAGGGCCCTTTTGTCTCATTTTGGGAAGAAAATTGGTGAATTAGGAAAGATTTTTTCAGGAGTGCAAATTTTGGGAATTTGGCATAAATATGAAATAATTTTGATTGGGAATGGGGCCTATTAATGGCCCAAAAAGCCCCCAGAAAAAAACCCTGGTTAATTAGCTATATTTTAATTTATTGCAGAAATTTGACTATTAATTTTGGTGGTGTTGTGTGACATTCAACACTCACAAATTCTGACTGGGACAATTAAACATGTATACAGTAGATCCTGTCAAACCTTAGATGTGTCTCTTTAATGCTTAAATGTCGTGGCATTGTTTGTGTTACTAGATAATGATGGCTGTTACAGTTAGCGAAAAAGAAATGTTTTAAGTACAACTTTAACAAATGTTCAGTAGTAGTAAAACAGCTGTTTTGTGTTATTTAAACATCTCAGTAATGGAACCTAAATTGCTGCTCATTAGTCTAGTTAATTATAAGTTGATTTTCTTCCCATGTGGAATCGGCTCAATATTGAGTGTTGGTGATTCTGGCTGTAGCCATGCATAACCAAACTATATATATAGCTACATGTATTGGCTATTGGCATTATTTCTTGTTGTAAATACCTGTTCTGGTTTTGAAAGCAAACACATGAAAAGAGTTCCATAATGGTGTAGGAACCCCAGTGTATAGAGTTTTCAGTGTTGTCAGTTTGGAGTAGTATTGATTGGGAGTCAGTGATGAAAAGCTCCATCCCCTCAAAGCATACAGGGCAAATGTCAGAAGTATTTTGCCAATAGCTATCGCTGTGTACTACATTGGTATCATCAGACTTGTTATCTTTGTATGACCAAGTCTCTTGAATATAATTGGAATTGTTGATGATATTATTGTAAGTTAAGTCTACTGATGTACAGTGTATTCTAATTTATATCTAGACTGAATTACTTTTTGCTTCAAGTCAAATCATGTGATATCTATAGTAAGATGGAAGTACATACTTTTACACTAATTAATATAATGATATTGAGTAAATATTTTTATGTTAGGTACATCACAAATACAAATAAAATATAAATATAATTGTATAATCAAGAAATTTGAAAAGTAAGATGAATATATATATACTGTACTCACTCCATTTTCTTTGTATACACTGTAGCTGTAATAAAATTGTCCCTTCAAGATTTGCAGATTTATTGCTATTTTTTTATGCAGTGGATCCTCAAATATTCAAATGAATCTGTTTATTTTCATATCAAAATAGAAGTCATAAGAAAAGGATGCATGCAAGTTTAGGAACAATTTTGATTTATATTGTATGGAACAAGAGATCACATATTTCGGCATATAAAACATACATTATTCAGGTATGTACGTAGTCCAAATGATTCTAACTATCATCACAGACTCAACCACTCCAGGATATCTATACACTTTGTATTTGTAGAATAAGATTGTTGTGATAGATTTACAGATCATGTGTGCTCAAGAAATCATTTTAAGGTATATCAATGTAGATCATGTGAATGAATGTAATGATTAGTTGTGTACAGAATACCAGTACAGGGGGACAGTGGCCGAGTGATTAATGTGTCTCAACATTTTATTACTATCCCTCCACCTCTCGGTTGCCAGTTTTAAACCCACTTGGGGCAGTAAATGCTTGATACTGACTGTAGGCCAGTGGGGTTTTTTCTGGGTACTCCGGCTTTCCTCCACCTCCACAACCAGACACATCCTAAATGACCCTGGCTGTTAATAGGAGTTAAACAAAATAAAAATAAAATAAATAAACTAAACCAGCACAGATATAGAATAGGTCTGTGGTACTAGACATTCACTAGTAAGGGCAGACCAACCCGACCTAAGAGACCAACAGATCTTTGCATGCTAGCTAGCTACTTCCTTAGAAGCTATTGATTTTTGTATCATATATATATATTGAATCAATACAAAACGTTGAAGATGTATTGAACCATTATAAACTCTTTATTTCAGAGAAAGTGTCTTGCTGTAAATGGCAACTGTAAATATGTACACAGTTGATTTTGTTTGTTGTAGATGGTAACTCCTCCATGTCCACCAGCGAGATCGCTGGAGTCAGAAACTGGAACAACAAAGACCAGAAAGCTTATGGCATCTGTATTTCTCTGTATGAACAGCATCCAGTCAATGGCAAGATGTCCGGTAAAACCTCATCATTAACTAACTTATGGTTGATATAAATACTGTACATTTATAATTATGTCTGCTTCTGAAGTTACAGATAGCATGAGAGTGGGATGTAAATGGACCCCTCCATGAGAAGGCTATGTGTACAAGAGGATGTTTATACATTGTATTTACACAATAATCAATTTATATCTGCGATATGAGGTTGAGATGCATTAAGTATTCTTTTTATGACAGACCTTTTTATCCCCTTATGACGTCGCATTACGTGGGTGGGTTTCTACATTTGTATGTACACCTTTGTTAGTGCTCAAGCAACTTTGTTTTAAAATGGGCTTTTATCAAACTTTGTATAATGGTCAAGTATATATGTATGAGAATCTGTCGAATGAGTTCATGTTTCAGGGTGCTAAGGTCAAAGACAAGGTTTGTACGCGCTCCAGTGACTTAAATTCATTATTTAATGCATCCTGATCAAACTGAATATAAATTTGTCACATATCAGAATACACCTCAAACAATTTTGTTTTTCAGGGGTGCCAAAGTTAATCACAGCTAGGTCACTGTTACTATTTTCAGAAAATATTTGTCAATGCTCCAGCGACTTCATTATTTATTGCATTTAAATCAAACTTCATGGATTGGTCAAATATTAGTAGACCTAGCTAGCTTATAAGAGGTTATTTTTCAGGGTGCCAATGTCATACACAAGATGACTGTTACTTTTTTTTAGATAATCTCCTCAAGAGACTTCATTTTTTAACTGATTTTGATAAAACTTTATAGATTGAGAATACCTCAAACAAGTGTGCCTGAGGACTTATGGTAGGATATTTCAGCAGGTATAAGTGGCATGCGAAATGTTTTGTTTCGCTTGCAATGCCATGTAATGTAATTGAATTTGTATGTATTTTTAGCCATTGTTATAAATTTAACAAAATATGGAGTAGTGGCCATTGGACCTTAGTGATATTTACGTACATATATATATATGTACAATTTGGGTTATACATGTATTTTTTGTGTTAGCTGACATTCTCACAAATTTATTTATAAAAGTATTAAACCAGTTTTCACTATCATATCATATTTAATTCAGCTCACCATGTGTAAACAACTCTAAAATCATGTTTTAAAACTCCTGCTATCTGTATGAGTACAATTATAACTTCCAATTTCCTGGTAGTAATAAAATGGAGGGCTGTAAGTTTTTTACAAGTTTGTAACTATTATCCTGGGATGACTCAACAGTTATTGATAAGTAAAATTAGACTTGTGACGTTATTTATGTGGAATCCGGAAAGTTTAAGAGAGACAACATCATTGTGATACATGTACACTGCAGTAGTTGATCAGTAGGTGATCAACCATGCTGTCTCATTTCAGTTTGTGCACTGAAGTTATACGAGTTGTTAAATGAATTCTGAACCTGTACACATACCTACTAAAAGTATATCAGTGTTAGTAAGGTATACGTAATTTAAAAACTACATTTGTATGAACTGTATTAAACTTAAATCTCTTACTAATTCCTTCATTGACTTCTTATGGCTGATGTTACTGCTACAGTGAAAGTGTTTTTCTGCGAAATAATAATCGTCTCTTGCATTCCAAATGAAATAAAAATTTCCTTTTCTCCAATTAAAACAGCAAAAGTTGAAATAAAAAAAAAAGTTAACTCTTTTAAAATTACATTTAACCTTATAAAAGGTCTTTGAAAGGATTTTAATGCACTTTAAATTTTTTTCAACTCTGAGTAGTAGTGACAACCATCATAAATAGTGAAAATTTTTAGAATCCCATGAGATTGATATCTCTGCCTTATTTAGTATGATATAGATATTATAAAGTCATACAGATTCGTAATGTGGACTGTAAAATGAGACTAATGCTGTGTTTACACTAGGCCACGATCTCAACGATCTCTACGATTCCAAAAAAGCGTAGAGATCCACAATTTTTTGCATTAGTTGTTCTTTTTCTAAGTTTCGCTACGTGTTGCTACGTTCTACTATGCTCTCAGTATGTTTTGTTATGATCTGTAACGTTTTGTTCTCCTAAGACCAGCACGATATGCTTCACATTCTATCACATTCTGTTTTGTTCTGCTGAGAACTCTCACGTTCATGAAGTTCTGTTAAGATCTTTTACGATTTATGTCCACGATTTGAGCAAGATTTCCACCCTTGCTGCACGATCTGATATAAAAGGAAGGTTGGAGTTACCCTCTCAATCTCTCCAAAGACAACACAAAAGGCAAACCATGAATCAATGAGATGAAGAGGATGCTGAATTGGCGATTTTAATTTATTCATATAGAGTTGCTCGAAAGAAAATGATACAATTCCTCACAAAAGCATTCCTTCCTCTTTTAGCTGGCATAGTTTTAATTTTTGGACTAAAAAAACTTTCGGTATTATCTTATGTATATGATGCTGAAAACGCAGTCAATCTTTCAGTACATGAAGCTACATCATATGAACCATGCCGGGACTTATGAGAGCCTGTCAAAAAATTTCCACGATCCTTATGATCATCGTGATCCTGCCAATTGCAAGTTACCATAGGATCACTACGACCCTACACGCTCATCACAATTCTCTCAAATTGTTATAGAGATCATTGAGATTATGGCCTAGTCTTTAGATCTCACAATAACCATATTCTGTATATATGCTAATTAAAATGTTACATACTAGATGTGAATATACTGTAGATTGGACATCTATGGGAAGACATATTTGTGTGTCAAACCATATGTACAATACACAGTGATGAATAAAACTTGACCATATAAACCGTGGATCACTAATATCAGCTTCATTTTAGTCCAGTGTATACAATGTAAGTACCGGAAAGCTGACCTATAGGTCCATGCTGAACATCTGGCTGTTGTATATGGAGTTAAGGGGTCAAAAGGATATATATATATAATTATAATGGGATGACAGGGTTAGAAAGGTTGTAATGAGGTGAAGAAGATACATATTGATGTGTCAGTTATAATAATCATTCATCCCACTGTGTTATTGTCAGTCTGAGACATAATTAATATCAAGTAATTAATTAGTTTGCTATATATTTCTATAAATTCACATTAACGATTACCATTAGCCATTTCCAATCATTAGCTATATTTATCTCAGGACTCTGGTTGAGAGGGAGGATTCACTGACGCATAATTAACATTATTGTTACCTGATAGCTTTGATAATGATACAATTGTACTTGGTACAAGTTAGATTATAAGGAAATACATATATGGTTCTCTACATGTATAATCAGATAGGATATTTGTATTCATTTCCATGTGGAGTTACTGACAACATAATCAATCTAATGTTTATATATTTGTCATAAAAACAGGTTGGTGATAGAGTGATGATTTCCCACAATTGTTTACTTACTAACTTCCCGCTATATACAGTTCACACATGCATTACACACAATAACTGATATAATATTATTATAATAGAGCAAAAAATGACATAAGATAGTTTATAAGCTTCCGAAGCTTATAAACTATCTTATGTCATTTTTTTTGCCTTCGTGCATGGGTTCACAGTAGTGGGTGTGGACATACTTCTGGAATGAGTTTTTATAATGAGGTGCATTGATAGATGTACCAGTACACTGATCAATTACTCAGTGAATATGTAGTCTTATTTTACCTTTTCCAGCTACTAAATATGTACAGTATAAGCATTTTTCAACAGTTTATAGAAGGTTAAAAAATGACTTCTTGTTTATTAGGACTAAGCTATCCTGCTTCATCCGTCATTGTTCATCGTGCGTAAACTTTTCATGTTTCAAACATCTCGAGTTCCACTAGTGGTATTCAACTCAAACTTGCTTGATATGATCCAAAGATGGTCATAACCAAGTGTTGTTATTTTTCTGGCTGGTCCCAAATCCAAGATGGCCACTATCTTGAAAAAAACAACATCGATGGCAATGTTAAGGAAAGCTGACATAAAAATGTTATTTTTCAGCCTCATGCAAACTTCAACATGGCAGTCATATTGGTCATTTTGTAACATCATTGAACAATCATGGTTTTCCTGAACAACACATATTTCAAATTTCCTATTTAGTTCAACCTGTGAGATGAATCTCACATTCTTAAAATGATCCTGAGATGGTCCTGTCCAAGTATTTCTATTTTTTGGATCAGTCTGAAATCCAAGATGGCTGGCATGGCTGCCATCTTGAAAAAAAAGAAAAACACTTTTCAAACTTATTCTGAAGTCCTACCAGTAAAATTCAGTTCAAGCTGAAATGATTGTGAGATGGTCCTGGCCTGATGTTAATTTTTGTATGATTTAAAATCAAAGATTGTCACTATGGCTACTATGTTAATTTCAGACTTCTTCTTAAGTGCCACCGGTGGGATTCAGCTCAAACTTTCCTGTAAAACATCCTTATATGGGCCTGACCAAGTGTTGTTATTCTTTGGGCTGGTTAGTTATTAAAAATGGCGCGATTGCAAACATACATTATTACACAATTTTTCTCACTACCACTTTTACTGCTACCAGTATATGTATACAGTGTACCATCGACCTATCGCCACCCGAATCTACCGCCACCCTCGCATACTGCCACCTACACCCCTAGAACGGATTTCCCTTCTATATAATTCCCTCGTTAAGTTCGCCACCCTCGCATACCGCCATCCGCCACGTTCATAACAATACAAACGTCCCCAAACCCTATATATTACCCTCAACGATATTGCCATCTTAGTCCGTTTTTTCTGCGATCGAGGGACTCTTTAGTGTTCTATTTATAGAATTAGGGTACATTGTATTTCCTTTTTCACAGGTAACTTAGTTATACGCCTGAATGAGTTTCTATCGCTCAGGTAGATATATGTATCGATGTTTATATATGTGACATCTACACACAGGTATGGTTTGATTTGTAATAAAGCATGACTGATTTCTGCTCCATAAGTGTTCTTATTTATGGTATGAATGATTCGGCTTCGTCAGTCGAGATGGAAACTCCGAGACAAAAGCGTGATAAAACCACCAAATCGGACTTGATCCAGTGCCGCGTAATTTCCAATAAAATTCGACAGATTGTAACAGATGGCATGAGACAAAAGCAAATTAATGACTTATTTCAGAAATTACATATGTAAATGTGTATTTGTAAGCTACGAAATGTACGGTCAATACCATGGTGTCTTATATGTTAACTCATTGTGTATTTATTAAAACCTTGGTACAACATTATCATCTTTTACTGTTGTAATTTTCATGATTCGATACTAACGCCACCCTCGTTATACCGCCATAATTGACACGGACGAAATGTGGCGATATAACGAGGGTAGACTGTACTTACAATAGTACTAATTATAAAAGATCTTTAAAGTCCAATGACAGTTGAGGCTCATGGGCCTCTTGTTTTAACTGTTTTTAATGTATAAATTCATGTAATAAATATAATCTGCAAATAGTCACAGATGTAGATTTATAATTGATGATTATTTTTGTAACTGTAGGTGATCCCCTGGCTGATGCATTTGCCATTTGTGCACGGAAGAACAGTTGTGTGATGTTGATTGCGGATGGAGTGAACTGGGGTGAGAAACCAAGGCTGGCAGCAAGATGTTCTCTCTACGGCAGCATGAACTACATCAACAAAAAGATTTTCCAGGATGGCGAACAGCCCTGTAATACTCAGGTAATGATTCTCTTTAAAAGTATTGTCATTAGTTTGTGATCTCCCTTAGGATAATGTCATTAGTGTATGATCTCCCTAAAGGTAATGTTGTAAGTTTGTGATCTCCCTAAAGGTAATGTTGTTAGTTTGTGATCTCCCTAAAGGTAATGTTGTTAGTTTGTGATCTCCCTAAAGGTAATGTTGTTAGTTTGTGATCTCCCTAAAGGTAATGTTGTAAGTTTGTGATCTCCCTAAAGGTAATGTTGTTAGTTTGTGATCTCCCTAAAGGTAATGTCGTAATTTTGTGATCTCCCTAAAGGTAATGTAAGTTTGTGATCTCCCTAAAGGTAATGTTGTTAGTTTGTGATCTCCCTAAAGGTAATGTTGTAACTTTGTGATCTCCCTAAAGGTTATGTTGTTAGTTTGTGATCTCCCTAAAGGTAATGTTGTTAGTTTGTGATCTCCCTTAGGATAATGTCATTAGTGTATGATCTCCCTAAAGGTAATGTTGTAAGTTTGTGATCTCCCTAAAGGTACTGTTGTACGTTTGTGATCTCCCTAAAGGTAATGTTGTAAGTTTGTGATCTCCCTAAAGGTAATGTTGTAAGTTTGTGATGTCCCTAAGGATAATGTCATTAGTGTATGATCTCCCTTAGGATAGTGTCATTAGTGTATGATCTCCCTAAAGGTAATGTTGTTAGTTTGTGATCTCCCTAAAGGTAATGTTGTTAGTTTGTGATCTCCCTAAATGTAATGTTGTTAGTTTGTGATCCCCCTAAAGGTAATGTTGTAAGTTTGTGATCTCCATAAAGGTAATGTTGTAAGTTTGTGATCTCCCTAAAAGTAATGTCGTAATTTTGTGATCTCCCTAAAGGTAATGTTGTAAGTTTATGATCTCCCTAAAGGTAATGTTGTAAGTTTGTGATCTCCCTAAAGGTAATGTTGTAAATTTGTGATCTCCCTAAAGGTAATGTTGTAAGTTTGTGATCTCCCTAAAGGTAATGTTGTTGGGTTATGATCTCCCTAAAGGTAATGTTGTAAGTTTGGGATCTCCCTAAAGGTAATGTTGTAAGTTTGTGATCTCCCTAAAGGTAATGTTGTAAGTTTGTGATCTCCCTAAAGGTAATGTTGTAAGTTTGTGATCTCCCTAAAGGTAATGTTGTAAGTTTGGGATCTCCCTAAAGGTAATGTTGTTAGTTTGTGATCTCCCTAAAGGTAATGTTGTAAGTGTATGATCTCCCTAAAGGTAATGTTGTTAGTTTGTGATCTCCCTAAAGGTAATGTTGTTAGTTTGTGATTTCCCTTAGGATAGTGTCATTAGAGTATGATCTCCCTAAAGATAATGTTGTAAGTTTGGGATCTCCCTAAAGGTAATGTTGTAAGTTTGTGATCTCCCTAAAGGTAATGTTGTAAGTTTGTGATCTCCCTAAAGGTAATGTTGTAAGTTTGTGATCTCCCTAAAGGTAATGTTGTAAGTTTGGGATCTCCCTAAAGGTAATGTTGTTAGTTTGTGATCTCCCTAAAGGTAATGTTGTAAGTGTATGATCTCCCTAAAGGTAATGTTGTAAGTTTGTGATCTCCCTAAAGGTAATGTCATTAGTTTGTGATCTCCCTAAAGGTAATGTTGTAAGTTTAAGATCTCCCTAAAGGTAATGTCATTAGTTTGTGATCTCCCTAAAGGTAATGTTGTAAGTTTGTGATCTCCCTAAAGGTAATGTCGTAAGTTTGTGATTTCCCTAAAGGTAATGTTGTTAGTTTGTGATCTCCCTAAAGGTAATGTTGGTAGTTTATGATCTCCCTAAAGGTAATGTTGTTAGTTTGTGATCTCCCTAAAGGTAATGTTGGTAGTTTATGATCTCCCTAAAGGTAATGTTGTTAGTTTGTGATCTCCCTAAAGGTAATGTTGTTAGTTTGTGATTTCCCTTAGGATAGTGTCATTAGAGTATGATCTCCCTAAAGATAATGTTGTAAGTTTGGGATCTCCCTAAAGGTAATGTTGTAAGTTTGTGATCTCCCTAAAGGTAATGTTGTAAGTTTGTGATCTCCCTAAAGGTAATGTTGTAAGTTTGTGATTTCCCTAAAGGTAACGTCGTAAGTTTGTGATCTTCCTAAAGGTGATGTTGTAAGTTTGTGATTTCCCTAAAGGTAACGTTGTAAGTTTGTGATCTCGTAACGTCGTAAGTTTGTGATCTCCCTAAAGGTAATGTTGTAAGTTTGTGATCTCCCTAAAGGTAATGTTGTTAGTGTATGATCTCCCTAAAGGTAATGTTGTTAGTTTGTGATCTCCCTAAAGGTAATGTTGTAAGTTTGTGATCTCCCTAAAGGTAATGTAAGTTTGTGATCTCCCTAAAGGTAATGTCGTAAGTTTGTGATCTCCCTAAAGGTAATGTTGTAAGTTTGTGATCTCCCTAAAGGTAATGTCATTAGGTTATGATCTCCCTAAAGGTAATGTCATTAGGTTATGATCTCCCTAAAGGTAATGTCGTAAGTTTGTGATCTCCCTAAAGGTAATGTCATTAGGTTATGATCTCCCTAAAGGTAATGTCATTAGGTTATGATCTCCCTAAAGGTAATGTTGTAAGTTTGTGATCTCCCTAAAGGTAATGTAAGTTTGTGATCTCCCTAAAGGTAATGTTGTAAGTTTGTGATCTCCCTAAAGGTAATGTTGTTAGTGTATGATCTCCCTAAAGGTAATGTCATTAGTTTGTGATCTCCCTAAAGGTAATGTTGTAAGTTTGTGATCTCCCTAAAGGTTATGTTGTTAGTTTGTGATCTCCCTAAAGGTAATGTTGTAAGTTTGTCATCTCCCTAAAGGTAATGTCATTAGGTTATGATCTCCCTAAAGGTAATGTCATTAGATTATGATCTCCCTAAAGGTAATGTTGGTAGTTTATGATATTGTTATCATAAATTCCCACTCTAGACATGAACAGGTGATGAAAAGTGGTTATTACAGCTTTAGTAAATAAAAATAGGATAATACAAATATATATCAATAATGATAAGTACAGGTCTCAGTTTGGCTTCAGACAGCTAATACTAGTACATCTATATTTTTTGTGAGGATACAAATTTAACTCACAATTCCTCTGACCCCAACCACTGATGCCAGACATTTGACAGATTGATGTCTTTTGTGAGACCATTCAAACATATCTCTGTCAAATTGTCTAAAGTCTGGACTGTGGGGTCTGTCAAATTGTCTAAAGTCTGGACTGTGGGGTCTGTCAAATTGTCTAAAGTCTGGACTGTGGGGTCTGACAGGAAGCTCGGCTGTAATGGGAACTTGTGTATGCTGCAGATACTATAGTTTACAACTAATGTTCTCTTGTACTTACAGGACGTGATAGAACTGCTGAGGCGTTCATTCGATGAAGCCCATCGCTGTATTTTAGCCAAAGATGGAGGACTCACTACAATGTGTGCGTGTATGGTTGTGCCAGTAAAAAATTCAGAACATTTTGCTGTATGTTGTGTTAATGTTGGTGACAGCTATGCATATGTTATAAGTCACAATCAAGGTATCCGAGAGGTCACAGTGGGGTCACATGATATCAGCTCGGAAAGAGATATTCGAGATGCTGGAGGTGCGCTTGGTCCGGTGAATGGAAAAAATCCTGAACTCAGAAATTTAACATGTTCTATCACATTTGCTAATCAAGGTGATGTTGTGTTCTTGGCAACAGATGGCATTTCTGATAACTTTGATCCAGTTGTAACAAAACTTGCTTTGCCAAGAAGAGAGAGTGATTCAAACTTTAATAACCTATCGCCCACATCTCCAACATCAAGTCCAGTCATTAGACCGGAGATGGAACCAAAAGAAAGACACATATATGCGATGAAGGAGATGGAGCGTATTATACATGAGTATGAACTAGTGACAGAGGAACCTTGTTCTGCTCAGGAACTTTGTGGTGCGTTAGTGCAACACGTTCTATCACTGACGGACTCCAAACGAAAAATATTAGAAAATCCAGCTTTATATGTAAGACGTAAGATGACACTGAAGGATAAGGAACGTAGGGATTCAGAAATTGTGGATAAGATGGGTAAGGCTCCTGGAAAGTTAGACCATGCCTCGGTGGTCGGTTATGAGGTTGGAATCATGAAACCAGATGAAGAGGAGATGGAGAATATACCCCTGGGGTCATGGAATGGTGAGGACACCCTGTCACTCCCAAGCTCTACTGACACATCTCCTTCTCCAACATCCCCGATATCACCTGGCTCCAAGAAGTCGCGTCCTAAAAAATTGTTTGCTCGTATACGTAGTCTCAGTGTTAATACAACTAACAACTCGTCACCAAGTCATCATCATCATCATGCCTCACCAGGCTTATTTCCCATTTCACCAAAGAGGTTCTCCTTTAAAAGGTCAAGGTCAAAGTCAGAGTCTGAACCAAACACTCCAATAAGTCCCACCAATCACTGCCACAAGACAGTTATGTCCCCCTCCCCCATGACACCACCGGTTCTTTCTCCAGAGGACTTTCCAATGCCCCTTCCTGCTCAACACCCCTCACGCAGGAGTATTTCATATGAGTCATCGGTATAACTAAAGGTCTGTTTAGGTATGTTTTATGAGATGAATGGGACTTTACAAAGATTTGCAGAGGCATTGATTTCAAGGTTGTTTACCATTTGATATGGGTATTAGCAGTATTTTTTAATGTATAATAGTATAAAATGGAGGGTGTAATTAATTTTTGAGCAGTCATAAGACTATAGTGTTATCAACTTAAAATATGTAATTATGCTGGCCAATGTAGAAGCATACAGGGTGTTTTAATGTGGGAAGAAACCAAAGTACCAGAGACAAAACCCTTACAGACAAGCAGATAAAAACGTTATGTACCTGATTAGGAATTTACCCTAGGTATCCTGGAGTAGGTGTTGTCATTTTTCAACAAAAGATTACCTAAGTAAAATTTTATATTCCGAATAGCTAGGTTGTACTTCAGTAATTTTTCTTTTATATTTTAATTTGGTAGTATTAGATAAAAATAAATGAAAATTAACATAAAACCTTATGGAAGGGAGATAACTGGAAATAAAAGCGAATCAAAAATTAG
Organism: Pecten maximus; assembly: GCF_902652985.1. NCBI lineage: Eukaryota > Metazoa > Mollusca > Bivalvia > Pectinida > Pectinidae > Pecten > Pecten maximus. Next base: position 26,162,431 of record NC_047016.1, on the reverse strand, counting down.
ATCCAAGTAATAGATAATAATTATGCATGAGTTTTGATATTTGAACATGCATTACTAAAATGTTGAAAGATCAAATGAAATTGTAGCATTCCAAGTTGAACATGAAGCTTTCACTAATCATCAGCTGCAGCTTTTTGTTTTGAAGAAATATTTACAAAAAAGGTATAAAGTTGATATATTTTGCTGATAAAATGGAAAAATTAATGTACTTAGAGGTAATTTTTATTGTGTGAATAATTCTGTCATAAGGTCTTATGATAAACCAACATATTCAGTAGTTTGATATTTGAAAACACAGTTATATGGATTCTGTTAAACTACACATACAATTTACAGTTAATATAATTATAATTCATGCATAATTCTTATATTCATTGTGCATTTTCTGAATATGGTTATCCAAATACATTTTAAGTGCAAAAGAAGCTGCATTTTGTTATTTGAATTTGTTTTCAAGTATACATGTATTTGTTTAAAACTTGAAGCTTGTATTACATGAACTATATATATATGTCCACTTTATTATTTAATTATGTATTTACTTCCTGTATTTATTGAACAATTAAGTATGAACACATCTATTATCTGTAATGAAATACACATGACTATGTATAGAGCACTGCCATGTCTGAAGAAATCCATCCCGTATCAGAATATATTTATATTACATGATCATAAGGTAGGTATTCATTGCTGTGTGTGATTTGCTGTCAGTATAATACTGGTATGATGATATCTTTGAGTAAGAAAATGTATTATTTTTTTTGCCATTTCATTGTATATTGCTGGTAGACTGATCTAACACCTGATTCTAATGGAGGCTTAGCTTCACCACCATATTTGGATATAATTGTAATGTCTATATCAACTACAACGGTTTGTAGACTTTGACATCTCAAATGTTCTCATGAATTTGACATTGTTTTAATATCTTAACCATCAGCATCCATTTATTTTCATTCAGAAGACACTATATATAAAGAATTTTATAGTTGAGTGCACAGCTGTTAGCTCCATTCAATAGACATTTTTGTGTTAAATTAAAAGAAGTGTTTTAACTGTAGGTAGTCTACTGTAAATTATATATATTATTAAAAGTGAACATCAAGCATATTATGAAAGATACAGGTGCATGTGTTTAACCTTAGAACAAATATAATGCGCCGCTCACAACTAAACAATTCTTGGAAGATATATCAAGTAAAATGTCAAGATTTTTGTTTTAATATTGTTTCTTTAAAATCAAGATAAGAATAAAATAAACACATGAGCATGGTCATAAAACTGTACTGAATATCTCCTACATAAAACAAATTTGTTTCCAGTCATTCGTAGCCTCTCTAAGGTTTTTATAGACATGTACAGAGAGAACCTCTCTCTATATGATTCATTCAATTAGATACAAATTCAGGATTCTACAGATGAATGCCATTGATGTATTTGGTAGTGTGTTGAAAATTGTCCATAACTACCGTCCTTTACGCTATTTGTTTTATGTAGGAGATTTTCAGTAAATAGTGAGACTACACTGCAAGGCTTAATATGCATCTGAGTAGGATGGATTTAAATATCAAATAAACAAGCTTAATAACAACTAATATATATCCATTCTGTATGAGTTATACTGATTGTGTAATCTATATATATATACGGGTACATCTCTCGGTGATTCTCTCTAATAAAACAGTAAGGCACTTTAAGATAGTTTATATTTTTGTCTACAGAAAAAAACTGTCTCTTAGAAATGCTGAATAAAAATCTACCCTTCAGCAGAGATGTAATAATGAGATTGCGGACACTCAAGTTTTCAGGTGATCTGTTCCTTCCGCAGGACAACATACAATACAAACAAACTACTGCCAACGTGCCTGTGAAAAGGAGTTAACACATGTTGACAAAGGCCATTGCTAGTACAATTAATTTGTATATATATTTATTCAGCCGAGCCACAGTTTTGAAATTATATTTTTTATTTGTAAATGCATATACTGCCCCAATGTTAGTTTGAAAGAATTACTTTAATCAATCTAGTCACTCCCTACTGATCTCTGTTTTATCTACCATCATTCACCTTCAGTGTGATGATTTTGTCGCAGTGTATTTTTGATGAAAACAAAAAAACAAAAAAGGCTGTGTTTTTTTCTCTTCTGAACTAATTTTCAGTTTCATAGTGGAAATAAATATTGGTAGTACATGCACATTTGTAAATGCTGAACAGGTTGTTTGTATGGGAGCATTCTGCATTACATCCCTTATCACTAGGCTGCCAGTTTGTGCTGCTGGACCAAAACAAAAATGTCTGGATAGTTCTAGCATGTAATAAACTACTACTTAAGTACCCAGAACAAGTGGTGTTATCAAATGGCAGTATCACAAAGGGACAAAATGTGATAGGTTCTCATTGGAATATTTTTTGGTGTTTTACACAGCAATCATGTTGATGTTACCATTTCTATGAAGTACAAAAAAGTCTTAAGATATTTTTAAGCGATTTGTTTACCGGTAATTGCTGAAAATTTATTGTTAGATTGAAAATGTTATTGTGCATTTAGTTTTTATTTTATTTCATACTATTCATGAATTATATTTTTAGCCCACCATCATCAGATGGTGGGCTATTCAAATCGCCCTGCGTCCGTGGTCCGTGGTCCGTCCGTCCGTCCGTAAACAATTCTTGTTATCGCTAATCCTCAGAAAGTACTGAAGGGATCTTTCTCAAATTTCATATGTAGGTTCCCCTTGGTGCCTAGTTATGCATATTGCATTTTGAGACCAATCGGAAAACAACATGGCCGACAGGCAGCCATCTTGGATTTTGACAATTGAAGTTTGTTATCGCTATTTCTCAGGAAGTACTGAAGGGATCTTTCTTAAATTTCATATGTAGGTTCCTCTTGGTGCTTAGTTATGCATATTGCATTTTGAGACCAATCGGAAAACAACATGGCCGACAGGCAGCCATCTTGGATTTTGACAATTAAAGTTTGTTATCGCTATTTCTGAGAAAGTACTGAAGGGATCTTTCTCAAATTTCATATGTAGGTTCCTCTTGGTTCCTAGTTATGCATATTGCATTTTGAGACCAATCGGAAAACAACATGGCCGACAGGCAGCCATCTTGGATTTTGACAATTGAAGTTTGTTATCGCTATTTCTCAGGAAGTACTGAAGGGATCTTTCTTAAATTTCATATGTAGGTTCCTCTTGGTGCCTAGTTATGCATATTGCATTTTGAGACCAATCGGAAAACAACATTGCATTTTGAGACCAATCGGAAAACAACATGGCCGACAGGCAGCCATCTTGGATTTTGACAATTAAAGTTTGTTATCGCTATTTCTGAGAAAGTACTGAAGGGATCTTTCTCAAATTTCATATGTAGGTTCCTCTTGCTGCCTAGTTATGCATATTGCATTTTGAGACCAATCGGAAAACAACATGGCCGACAGGCAGCCATCTTGGATTTTGACAATTGAAGTTTGTTATCGCTATTTCTCAGAAAGTAATGAAGGGATCTTTCTCAAATTTCATACACATGTTCCCTTGGTGCTTAGTTATGCATATTGCATTTTGAGACCAATCAGAAAACAACATGGCCGACAGGTAGCCATCTTGGATATTGACAATTGAAGTTTGTTATCGCTATTTCTGAGAAAGTACTGAAGGGATCTTTCTCAAATTTCATATGTAGTTTCCCCTTGGTGCTTAGTTATGCATATTGCATTTTGAGACCAATCGGAAAACAACATGGCCGACAGGCAGCCATCTTGGATTTCGACAATTGAAGTTTGTTATCGCTATTTCTCAGAAAGTACTGAAGGGATCTTTCTCAAATTTCATATGTAGGTTCCCCTCAGTGCCTAGTTTTGCATATTGGGACCAATCGGAAAACAGCATATGGCCGACAGACAGCCATTATCGCTAAATCTTAAATTTTATATATAGGTTCCCCTTGTTTGAAAAGTACTAGCTATAGTGGGCTGTTTCTGAATTTACACAGATTAGTAAGACTTAGAGGAAGGGAAAAGTAGAGAAAAGATCAATCTGACATGGAACCTATGAAGATCATTCAATGGTGGGCGCCAAGATCCCTCTGGGATCTCTTGTTTAGTTTTAAAAAGTAAAGAAAAATAACATAATATGGCAGTGATTTTTTTGTATTTTTTTGTTAATGTTTTGTTTCTTGCCAAGTAACTTTCCCTTATTTAGAGACTTTTCAAGGGCATATCTCTATCCTTATGAATAAGTTAGAAATATCAAAAGTGTTGATAAAGGAAAATTACTGGTTTGTGCTGTTAAGGTGTATGTTTATAATACATGTAGTTTGTCCTTATTTTAGGATCAGTGGTTTATGATGTATTTCTAGTGGCTACAGGTACCTATATTATACCAGGATTCTGATATTCTTTCTTGTTAATCCTCTTCGAGTCAGTGATACTTCTAGTCCCAGAAATATAGGGATATTGTACATGTATGATAGTTCAATATCTAGCTCATTCACCAAGGTGAAAATATGATTCTAGTGAGTTCTGAAGAGAAGTATGAAATGTATATTTTCGGTTAATTTGAGCATGCATCTTTTTACCAAGGTATATGTTAATGTGTGTAAATCACAGACAAGTAGCTATTCCAGGTACACTTAGGACCAGTAATGGCTAGGATGCCTAGAGGTAATTGTACAGTGTAGTATAGTAGAACTTGTTTATACATGTAAAGACACAGGACAATAGGAAATGGTTTGTTATATATCTGAAAAATAGGTTGAGTCAAATTCAGGGATTTTAACTGACTTCATCATAAACAAAAAAACTCAAATTGAGCCTGTTCATCTTAAGATATTTTTAGTGAAGATTGATCTAGGTGGGCCCAGTAAAAGGTGTGTTGATCAAAAGTTCCTTTCTGTATTCTTGTTCCTGGAATAGCTCTGAAAACTAATGCATGTGACTGTGCTAGTCTAAGGTTTCATCTTTTCTGTTTTTCCTCTGATACCAGTAGTAATGGCAGCCGAGTCTGTACACAAAATGATATTCAGTTACAGTAGACACATTATATATGAATTGAAGGTTTTGCATGATCTTTCAGCTATATATACCCATAATGTATACATTTACTTAAGATTAAGTAGTTTGCCAACTATTATACAATTTGCAGATCATGTGGATTTCTGTCTTGGTGCTTGTTTTAAGGCCATAGCCCATTAATAACCAATATATGTGTAGTATAATTATGCTACCCAAATCAGATTCAATGCACAGTATTTCATTTTGCAAATGAGAATTAAAATGCTATGTGATCATACTGTAGAACAATGTTTCTTTTATGTATAGTTTCTTTTGAAAAAAAAAAAAGAGAAAAAAATACCTAATACCATGATTGATGGCTTTCGGTTCCCTCTTACTTTTCTTTTGCGTAATGGTTTCCCTTGGTAGAGAATTACCACATGGTCATCAATCTCCCGTAGAGGAGAGATACCAATTCAACCTTCCTTTGAGGAGAAAATGTTGTCCAGTGGTATACTGTACTTCCTGAAGCTGTAACTATATCAAATGCTGTTTTAGTCGTATGCTTATATTTTCGAAATGTATTTTAAAAAATTTAGATAAATGTACCTAAAAGCATGTTAAAATTTCTAATTGATGCAAGTTTATTTTATAAGTATATATGTTTGTATGTATCAATATAAAGTTTTGATATGTTTTCCTTTAATTTCATATATAATACAAAATTTAATTTACACTTTTGTTGATATAACAACATTTAGCATATAAATCAAAATGATTTTGAACCCACAGAGCATTGATATAAAACATAGTTACTGATAACACAGCGGTTGTAACTGATCAATACTGGACTGAGGTCACATAGACACGAAAATAGGATGTCTTTATTTGAATTATTGTCTGTTAATGACTAGAATCGCACATGATACATGTTTTTTGATGTCTCAAATACATTGTTTATCAGACAAGTCCATTCATAGTCCCAATTTGTTTATTGGTAAATGAAAATCATCAGAAATCTATTGAGTCTCATTTTTTCAACACAACTATGATATGTTTACAAGTGATGTGGCTACTTCTAATGTTTGTAGATTTATTTTTTAAAGTTTTGAAATGGACCAAGTATTGAAGCAACTAGGACATAATAAGGTAACAATAACCAAAATGTCAATTGGATTTTGTTTTAGACACTGATTTCTTGAAAGTTAATTCGTAGCTATTTCGTTCACGATTTCCGTTGTAATGATTCATTATGGCCTGTGTTTTCATACCGTTGGCTAGTGCTTAACATCAAATATAAATCATGCATATTTAAGTATTCACAGATTTCTGTATTATGATGCATGTTGAAGAATGCTTTTTGACATTTTTGAGTGATCATTGTTTGATGCACTATACTATTGAGGTTGTGAGGAATAGTCTAACTTGTAAATAAAATATATTGTTGATTATGCCAGACTATTTCAAAGATGTTTCTTATGTGGTAGTCAAAAGTGAAAAAGGTTGGATACTCCTATTTTAATACTCTTTATATTACTGTATGTTAAAACGTCACATGTATCTAAAACAATCATGTTCGGAGCTATTATTTGGTTAGATTTATAAAATAGTGTTAAAAAGTTATATTATTAATTATTTATTAACGTTTTGATTAATATAAAGTCAAAATGATTTCTCTATGTATTACACCAATGTATAACAAAACGTGTCAAACAGTTTTAGAATACAATACGATTATACCAATTTATTTCTTAAACTATTTATCTTGAGTATTGTATGCCTTTTGTATTTTATTTTAGAAGTGCTATCTGTTAAACTCTCCCGGGCCATTTCGTTTGGCATCACTCAAGATCAACTCAATGTGCATTTAAATTTTGCTCAGCAACAATAATTCTGAATTTTCAAAATGAATTAAATCATTTATTATTGGAGGCAGTTTAAATTTTATCAACTTATGTGAGGTTTAATTAATGATAAGGTATAATTTAACTTAATGTAAAAAAAATGTTAAGAGATTTAAATACATCAGTCTTAAACGTATCATTCAGGGGCGTCAGAATAGGATTTTTTATCACAAGTTGTATTGTTTTAAATGAAATCAATATTGATATGCTACTTCTGAATTATTTTATGTAATGTAGTGAAAAAAAATACATTGTTAACGATTTTCAATATACAAATACATATAAGTGCTTACATTTTATTTTAATTTTCGTTTTCATACGAAAGGTCATATTTGTTTACATTAGATGCCAATAAAAGCAAGTAATTAAAAACAGCGTCGTTAATTTCTGTTAAGTTTAAAGATGAGAAGCATGGACAACTTGCTAATACCAAGTGGCAGATGGTTTGTAATTTTCTTTATTTCTGAAGAAATAATTTTTTAGATTGGAAGTAAGGGTTGGATCAAATATTCTAGGAACAAAGCCGCATTAAATACAATTTTAGTAGACTAGTTTTCGTTTAGCAATTGCTATATACCCCGCAACCAAACGGGGTTAACTGGAATCAGGGTGTCTGTCCTTCGATATAGACAGAAGTTTGTCCATGATATCTCAACAATTTATCCTCGATACTCTAGGTATTACTTTCACTTTCTCTCTCTGCACCCCGACTATATTTGATTGGTGTCCGGAAATCCGGAATTATGCAGTTCTTTTGAAGATCACAGAGGAGCGACAACCAAGATCAAAGCACTATGTCGACATTGAGACTGTGTGATGTATACCAAAGGATTAAACTAGTCTTTTTATTTTATCCACAATGTGGTGGGGACTGAACCTTCGATTTCACGATATGTTTCAGGGATGCAGAGAGCAAAAGTGAACGCAACACCAAGGGTATCGACAGTTGCGATAACCGCTTAATGAAACTTGGTAAACATTCTGAAACACTTCATTTTCGTGAGATTTACGCCCGTTTGATATTATTGGTATTACAGTTTTATGTGGGAGCTGGATATATTATGGATTTGGATTGCAATTCTAGTTTATAGTATATACGTGCAATACACGACCCTCGGTCAATGGAAACAATGGAATCAAATTATGAAGTGGCATAACTCAATCAACGCTTGCGTTCACAAGTTCTACAAATATACATGTATGCGTAAAATTGCCACGGACCGTAAAACTAAGAAAGATGGTAAAACGCAAAATGAAATTCTTTCCTTCATGCAAACCTTCCTCCCATGGTTTAAACCAACTCTCATCGAAATCCATTAATCAACGTAGAAGTTCCGTTCACAAGGTCTGCATTGCGACGCATATAAATTCCAAGTATCGTGGACCGTAACACTAAAATGAAAAAAGAAAAAAGAAAATAGTCAAGTACAATTTCCTTACTTAATGCACATATACCAACATGGGCTTCCTTTCTGCCAATTTTCTTCAAAATCCTTCGGCTGAAATGGCCAAAGGGGCATTAAACTAATAAAACGCACAAAAAAGACAAAACGATTGTTTTAATATAAACTAATGTGAGACCTAACAGGCAACAATTTGGTATTACATTATGAAGGATATCGATGAAAGACTCAAAGAATACGAAAAGACAACGTTGAAAAACGAAGCATCAAAGCAAAAAGGATAGAGACATCCCATCAAAAGTATGATCATATTCTATAAGCCAGGAGCGGTTTATATTCATTTAGAATAGCATATATTTTGTCATTACATTATCATTCAAGTTGGTTTTAATCTAAGCGTGTGCCTTTTCAGTCGATTGACCGTTTTATAGTCCATAGTGTTAGCACCACGCCCAATGTTTCATCAATATTTCTTTTCTTGAGAAATACCCTAACTTCAAAATTTTCCAAAGAAATGCAATTCAGAATTTAAGGAAAGTTTTCGTCACTAAGATTTTTCGTTAGCGTCAATAAAGGTTACCATATAGAAAATCGTGGCTACGGAATTACCTTGCATTAGGAACATTTATGTAACTGCTGTCAGGAATTGCATTTTAAAATTTGGCATTTGTATGTTGATGTAAGGAGTAAAGATTCCTGATAGAACACCTAAGCTTAAGGTACATCGTATATTATTCTTGGTGTATTAATCAAACAATACAAACAGGATGCCATTCTTCCTGAATGAGATGTCAGTAAGGTTAATGTATGACTGTAAATATACCCGTAACATAACCACAAGTACATCGCCGGAACCATTAATCGCTCATATGACCTGCCCACATAAAGGAAATGTATTGGAATCCGTTCTGATGTAGATAAGTGTAAAAAATGTGGCTATCGTGGTATATATCGTCTGATCTATTATGTATCTTTCTAAATACTCGTCTATAACAATGACGGACTTACCAAAAGTACTGACGATTATCATATGTCTATGGTGTGGGATATACTCCGTCGGTAAGTTATGTTGTTTAGAAACACTGATGGCTGTGATCACTTCATCCTTTGTCTCTATGTACCTTGAACAGGAACATCGCACGTTTAACGTGACTATATTTCATTGTCTTCATGAACACATCATCCATTCAAAGATTAAACAGCTAAGTACAATCTATTTGACATTTATATGTGTCCAATGTGAAATGTAATAGTTTCGTTTGCGTCATATTTAACATGTTACATGTAAGTCATGTGTCTAATTCTAACGTATAAACAAACAAGGTTTGACTTAGACTACTATGTTGAAATTAAGTTTATCAACCCATTCATTTGGCATACACAGTAAAAGATATTAGATATCAGTCCAAGCTTTTGAGCATTGATAACGCCCCATTCATAGAAACACCACCAAGTAAATGGTACTTAATACAAGAATAACGTTTTAAGATAACTCAAATTTGTAAAATCGGCAATTAAGACAGAACGAAATCAATGGTTGGCGTTCTCACAATGAATCCATGTGAAATGAAACTGTTTATTATATGATATGTACATGTAAGTGTATTGTATATTTTTTTCATGGGAATATAATACTTTCATATATTTCTACATTCAATCTTACCAGTGTATATTATATGTTCTTATAGATTGGTGCATTAACTTAAGTATGATCTATCTAACATTTCCCACTCATATGTATATATAGATAATATGATACATTCTAAAATAGCTTTCGTCCTCACGGTACTGTAGGAATCATTTCAGGATATGACGTGACGGTGACTGGCCATTTCCATATTGATCATTTCCTGGTACATCTCCGTACAGACGATATTTCCTGTAACCTACTACGTTTATTAATGAATGCTGTATTTGTATATAGGAAATGTATACAAACTGTTAGGGTGTACTGCCAGTCAGTGCAGTAAAATTAACAGTTTGATTAACATAGGATTGAGGGTCTGTCAGACGACCAATGGATTATAAAAATGACACACTTTTAAATATAATTGTTGGAAGGATAATATGTTATGCCTTAATTAATATAAAACAGCATCGTGCATGTTTCTTCTTTCGTATAATATTTTCTTTATCACAAATTACAAGAAAATCGAACATATCTGAATAAAACAGTCACTGTTATCAACTCACAATCCTCGAAACCCTTTGTTACAAGTTTTCTTGTCAACAGTTAACATATCTAACGGAAATAATGTATTGTGAATAAGCTATTGGATATCGAACCAACTGTGATATTTGAACAGTGTATGTTTGGGATTCGGGGATAATACTATCTAGAGATGGGAAATTAACAATAGGAAAATTGAAATCTTAACATATAAACAGCCGAGTTGAAAGCTGTCGTTGTTGGTTGAGTTGTAATAAGATATCTCGGTGACAGGCTGATGAGGGAGAGTTTGTCCTTGATTTGAAGGCAACTATATACTCGAATTTATAGAATATCTATATTTTAAAATATGTATGTAAAACAAATGAGAACAGCGTAATGATTAGGTTCCACATGCATTTATAATTTCCTTTCATCAACGGTTATGAAATTTAATCACAAAGGTTCGTTTTTATTTCACTTTTTTTTTTTTTGATATGTTTCAATTCTACATCCACACAAATATGTATAAACCGTTGAGTTCATCAATCCTATGAGTCTGGAAGTTTTGTGCTTGAGCTTCGCAGTCATTGATTTTTCAAAATTATTTGTCATTATAAAACATCTACATGTATACTGTAATGTTCCTGGGAAACATTTTCTCTCATGACTTCATTACATACATGTAAAACATGCGAGTTATCAATAAAATGACCGGAAGAAATTGGATAAACCATTTAGACCATTTAAATTGTCAAAATAGTTTTGTCTTTGTGTATTGAACTAATTGTATATTTTGTCAAGTAAAAGTTTGGTACGTTGTCACTTTGTGGTAACTTTATAGTATTTCTTGTCTGATGAAAATTTGGTACACATTTTTGTCACTTTGTAGTACGTATACGTCGTAGTTTTCTTCTTTGTTGGAATTCTGACTCGCCTGTTGTCTTTCCGCGTTAACCTTATGAAGCACTGAAAAAACCTTTATTTTATGTTGACCCTAATGTATATCATATACAATTTTGTATGTTTTCATATTGTGTAAATGTGTATGTTAGTACAGTGTACTACCTTGCTGTGTTACAGCGCGCAATACTAGGACTTTTTCATTAATGTATTCTCTTTGTGCGTTGGCTATGCTGTTTCATACAGATACTTGTAATATAACTGACTTTCATTAAATGACTTGTTTTCCTAATGTAATCTGTCCAGTTGGGGAAGACCTGCGACTGGTTGGTGACCTGGGTCCATATGAAGGCCGATTAGAGGTGAACTATGCAGGGGAATGGGGATCGATCTGTATGGACGGATGGAATCAGTATCCCGATAACGCAATCGTAGCGTGCAGACAGCTGAGCTTCTCGTAATTACATACCATACAAATTACATAATATCATAGGAGTATTGTGTATAGTGGAAACATGTATAAAATAGTATTTTATTAAATCACTGTAATTTATATTATCAGAAAAGTAATTTAAAATAATGATTAATGAAAGGAGATCATGTAAAATCATGTAAATCTATGAATAACTATCCTATATTTCATATTTTATTACATGTACATTTTTCATGCTCATTCCTTGACAAAGGGAAGATTACCCGCACTACTCATGATCCATTCAACGTAGTGATATATGTGTTTGCTTTTATGTTTATGTATTGTATAAAAATATTTTGTATTTCCTAAGTTAGATCATTGAAATGACTGGAATTAAATTGATTAAATAAGATCATTTGGAATAAAAACATCTCTTTCTACTGAAGAGGGGGATCTGTTCGACCAGTAACTAGTGATGAGGTTGGGCCAGGGAGATTCTGGATGGATGACGTAATCTGCCAAGGACACGAGAATCAATTATCCGATTGCATATTTAACGGTTGGGACCTACATAACTGCCAGCATATTTTGAATCAGGAGGTTTATTTAACATGTGAACCAGGTAAGCTATATACAATAACTCCTTGCCGATTTTACTTGATATCTTTTATACATCTTTGTGTTCTTTCCGAGACTGAGACAATTTAACATGCATTGACTTACAGTTGTGTTCTTTATCAATATCACATGGTTTGCAAGCATTACACTTAAATATCACGTTTCATATACGTACTCCATAAGAAATGGGCATCGTATATGAATTAAACAAGTAATTAATTTCTACAGAATATATACAGATATTTCAACGACTTGATGGATTAAGCCAACGAAATGTATGACTGTCATATTTGGAATGGACTACCTGGGATCACACTTAGAAACAGTGTCATACCCAATTGACATATTGAGTCTGGTATTCAAAGTACAAATGTACGATGAAAGCTGCAAAATAGTTTATGGGTATTGACCGTTGTCAAAGTTGTAAAATATCTTAAATACCTTAAAAACGTTGCTATAATGAAAAAAAACAAAAAAAACGAACTTGTGAAGTTGTGTGTTACACAATAATTACTTACATAAGCATACCACGATGGTTAGGCCTATCTTATTTCGTTAAAGCACAACTCGAAGATGTTTTGCTTCAATCATTGTCTGCATTTTTTATGCTAAATACTTTATATCTATGTTTTTTGTTCAATAGAATTGATCCTACGTCTCATTGGTGGAAGGGACCTATATGAAGGGCGTCTAGAGATATATACCAGTGAAAATATCTGGGTATCTGTTTGTATAAATGGCTGGACACAGCGTAACTCAGAGGTTGCGTGTAGACAACTTGGTCTTGGGTACGTTACTGTAGCCTGATTGAATGTCTTGACGTAAAAATGTTATACGTATGCTGGTGTTCACAACTTTTGTGTAAACTCAAAATCACTTCGCCATAGATAAGACACATGCTATTAATGTCAATATGGACATACATGTACTTTATGATTCATTACACTGTGGTTCCCACGGTAAAGCGTAGCATTTCCCCGACTTTGGCGACCCCAAAGCAGAAATAATCCTTCGGCAACACATAGGCTTATGATATTTTCAGTAATCTCCCAGTGATTATTTTTTTAATTTTGGAAAAAAAACGCTTGTTTTTGTTGTTGTGCTTTTATTGCGATGTTTGCCATTCTTTATTCACTATGAGAGACACAGCATTAACTTTATACGATATATCCGATTTCTTTACTTTAGGATAATTACTGTTTTGTTCGCAGAACGATAGAACTATATATACGGTAGATACTTTAACAAAAGTAACCGCACAAAATGGATGTTAAGCGAATTCGGAACTTTCAACAAACCCAGCACTCATCTGACAATACAATAAGTGTAAATACTGTATGTTATCGATTCTTAAAGTAAAAACAAAAAACAAAAATCCCACACTGTACTTATTACGTATTACATCTTTTACGTTTTCCTTGTTGTATTTTTCTTAATAACTTGAATTGAAAAAAACATCCCTGACATGATCAGTCTGATCGTTATGATTTTGATTTTAAATACTTTGTCAAAATAACACTATTTACTATAAACTCACTGTTACATACTTGTTAGTTAGTCTTCGTTCCAAATAAATATCTAGTGGTGGTTCGGCTAAGAGGGGAAACGGCAGAGGAAATGGAGCTGTGGCATTCTGGGATATTAGCGTGGAATGTGTTGGTAACGAGACCCGATTAGATGACTGTGTGTTCGATAGCATGAGTGACCCCCAGTGTTCCACTACGTCTCCCGAGGACCAAATTTATCTTACCTGTCAACCAGTTATAGGTACGCAAAAGAGAAAAACATTCGTTGCCACTTTATGACAAGTTCTCTCTAAAAACAAAGCAAATCTTAGATTACAGGCAAGTGCTATAAACCGAGATTTATTGGCCACGCTGATGTTTCAGATTTGATTCTTTTGATTAAGATGTGCTATATTACAACATTACATACACTATATTATTTGATTCTTTACTTACATTATGTCTCTTCCAAAGTTTAAACGTATTCACCTCTTTTATTAATTAAACTAATTAAAATAACGAAATAATTCTGTTAAAATCTTTTGAATCGTTGACACTAATGTGAATATCCTTTATAATAACGCCATATGTCCCCGTTCTCAACACACACTTAGTTATTGTATCCTAGAGAAATTATGTTACTTTAAGATAAATGAAAACCTGGTGATGAGTTATACTACATCAATTACACGTCAGATGGCGTTCTCAGACTGGCAGTAGGGAAAGGGCCATTAGCAGGGAGACTTGAGGTTTGGTATGCTGGAGAATGGGGAACCGTTTGTGATAACTCGTGGGCCGAATATCCGCAAAACGCTGAAGTTGCATGCAGACAACTCGGCCTTAGGTATGTAATTATGTATTGTCGTACATCACTCTACAGACATTTCATCACAGTTCGTAATAGCTTGAATTCAGAATTTGCCACTCCATTAAACTTATTTTTCTGTTGTTTTAAACAGTGGAGGGAATTACAGAAGAGTTCAACGGATGGTCAACCTTGCTGTAAAATTCTGGATAGATGAGCTCCAATGTCAGAATAATGAACGCCGATTGTACGACTGTATATTCAATGGTTGGGGAAATGAAAGCTGTTATCATTCGTTGTTTGACGACGTATTTCTAATTTGTAAACCACACCGAGGTAAGATCTGTTGATAATTACGCGACAGGACGTGTCGTTAATTAGTATAGGTAACTATCATAATTGATTTCCAGGCAGTACCATTATGTTTAGAACAAATAAGTACGAAACTGTATATTTGTATTAATCATATTCTTCGGAAATGTAACAATAGGTATGTTAAGTTTACAGATGCTTGCTAGAAATGATCAACTTTTTTTCAACAGATGCCTATTTAATTGTGAAACGAAATTGAGTTTTTCGCAGTCTTAAACAATTGAAGTAATTAGTCTTTATATCGCTGTGATCATCCATCAGTAAGGATTTCACACCGTTATGGATGTCATTTTTTCAGATGGTGCTGTTCGAATGGTCGGAGGGGCAAACCAGTTTGAGGGCAGATTGGAGGTATATGTCGCTGGGGAGTGGGGAGGCGTCTGTATCAACCAATGGGATAAGCATATACTAAATGCACATGTTGCTTGTAGACAGCTAGGCTTAACGTAAGTGGGGTGATCCTGTCGTCATATTGTGCTTTAATCATTGAGTACATCTTTTAACTTCTTATAAATGCAGCAGCTGTGAAGCTTTGTGTTATAGGATTAACACTGGATTTGTGTGATAAGGTGGCCGCTTGATTAAATTCTACCGAATCAAATAATCGTTACATAATAATTGAATCAAAATTCTATTTATATACTAATTGAATCAAAATAATAGTTACATATTAGTGGAATTGAAAAAAAATCGTTGCATATTAATTGAATAAAAATAATCGTAACATATTTATTGTATTAAGATACTCATTAAAGATTTAATTAATTAATATACCTGTTATATATTTATTTATTTGAAATACTCGTTACATATTTCTTTAATCAAAATACTCGTTTTATATTTATTTTTACGCATACCCTGTTATTTCTATGTTGTGCAGCGGAGGCACATTTAGACGTTTAAACAATAACGAGATAGGAACGGAGAAATTCTGGATGGATAATATCGAATGCCGAGGTGATGAAGTTAACCTTGGAGAGTGTTCTTTTAATGGATGGGGCGTACAAAGCTGTGCACATTTTTCTAATGGAGTATTCCTTACCTGCAACCCAAACAAAGGTAATGCTAAGCCGATATTAAATAGTATAAGAGTTAAAAGCTAAAATATGTATACAACTCTGGCCTTATAAACTATTCTGCGAATTGTGCGTGTTTATATGGATATTGAAGCCGGACTCCCAGATATTCTGAGACGTTTTGTTCTCCTGTTAGTGTATGTGTGAAAAGAGCTAGAAAGTTCATGATATAAATCTGTACGTCTGTAATATTTACATCGTTCCAGCCGCATTTTTTTAAACAGGAGGTTGTCTTTTCTGTTCCTGGTAGTAAACAAAATTCACGCATAATCAACCTATCAGCACGGTTTAGTTTATATTACAATATTTACATTTCCACTGTGTGTTCTCTATATGAAGGTACTAACAAAATTAGAGTTCATTCCTAGGTGAACAATTAACCTGCCGCGTATGAATACATACAGTACATTGTTGACGGTGCCAGAAGTGTGAATATGAAATCGCGTTTGATTACACATGAAACAATATTTTATCAACTTTAAAACTTGTTAGTAATTGTAAAATTGAAGACAACATTTTAATATTTTTCTTTCATGATGATTAAAATAATGAATTTGTGTGGAACTATATTTTGTGTACTTGTGTACTTGATTACCTTTCCCGCCAAATTGGAACTATCTGTTACGCTGTTACATCGATCATTCAGCTGTTTCGTCACTACGTATAACGAACGTAGAATACGGTTTCTTATGATTTTTTTCAAAGATTACGTTGAAAAATAGTTTTGAAATGTAAATATAAGAAAGAATTGTTATTTTTTGTTGTTCACTGGTGTATGAACGGCATTTTTTGACAGATATTTCAACATGACGCGCTCACGCGCGTCATTTAAAATATCTGTCAAAAAATGCCGTTCACACACCAGTGAACATAAAAAAATAACAATTATTTCTTAAAACTATCATACAGAGAATATAAGTGAAGGAGTTATTTCACTTAACATTTACAATATATGTAACCACCGACATATTTGGTTTTCACGATAATATCGAGTTTCCTTCTGTATTATCCCTTGTATATTTACAGGTGACATCCAACTAGTTGAAGGCAGAAATGCTTATCAGGGAAGAGTCATTATATTTTTAGATGGTAGATGGACCTTTATTTGCGGTCATAACTGGACTAACTTAAACGCTGAAATAGCATGTCGACAACTTGGTATGAAGTAAGTTTGATTGAAATATTTTCTGAAAATAGGATTACTGCATTTGTAAGATCTGACGGAATGATGATATTTTAAAACAGATTATTGTTTTAAATGCGTGATGTGTCAATATTATTGTTTTATGTAACCTCGCAAAGGTTTTTTGTCAATAAAAATGTTGAATTATAGTATTTAATTTCTTTTTAATGCTATGACTGTTATGAAACAAAGCTTAACGCAGGCAAATTTTCATTGTTTTAAAGTGGGGGAATAGCTTCAAGTGTGCAGGCGACAGAAGAGTACATTTTGCATTTCAACTGTAAATCAAATCAGAAACAGCTGCTTGTGATGTGCCCTTTAACATATGCACCGTGCACGTCCAGTTCAGTCGCATTTGTCAATTGTTATGAACCAGGTACAATGTACTTATCAAACACAACACTTGTTATATTTGAATTTTGTTTTGTAATTTTAATTGTATTTTTTCTTGCATTTGTTTAAATGTTCAAAAGCTTATTCAACATCATTAATACACAGTTGTAAAAAAAAACCTTGATTCTATAAATAATCAAACAATTGACAACCATGTTATTTTATGTTAAAAGATTATATGTATCCTTGTTTTTATATCAATCCCATTTCTTTTCCATTGTTGAGGAGGTAAATCTGTTATTGTTATTATTATTGATATAGAGTTTATCGCGCTGAAAACACTATGCTAATTTGCGTGCATTTTCTTTTCTGCTTATGTTTGGTAGTGCCATATGGTTTACAATGCAATACAAACGAGCTATGTGCGGGGAATGCAATTTGCGTATCATCTGACGGACTAGGAAACTGTATTTGTGAAGACGAAGAATATACATATTGGGATAGCAACTTACAATTTTGTGTTAAAAGTAAGTTATCACGTGAATCTGACACATCAACTCAGTCAGTCAGCAACTCTGAGACAAACATATTTTTCAATTGTTTTTTTTTAGGAAAAGGTCAGCTTAGTCCATTATATTCATCAATACAATTTTTGACCTTATTGATATGCCAAATCTGTGTAATAACGTAATGATAAAAACTATGATTCTCAATTTACAATTATATAGGCCTACTTTTAATTCAATTCCTCTCCATTAATTTGATTTGCTGGGTTATTTCAGAATCTCCATATGGACAGGTGTGTGCATTAAATATATCGAGCTGTAGAAGCAATCTCAGATGCCAGGAAACTGGAGACTTACCACGCTGTGCTTGTGAAAATGCAACATTCTGGAGTTACACTTTTAAATACTTGCATTCATAGTAAGTAATAATAACATATACCGATATCGTAATGAATATTTCAGCTAGTGATAATTAATATTATAACATATAAAATATTTTTTACTATAATAACATTTATGCAATCTTTCATGTTTTCGATTGAACATCAGTTCTATCTTTGATTTAATGACATACATAGGACTGTCAATGTATACAAGTGATATTAACAATATTTCTTTTTGAAAAAAAAAAAATAGCAAAATAGCAAAATCGAGATTAAGCTCAGTTAATATAATGTAACCAGTTAATTTGAGCTGTTTTCGTCAAGTACTATACCAATATGAATCTTGAAAGAAATAAAGAGCATCTTTATGAATGGTAATGTTTTTATTACTGTATTTTTGCAGTAGAGGGTTATAACGAAACTTGCGTTTCCGGAGGTTGTGAAAGTAATCTTATGTGTGTGCAATTTGAAAACACAACACGCTGTGCCTGTAACGAAGATCAGTACTGGAATGGTGCCAACAATACTTGTAACTTAAGTATGATAACAAAATATTTCTTTTTGTAAGAATTAAACAAATTAGTGACAAAGGGGTTGGCAATCATCCTATCTCCAAGCATGGTTGATGTTTTTTTGTTGTTTTGTGTTTGTTTGTTTGTTTTTTGTTTGTTTTTATTTTACAATTATATGTATATTTATGATGACACCATCAACAACAATAAGTGTAATAAATGAATTTATTAAATAGTATCGTGTCAATATTTCTTTGATTATTTTACATTTAGTGTATAGAACATTTTGGTAAATAATAAAGCTCATATTTTTCTGTCATGTTTGATAATAGATGTATCAACCAGGTACTGTCGAACTCTAATGACTAATTCCTGGCTTGTAGGATTAGGTGTACATGCAGATTGTGATACTGCTATAATAGGCCAGTGCACGAGTAACCTTGAATGTCTGCGTATCACAGAGGACATGCCCTACACGTGTATGTGTGCTGGGAACGATACATTTTGGGATACAAACACTACGGCATGTCAAAGAAGTAAGTATTCATATCGATTTTTTGTTATGAAACAGATTTTTCTTTTTAATGGTAATACATGTATGTATGTATGTATGCATGCATGATAACTTACAATGCTGTTAATTCACCAAAATACAAATGCATGCCTTTGCTCACATCAGTCATGTATGATTATATCTTGAACAAATCAAACGTCAGACACTCGGTTTCTATTTTCAGTGGTATAACCAAAAGCAACATTTATGTTGTCTGCTCGATCGTGTCTTTAGGTTATTTTCTGTATGTACATCTCTATTTTTTGTATTTATTCAGGTAATTGTGAGGTAATTTATTCACTGCTCTACAGTTGAATAAAACTATGACCCAATAATAAAGCACAGTGTGAATTGACATGACACAAATTTATATTCCAGGGCTGTTCTTCAATGAGACATGTTTTTCTGAAGTCACGAATATGTGCGGCAGTAATTTAGTTTGTCTGGAATCAAATAACTCTGCCCGATGTCTTTGTGAGAATGACACATTTTGGGATATAGATAGGAGTTTTTGTAATAACAGTAAGTATCCTACATATCAAAACATATAACAACATTGGTTGCAATACAACAGAGGACATCAAACATGTTCGTCTAAGAGGTTGATACAAACATAAAGAAAGTAATGTTTCCTCCATGATATTTATGTTGCTCGTACAATATCACAACACTTTTTTTTATTATGATTTTAATCTGCATATGTTTCAATTAAACTGCGTATGCAATGTGCGATCCCAATGCATGAAAACAACATTGACGTAGGAATGATGAAAGGGGGGGCCTTATTAGGGATTTGGAATCAAACTATAATCCTATGTAAATTCGGTTATGCTAAATTAAGTATACGCTCAGTCATTCTTTATATATCAAGTTGGAGAAGTTAAAACGGCAGTTTGATTAAAGAACTTTAACGATACCATGAGACGATTCGACCCTTATACAAAAAAAAGACTTTATAATAAAAATAAAATACATATTTGTTCGATAAATGGATTTATAATACATGAAATAATGTACATCGAAATAACAGTTATCGCCTTTAACAGTATTTAACATACTGATTAAAAGCTAATGGTTATCTAAGGAAAACACACTATCTTCAGATGGTGTAAAAGATTCCTTTACCTTGACATAAAATTCGGAATGTGTATACAAAACATATATTTATATTAATTCAGGTCTATATCTTTTTAGTCCTTAGATATAGAAATGCCAAGCTTAAAGTGACCATACGTTTATGTTAGTTGAGACCTAGCAACATTATAAGGTATATTATCTCAACATGTTAGTTAGAGCCTTGTTCAGAAACCCTGTAAGGTTATTTTGTATACCAATTTTCTCTGAACCTTTCACTGGTATACACATTAATATCAATATTGATTCAGTATTCCATTTTGAAGTTCAGTCTTTACTAGGAGGCTTTTTCTTCATACAGTTTCAAATCTTCTCCCTGGGTTATGCTTTCGCCCATAGTATACCTACAACAAATGAGATTTTACGGGAAAATTATTACTAACGAAACGAACTTTCAGCAAATAACGCTTTATCATGTCACAACTACTTTCACATACATTCGTACTCTATACATCATCATTTGTTGTTTTCGGAACAAACTTTCTCTCACACAGGACTCGGTTATAATGTTACATGCAACCCGATTGGACCAGCTCCATGTACAACAGGCTTAATGTGTAGGAAACTGGACCAGGATTTGATGTACAGATGTTTGTGTGCCGAGGAAAACTCCTTTTGGAACGCCAAAATAGAAACATGCACTAAACGTAGGTGATTTAAATACTGAGCCCCTGTCATATAGAAGCCATACCACAATACAGCATGTTCAATTCAGTCAAATATATGTGAAATAATAAGGGGTTATTGCGAAGCCATTGCTGTTTGGTTTGGGTTTTTAAGGGTACTGTCATGAGAATATCACTTAACATTACACCTTCATGTAATTATTCTTTATGAAACTGCATAATAACAAGTTGTTCAAAATGAAAAGGAAATTCACGTATTTTTTTTGTTAAGCATCAGTCTATTATAGCAACTGCTATCCTTTTAGTATGTTGAGGCTAAATGATGTAAATAACATATGACATTAGGTTATTTGTTCAAGTGTATTCATTTGCACTGGAGAAGTCATTTCTGGGATATTTTTCAGATTATACTTCAACATTAATCCAAAAATACATTTCAGAATCGCTTTATAATGAGACATGTGCTTTGGATGTCCCCGATATGTGCCACACTAGTCTGCTTTGCCTGAATACTAGTGTATCCAGTCAGTGTCTCTGTGATCCTGATACCGACCAATTCTGGGACCCTCGAAACAGTTCCTGTATAATGAGTAGGTATCCTAAAAACAATTCAGAATATAAATATATATAAAGCCTTTATAAATGATTATGTTAAGAAGAAACATATATTTCGTATAATGATCTGGTGTCATTGCCAACTGTTTTTGCTTATCTTGTCTAGGCCATCACCAAACTTTGTACATATATACATATCTAGTGATCAAGAAGTTTCGTGTGCTAAACATGTGCTATTCCTCTTTCATTTTTCTTCCTTGATATCTCACCTGAGATCACATGTAAGCATCTCCGAGGGGATTCCCCACACACTAAGTTCCTCACCCATGTCGTTATCTTATCTTGGATGGGTGTGTTTTACCCATTTCTTCGCTAATCTTTGTTCTTTGTAAATGAATACACGCCCATCATGCATCATTTCAATTTAATTGAGTTAGATATATATTTTGCTTCTGTGACAAAAACATCGACGGGTGTTAAAACTTTATAAAAAACGCATTCAATACACACATTTCAGAGACCCTTTATAACGAAACATGTGATATGGATGTTGCTGGTATGTGCCATAGAAATCTGTTTTGCCTGAACACTAGTGAGTCCAACCGGTGCCTTTGCAGTCCTAATACCGACAAGTTCTGGGATCCTAGAATCAGTTCATGTATGACGAGTAGGTACTAATATAATGCATGTACATATAATGTATATATGTATAGATATATATACATAAGTTTGGTTTGTCTAATATAACTTTTAGACACATGGTCTAAATTCAAATATTGTTTTCATTGAGCTACCTCCGTGCACTATGAAACTGTTAAAATAAGTCAACTGTGACCCCGCTCGACGTAGCATGCTTCCAGCAGATTTTCTACGAATGCGTGCATCCGAGTTACTCTTGCACCATATGTGCTGGTAAATGTAGCACAGCATTATGGTGTAGATGAGACACCAATATCCCGTTTAGTTGGGCGTCTCAGAGCCACATGGAGATTATAGTTGACCATCCCGCGCTATTACGCCGTGACATCAAGGTAGCGGAATACGTCTCTAGCACCTCCGTAACCGATTTCGACGTCCCTATGTTGGTCCGCTATTTACGCAGAGGCGACGGCAACGTCAAATGCAGTGGCTACTTACACATGCACCTAATCGGTTTTGTTTGGCCCATTGGATACGAGTGTTGTTCACTGACGAGCCTCCCTTTACGCTTTACAGTTCAGATGGACGACAGCGTTTATCGACATCGTGGTGAGTGATATTCTCACTCTTGCGTAACGGAAAGCGGCATTTTAGGGGAGGGTCTGTTATGGCAGGGGTATATTAAGGCGTGAAATCACCTCTCGTGGTTATAAATAGTAATCTTACAGCAGGGATATCTGGATAAGGTCTTGAGACCACACGTTCTTCCCCTTATCCATCAAGCAGGACAACGTGTGGCTCAATACTACTAGGCTTTTTCGTGACTATCTGGCTCAAAACAACGTTTCGGTTCTTGATTGGCGACGATACAGTCCAGATATGTCCTCAATCGAGCATTTGTTGCACGAGCTAGACAGGAAGGTTAGGAAGAGCGTCCGTGTCCCATTTAACAACGCTCAAATCACACAGGTCCTTATTCAGGAGTGGAATAATATCCCTCAAATGGCAATTAACATATTTATGAGGTCAATGTGATTCAGATCAGGAAACGGCGTAGGGTACCCTTGTATAGGACACCAAATATCATCAATATGTATTCAAAAGAGATGAAATAATCGAGAAACCCACACCGTGAACACATCATTAAAGAATGATATATAAAACAATAACTATCGAAAATAAACTTAAGGTCTGTTTTCCGCTAGTTTATATGACACCATCCTTCTGATCAACTCATGACTAAAGAGAAAATCATGCCTTCATTTTACATGTAATAAATATTATCCACAAGCTTATCGTGTTATTCAGTGAACAGACTCATTTAATATAACTCATATAATTTTCATGTTAAGTAAATAAAATCGTGAGCTTTGATGGAAAGTCCTCTTTCTGAGGATGCTATGTATTTGGCATTCTTGTTACAGATAATATTATTTCTGTCCGTCGTTACACGCAAATGTAATTATAAGTCCTCGCACGTATAGGCTATAACATTTACATTCTTTTATAAATTTACTTTCAAGACAGGTTTTTCACGATGCATACCTTTTATCCTATTTCAATAAATACAATAAATATATTGTTTTGAGTATATTCCTACAGAGTAAAGAAATATTAACAGTTAACAACTAAGTGTAACTATCATCACTTCTTTACTGTTCAGGGCTGACCTACGATGAACTGTGTGTACCAATCTTGACTGAGTGTATGGACGGACTTATATGTCATAGTAAGGAAGGAGACCTAATTTATAGGTGTGTTTGTCCCGGGGACGGTAGTAAGGTGTGGGACAATGACGCTAAACAATGTAAACAAAGTAAGTATAATGTAAATATATCGTTTAACCAAGCACACATGTATGTCAGATCACAGTAATGTAATATGTTTGATGTGTAGATCTTTGATATTTATTATTTGACCCGAGAGAAAAATATTCAGACAGTATTCAATTTCTGATGTCACGTATATTTTGGTCTGTGATATTACTTGGTGTCTGTTTCAACTCATTTTTCAACTCATATGATCTACGGTACTTCCTCACAAAATATCGTCCGTAATGCAATTTTGATATGTTGAAAATCGGAAGGCTATTTTTATCGATTGGAAATTGGCGTTAAATTACAGTAAAAATATGACAGTGAAAATAAAACAGTGTAAGATGCTTTTTGTATTTGTTGATTCAACTTGATAGCTGTTTCCCTGAAAACTGGACATATATTTTTCATAAAATATCGTAAATAATATAACCTTATGAATATAGCCTCCCAAAGTTAAAGGGAGTGAATTAATGCAAGCTCATGCTGAAGATTATAACCACAGTACCTGTCTAATCAAATGGTTAGATATGCCTGCAATTTTTTAACCTACAAACTATGTACAGCATGTACCCAGCGTTTTGCCATGCATGTATATCATTTAATTACTTAATCTTTGCAGGTGACACTCTTGCCATATACGTACCAGATAACCTCAATATGATGGATGCTGCTACATTTTGTGACGAAGAATATTCTGGTAGATTGGCTTCCGAAGAAGACTTCGAACATTTGTTTATTAACTGTGTTGAATTTGTGGAGGATATTTGGCTCGTATCCAAGATGTCTTCTGGTATGTTATGATTTACATATCCATGATGTCAATACTTCATTTTTATACGATACAAATATGAAATTGGTGCAAAGAAATTTATTATATCCCAATGCATAACTTAAATGTGCATTTGAAAGCAGGATAAATGTTCACACTGATATTTCCTATCATATTTTCATTTTTAGTTAAAAATGTATTGTGAGTGTATTATCATGTTCCAATTATTCGGCCAATCAGAAAAGAGTATTTCTAAAATTCTTTAAAAAAATGACGAAATTGTTGATGAAATTATTTGAAAATTTCTTATATTAGGAAGCATTTACTCGCATGTCTGATTTTTTTACCTCAGATAAATCCTAAACATTAACTTTATGTTTCAGGAGAGTATTTGGACAATGGTACGTGTCCAATACTATCCCAAGGTCTTGAAATCGGGACTGTGGCCTGCTCGCATACACACGCGTTTGTTTGTGTTATACAAGGTATGTATACCATTATCGGATATAGCTTCAGCAGTTGTATGCTGAACAACGTCAAATAATTTCTAATTAAATTAATCAGATAAAGTTACCTTGCTATCATATAATGAGCAGTAACACATGTGCATATGTAATGTATCACGTAAAATTTTGTTATAGATAATGACATCACGGAGACATGTAAAGATTTCCCTCTAAATCCTATTGAACCATCAACATCTAAAATCATTCCACCTCAGCGAATTACGATAGACCGTTCAGGTAGGTACATTACGTATAATATATTGATATACAATTGAATCATATTTACAATGTATGTAATAATTATTGTTACTATCTTATTCATACAAATCCAACACTCACTTGCTTTCCTGGCAATTGTTAAGTAATACTTCTATCAACGTGTGTTATTATTGTTTTCTAAATAAAAGCAAGTGAATGTCGATGTACACGCTAAACATTCATTCTAATGGAGAAGACATAAATAAAAGAAAGATTTATTTAAGCAACAATGTACAAATGCTGTTGGGAAAAGTCCGATGATGATCCCTAAGGATAAACATTTTCTTCATCAATGACACCCACCATGCGTATCTATAGCAAATCCAAGAAATGTCACGTTTTCAAAGTTATAACCGGAGTAGTGACTACCAAACAGACATTTTCAAATACGTTTAACTTGTATCTCTGAGGGAAATCATATTATTGAAGCAAAATGTAATAACTTTGAATATATATTTATGGCTTTATGTCAAATCAACACCATTTGATTATCAAAACGAATTGCCGACTTAAATTGCAGGAGGTAGCCTGATATGGTGGATCCTTGCTGCCGCTTTGACACTGATGATCATCGGAGTAATATTCATGGCGATTTTGTTTCGAAGGTAACATTATACGGCTGTTTTCCTTATTGGTATTATCGACATAGCTGGTTTTCATTCTTTCGCATATGAATGCGATAGAATAACAGACAAATACATACTGGTATTATAACATCAGAGAATTGGTTGATTATTGTCCTAGATAACAGTTTTGTGCCATAGAATGTTTCTTGTTCAATTATTATATCGCCCTAAGATATATGCCGAAGAGCTCTTCACATCCATTTCATTAAGTAAAGGGTTTGGATTAAAATCGAAGACTTCAGTTAGTATTGTGGTTCTGTCCTTTTCAGGATATTTATCTTTCCTTTCGGAACAGTTACAGGAACAGATCTTGGATAACCCCGGATTTTCTTTTTGATACAAATATTTATTCCCCCAGCATTAGAAATAATATAAATATATATATATATATACATATAGCTAGGCCATAGTTATATATATTTTGATCTATGGTTGATTGCCAGGGTTGGGGAGCCCTAGATTCAACCCCCCTGAACAATGTTGTGTCCTCACGCAG
Source organism: Pecten maximus (assembly GCF_902652985.1). Classification (NCBI taxonomy): domain Eukaryota; kingdom Metazoa; phylum Mollusca; class Bivalvia; order Pectinida; family Pectinidae; genus Pecten; species Pecten maximus. Next base: position 26,135,385 of record NC_047016.1, on the reverse strand, counting down.
GAGGGCTTGCTCACTGCACACAATTATATCCGATTAAAACATTATATAATCATGCACTAAACAGTATTATCATTATTAGAAATTCAAATCAATGAAATGGTTGAAAGGGATGGAATAAACAGAAGCCAGTTAAAAAATATTCATGAAGTTCTATAAATTCTAACATAATATACAAAGGGAGGTAACTTTTGACCAAATTTACCCTTAACAAAAGTTTATCAAGTTTCAAAAGATAAGTTCAGTAGAGTCCGAATTTTTTGATACATTTTAAATATATTTTTTTTCATTCATTTTTACATACAGTAACGTTGCTTAAATTATATAACACTTGATGACACTTAAGATTTCATCTATTTATCCGTCTCTGCACTACAACAGCAGTAACAAAAAAAAATTCGAACATCTTTTTCCATTAAATCCATATTTCATCAAATCTTTCAATACATACATTTAAAAAATTTTTTTTTACATTTTTTCGATATCTTATTTGAATGCCAAAAACCTTCAGGACTCAGCCGTTGTTTGTTTCCTTGACAAAGAGTACAATTGTATATATAAAATTTTACATATAGTATAAGGAAATTAAAAGGTAGTGAAAAGCAGCTGATATCTTCAAAAAGTACTGTTTCCAATCATATATCAGTTACTTTACTAGTTTTATCAAATATTCCAGCTTCTAAATTTTGCCAAAGTTGAAAGGACTGTGGACAGTCCCAAAATAGATGGTCCATGGTTTCAATTATTACAGAAATTACAGATATTATTGTCCGAGTTGTTAAGTAATTTATATGGAGAATGCAGTGTTGTAGCCGGTATTGAAACCATTGTATTGTTGTATCTTTGGAAGTTTGAAAGGATATATATATATATATTCCAGTCTAAATTGCTAATGGGATCATGCTGTTCCCATTTTTGTTCAGCTGTTATTCAACATTTATTTGTTCAATCAAACGTATTTACACGTCCTTACATCCTTTATTATTCCCATTTGTTTTTTAGTCTAATGCAGAAAACGAAATGGTTGACAGGCTGTCATATTTTACATTAAGATTTTACGTTCAAGATTCTTATCGCTATTCTTGAGAAGTACTCGAGTAGTCTGTTTCAGAAAGCAAACTTAATGGTCTTTTGTTGCCTGATCTGATAAGCTTTTAAACGAAACCTACCTCATACAAAAAGTGAATTGGCGCACAATTGTTTCACAAGGGAAAATGAAACATTGTGACTTATGTGGGTCAACGCTGAATACTGCTATTTGGCATAGTATCTAATAAGTACCAAACTGTCTATAGTTACAATTACATTGATTTTGTACCTTTATACAATTGCAGACGTTAGTTCTTTTGTTCAAAAAGCTGTGTGAAAATAAGTTTACATACATGTATGTACATATCTTTGCAATTTCAGACGGGAATTTGGATATAATGAATGGAAACGCAGGAAGTCTTTGCTTGGTACTTCGAAGGTGGTACATAATGAACTGTACAATCCCAATGCACTTGATAACGAGACTGTTCCACCATCACCGGCTAAAAGCAAGATACGAAAAAGTCTATTCACGTCCAGCAAGAGAAAAAAGAGTACTGCGACCCCACCTTCCATATCATCAAAGGAATACGATGTATCTGGAAATGAAAATCCAAATGCTGTATATGCAGTGGTCAAGAAGAAGTCCATGAAAAAGGGGAAGTTAAATTCTTCAAGTACATCTGTTAGTGAAAACTCAATGTCACCAACTCCAAATATGGCCAATGTTGCCACAGAATCCGGACAAGCCCCACAGCCTGCGAAAAGTGATAGTGCGAGTGAGACACAATTTAATTTTCTGTATGATTCATTTCTGAAGTCGACGGCAAATACCAATCGGGATAATACATACAACCATCTAGAACCAAGTAATGGTAAATTAGGGGAAGGCTGATAGAGGATCATTTAGTCACCAATTGATTGTCCTTCAGTCGAACATTTCTGTTAGGACTGTCTACGTCGACTGACTATTTGGTCATGTTAAGAAGTCTAAAGCCGTTTTCTTTACAATCAAATATAACGTGAGGACACAGAGACCCGTGTTAGAAATGGGCAATAAGCTAGATTGATATTCCGGGATAAAGAAGTGATGACGAAATATCGGTTTCTCCTAGATTGTCACATGCTAGTGTTTATCCATATCCTTTAAAGGGACATCACGGTAAAAACGTTGTTATTTTCATTGAATGTACGTATTTTGTTTCTTTCCAGTTATGTTTCTGTGCCACCCAATATTCACAATCGATCCCTATGTCCAGCTTGACCATTCGATTTAGTTGGGAATCCCCCTCTAAATTTAGCGCGGAAATTATTTTTGAATCATCACGTGACTGTTTTGAAATCGAGGCATTTTCATTTGTAAACACAAACACACGATAGTTTACAAGTCGAAATATTCCATCTGGGTTAGTTAAATAACGATATTATACTGTATATATTCCGGCACACAGATTTATGTGTACATAAGTGTAAACACTGTACATATAGTATAGTGACAGTAGCAATGTACTGGTACAGACTGTATAAATATTACCGAGTTTGTGTAACTATTACCGACTTTGTGTAAATATTACCGAGATTATTATGACCTAGTATTTAGCAATCGAGCAGAATACGAGCAACGTCCGTATTACTGCTGTTTTCATGTTTGAACTGTTCCAGTCTATTGTACTGCTTCCCCAATGTAATTCTAGGATTGTGTTTGACCCATTTGGCCATTATTTTCTTTATTGCCGAAGGTGTTATCGTTTTCAACCGCAGCCGATTCACGTTGGAAGCCATTTTTGTTTTCAGGTGTTTTAGTTTGTTGTGCGCATGCGTTTTATCGTGTATGTCACAACATTTACATATCCAGACTATTGATCAACGAATTGTGATGACCTTTTTATAATTAATAATTGATGTTTTTTATGTACATATATCATCAAATTTGAATGGTTATTGTCCATAAGGTTATTTTTTTAAAAAGATATATACCCCATAATATGAAAAAATACTAAATAAATATTGGTTTACCGTGATGTCCCTTTAAGACGGTTTACCAATTTGGAATTTATGGTAAATATTTTTTTTAACATTGTTCTTGTTTATGATAATTCATATCAACTGTTAAGGATAGCCTAAACCGATATGCATTTCTTACGTACTGTGATGTGTACAATGCATGTTAGCACATATATAAAAAAAAAAAAAACATTAAAACTTATAAGCCAAGTTTTCTTCTTCTTGGTATTCATACATCCATTAAATGCAATGCTTATCGTCGTCAGATATTCCAGATTATATGATGTTGACATTTATTTGTAAAGTGCCAGTAGAGCCTTAACGTAACAACAGGTACATTATGTAGTATATATATATGTATATACTTAATCAAACGCTCAAGAGAATACCTAATGCCATATACTTGCATAGTTGTCAAGTTCTAATATTAGTATTATATATATGTTAATTTCAAATATGTCGTTTAATTGGCTTATATACGTCATTTTACATGTATATAATATTTTTAATGTACATTAACAGTCCATTAAAATACTTGGAACTGAAAAGACACCAACATGAACATCATGAGCCCCACAACTATCTGGAAGTAAAAGTGGTGTTCTGAAACAGCACGTGCTGTATCTGTTGTTTCAGATCCTAGATAGTATGGAAAGGTCTTATTTTGGTACATGTATATGGTGGCTGATACTAGGTATATGAATGCCCTCCTTCCCGTATACACAATAAGACCCTTCCATACATGGGAACGTGTGTCTGAGCATAGACTGAAGTCTATGGGACCTGATATACAGAACATGTGCCGCTATACTGGCATAAAAAATAGTAAGACTTCTGAGGATGTTATATTACTGCTGAAGAAAGAAAAATACTAGTTGTCATGTAGTGTTTTGTTTAAATGATAAATGATGATCATTATTGGCATATCAAAGTGAAATGTCAGGCACTCTGGGCATCTGCAAAGACATTTGCCTTAGAGTGGCACTTTATTGTTTCATCCAAATGTATAAATGACGTCCTGGTGTCGAATTGAAATGTACGCAAAAAATATTGTAGGAATGTTCTGATATACATTTTTTTACAGTTCTATGGTATTGTATAACTTTTAATCGTCTGTCCATCGTAAATGCCGTAATCAAGCTAAGTTCAGTACATGTACGTTGCATTGCATGCTTACAGTTTTAATTACACCGTAGTTCAAGATAATTTCAAAAATACATTTTTTCACCTTTCAAAATAGTTGTCTGTTTTGATGTAAACCCATCCTTACTACGTTTATAGTTTTGCGTATCACACAATAAACTGTAATACAATCAACAATATTTATATTTCCACTTAATTCAGACTCAATGAACCTACCACAGTTAACTCGAGTCATTTTTCAATGAACTATATCAAGTCCGGCGTAGGAATACATTTCTCGAGCTTGGACTATATTTTTTAATTCCTTTTCAAAAATGATCATATTTATATGAAATAAATTCCATTAAAAATCATATTTGTTTTAATTCGTTATCAGGTTTGTTCATGAAAGAAATCCTGAAAGTAATAACCATATGTAGACGAAGAGTGGTGACGTACATTTCGGTAAGTTCCGTGGTAGACTTGCACAAGTCCCTATTTGTCCAGGACAAAATATATTATACAAAAATATCAAAAAATATAAATATAAGGATTGAATAAAGTGATATTGAGGTGTATAAACCTCAATAGGTCTTGAGACAAATTATTATGAACTGCTTCGCAGTTCATTGAATTTGTCTCAAGACCTATTGAGGTTTATACCCCCATACACCTCAACATAACTTTATTCAACCCTTAATTAACACAGAAAAAAATATGGCGTCCATGCATTGTGCCGTTGCATATATATCCTTGAGAAAAAATATCGAAAAAAGGTATGTTGTTGTGAAAAGGCTAATGCTTTATATTTATAATAAAAGACAATGCTTTTCGTTTATAGAGTTGGGTTCAGATTTTTTAAAGCTATATAATGTGTAAGGATATCGTTTTAATTGCATCATACTTACCAAATATATGACTGAATATAGCTTACATTAGAACGATACATTAGGCACTCACCAGCTTCAAAATCCAATCTGTTTCTAATATCTTGTAAGTAGGGTCACTGATGTAGCGATCAGTACCAGGGCCGTCTATAATGTAGTACTTTGGTTTTCCATTCAAGTAAACTATTTCTAGTACTTGTTAGTTTTGTAATCGCGTGTAGTATTTAAGATATTATCAATTGTGGTATTATTATTTATTTGGGCAATTTTTTTAAATGTTGAATATAATTGAAAAACCGAATTGAAATTTTTCATTTGTTTCATAACAGTTCTGTCATTTCCACGTCATTGTCATTATGTACAGGTGCATTTATGATTGCGTTGTGTATTGATTTTGTATAATAAAAGGACCTTACACGTCCCGGATATAGCGTGGTGTGTTTTCTATTTCATTTACGTCATGGTATATTGTTAGTTTGAATGGTATAGAATGTCACTGTCAAATCTGTAAATGTTGACAGGCTTGGAGCAGGAACTGGATTTGATAGGCAGGTAATCTCTATATACAGGTTTAGTCATCATAAATTGAGTAACATGGAAACTGTAACAGGTGACTTTTATATAAAAATATGTATTATATACAGGTGGACTTTAAGGCAAAGGTGGCTTGCTTAGATAAAGAAAATAAATTAATAATTTTAATAAATTAAGTATTGAGTGGTTTCTCTCGAACAACATTGAAATGACACGATAAAAAGAACGACTTATTCCTTTACACCTGACTTTATAAACCTCACCGAAACTCGAGTCATAGAGATATTGTTTAATATCTAAAGGAAATCGTCACCTAGAACATGCATATCGCTTTACGGAAACATAATTTTCCTCGCTAGATAGGGAAATCCTGCGTGGGTGATAAACTTCCCTGCCATACACCGATACAAACCTAGTAGTTAAGTGTTAAGCGTCATAATTATAGGAAATAGAAAAAAGACATAATTATTGAATCTAGTATTGTGACAAATTTAGAAAAATGTTTCAGAACATCCACATTTGCATCTGTTATGAAACATCGCCTACGTGTTATTAACTTTACAGGCTAATACTATAATTGGAAGAAGACGAGAGTAACTGGCGACAATAATGATAACACTGGTAACAAAGGGTACCTAATAATAAAGGATATCTGATAACAAAGGATACCTAATAATAAAGGATATCTGATAACAAAGGATACCTAATAACAAAGGATATCTGATAACAAAAGATACTTGATAATAAAGGGTACCTAATAACAAAGGATACCTAGTAACAAAGGATATCGGATAACAAAGGATACCTGATAACAAAGGATATCTAATAACAAAGGATATCTGATAACAAAAGATACTTGATAATAAAGGGTACCTAATAACAAAGGATATCTGATAACAAAGGATATCTGATAACAAAGGATATATGATAACAAAAGATACTTGATAATAAAGGGTACCTAATAACAAACGATACCTAGTAACAAAGGATATCTGATAACAAAGGATACCTAATACCTATGGATACATAATAACAAAGGATACCGAATAACAATGGGTATCTAATAACAAATGATGCATAATAACAAAGGATACCTAAAAACAATAGGTATCTAATTACAAAGGGTATCTAATAACAAAGGATACCCAATAACAAAGGATACTTAATAACAAAAGATACAACTGGTAACAAAGGATACCTGATAACAAAGGATACCTGATAATAAAAGATACCTGATAACAAAGGATACGTAATAACAAAAGATACCTGATAATAAAAGATACCTGAAAACAAAAGATATCTAATAACAAAGGATATCTGATGACACAGAATATCTGATAACAAAGGATACATAATAACAAAGGATACATAATAACAAAAGATACCTGTTGACAAAAGATACCTGATCACAAAGGATACCTGATAACAAAGGATACATAATAACAAAAGATACTTGTTAACAAAGGATACCTGATCACAAAGGATGCCACGTGTAAGCGAAACCCGTATTCTATAACAGATGGCAAAATAGGAACAAAATACATATTGAAACGATTTTAAATACAAAAATTTATAGGTTCAAGGACTAACATCTACTGCTTCATCAGTGGCATCTAGTCCGCTATATAAATTTTTATGTCTAATTCAATTAATGTTGGGTTATCAAAATGATCAACGGGGCAGTGACATCTAAACTATGATTGATATCATCGAATATGTGTCCTTTTATATCTTGCAAGGAAACTTTTTTTATCCAGTGAAATAATGATGTTCACATAAAACAACCCCGGCTTATTCATTAACATTCTCTGGAAAGGCATGTGTTGTTGTTGTTTTTTTTTTTTTTCCTTCTCTCAACAGTTTACACTTATCAGGGAGGTCGTACCATTTGGAATTAACTCCTGAATATCGAATCCACTGTGATTGAGGAAGGGGCTGATGATCGAGAACCAGTCTATATAGCGAGATATGTTCACAGGATATTGATGGTATATCAGAAGGACACGGCGAATTTTTTTTATCAATAATTGAATGGCTTGGCGAGGTCATTGTTACCTAAGCCCTTCTATAGAATCACACTTGAATAAACTGACACAAACAAGTCAGCCAAGAAAGGGCATGATTTGTATGAGTATGCTGAGATCACCAAACTCAACAAAGATATACTGCCAAAAAAAGATTGGTCATTGTCACGATCTCGGTATATATTTACGAAATGCGCTCCATTACAGTTCAAAGGCATATATACCTGTATACTAGTTTGCTTTTCTTAGGGACAGCGTCAAAGCTTGGAATTTTACAGAGTACACTCTAAACCAATGCAATTTTAGCCCTAAGTTGATAGACTTAAAATGGTGGTGCTTTAAAGCGAGGTTGAATAATTAGCCGAACCAAGAAGAACACATTGTTTAGAAGTATGTTTGTAAGTTAGGGTATCCACTATCCAGTATAAAGGTGGTTCCCACCAACTCTTGTCATTAAACTTAGGAATCCAGTAAAACCGAGGTATATTCCTTACTTTATCATTAAGTTTAGGAATCCAGTATAAACGAGAAAGATCTCCAACCTTATCATTAAGTTTAGGAATCTAGTAAAACCGAGGTATATTCCTTACTTTATCATTAAGTTTAGGAATCCCATAAACGAGAAAGATCTCCATCCTTATCATTAAGCTTAGAAATCCAGTATAAACGAGAAAGATCTCCATCCTTATCATTAAGCTTAGGAATCCAGTATAAACGAGAATGATCTCCATCCTTATCATTAAGCTTAGGAATCCAGTATAAACGAGAAAGATCTCCATCCTTATCATTAAGCTTAGGAATCCAGTATAAACGAGAAAGATCTCCACCCTTATCATTAAGCTTAGAAATCCAGTATAAACGAGAAAGATCTCCATCCTTATCATTAAGCTTAGGAATCCAGTATAAACGAGAAAGATCTCCACCCTCATCATTAAGTTTAGGGATCAAGTATAAACCAGTTAGGTTCCCACCCTTAGCATTAAGGTTAGGAATTCATTATTAACGAAATAGATTCCCGCCCTTATCATTAAGCTTAGGAATCCAGTATAAACGAGGGAGATTCCTACCCTTGTCATTAATTATTATTGATCAGTAATCTGAAGAATTGCAGTACTGAAACATATTTGTAGAGTGTCTGTTCCAACTCTACCTCCTTTCCCAAACATGAAATGTAATAATGTCTCCAGAGAAAGAACAATTTATTTTTGAGATGCGCATGCTTCATCGTGCATATCATAACGTGTTGACATCGGAATCAGGAAATACATATTTAGATGCTGTTTTTCGCTTTTGATTCTTTATAATAGAGCTCTTCCCATATTCTACTATCGAGGTATGCGTACATTTGATATCACACAACATGGTAAGGCTTTGACGTGTACACTACATGCCAAATGTAAACTGTCTTGATGGCTGCTTGAAGTTACAGTATTATGAGAAAGTTATTACAGTACTTGTATAGTATTGCATGTATTTGTGCTGAATAATCACAGGAATAACAGAGCAAAAAGAAAAACTGTCTAAAGATGAATGGTGACGATATTTTACCTATCTCATGTCTCAAATCAAATCAAATCAAAGTTTTATTTTTAGTCGGTACATTTAAAAAAAAAATCAAAATGAGCTCTATTCAGCTATTAAAACCGACTCATACAGTAAAAGACATACACAGTGACATGATAGATAAAACATACAAGTGTAATGGTAATTACATGTAACTGATTTATGAGAAAGTATGGCATACTAAAGATCAAAGTTCATGATTTGCCATCTATACTTAAAAGATGAATTCTGATGATATTTTTAGAAAAAAAAACATTCATTTCAATGAATAACTTTTTAAAAAGTACACTGTTTAAGTCCTTAAATCACCTCACTAAAGTAAATTTGAATGATATTACAATGATAATGTTTGTTAAGGTAAAGGTCAACAACTTACATGTATGAATGAATTGATGAGCATAAAATTATAGCACTGATCTTGAAAAAAAGGCATTAGATGAAAGACTTTCCAGTTAAATGAATATAGGTATATAAAATTAATATGAATATTAATGAAATACATGTATAAATATTTAACGTAAAATAGGTTTTCGTACTTAAACATTGTATCTCAGATATTTGCATAAAAAATACTGGTTCGGAAATATATTTCTATTAAATGTAATTACCTCTTAAATATAGCTCTATAGAAAAAATAGAAATATAGATATTACCATTAACTTTATCTAATTTATTGAAAGTCTTATGTTTTCATTTGATGTTATATGTATGTCTATATGATTTTTTGTCTGCATGTGATGCATTTCCATTTTGGCCCATACCAACTGTTTGTTAGTTATTTAAATTGTGTGAGTGAAATTGTTGTTCTGAAAAGGTCTGGAAGGACATTCCAGATCTTAGGTGCTTCCGACCGAAAAGAATGCTTTCCGTATTTTGTTGTCCTAACATGTGGTATATCTGTTGTGTTATGATATCTGAATGTGCATGCCTTTTTTCTGTGATATTGATTAAGTCGTAAATAAGTACTGGATACGTTGGTGTTTGCTTGTTTGTGATTTTGAATACTTCTATGGTAAAACTTTTCAGTCTTCTAATTCTGAGCGATGGTAATTTTGAACAGGATAGTAAATTTTCGTAAGTATCGCCGTGTGTCGTATATGAATTTGAGTGCCCCAGCTTTCCTGATTTTTTTTTGATTTTTTTTATTCCTTTTTGTTGCTCCGAAGAGGTGCCATGTGAGTGAACAGCAATTGAAATTGAAGATGATGAAAGAGTGATATACCGTAAATGAGTTTGCCTTGTCTGTTTAGGTGTTTGTCAGCGCGTTTTCGTGTTCGTGTTACGTACAGTACGTTGTCTTGATGCCTTTCTGCAGATATTTGCTACATGTTAGTAAAAGTTAACTTGAAATCTAATGCAACCACTAGATGCTGACTTTTCATTTGAGCATTGCATATTTCCACAAAAACATTTTTTTTTTTTTTTTATCCAAGCCTTTCCGTCCGTTTTTCGTACAGTGTATGTACTTGTCATAAAAATACTGTGGATAAACATATAGACGTGCAGTACTATACTGAATTCTGACTAAGTGTACGTATAAATAGATCACAATTAAATCCTATCTTATTTCTGAATTAATTCCGTGTATACAACGTATATAAATCATTAACATTTTCCGGAATCATTTTCCCCATCTGTTTTACTTTTAGTCGTTAACTCTAGCTTCCGCTTTTGAAACGAAACTAAGCAGAGTCATCATCGAGTTCACGTTGCAGCATCTGATAGGGGATAGTGACACGATACAATGGAGTGGTTTTCTGGCTCCATACCACAGGCTATACAAAAAGCCAAGCAAGACAATGCGCTCTTCGTTGTTTACGTACGAGGTCAGTATATATTTAAGTGCACTGATGTTTAGGTACCCGGACGTTTCGTTCTGAACCAAACAGCCGAATGACGTTTTCAAAAGCTAAACGATATCATGTCGGTATCATAATGTATTGATATTTCTGTTAGCATATACGGTATAGATCAATTCGTGTTACTCCGTGAATTCCCTTACCGATTCAGCATCTTTGTCTCAATTAAGTCCCGTCTCTTTTGTGAAAAAAAATGAATATCTCTGTTGTTGACATACAAAATGTAAGTTTCATGAGTAAAGTTTAAATGTTGATCACATTGTAGTTTCTGTATTCAAGATAATTTCACCATGTCTCGACGTCGTTATAAACAATATTCCGATGGTGCAAATTGTATTTGGCTGTTTAACAGTGTCAACCACCGAGATATTCGTTTGTTGTTCATCTACTCCAATAATATTAGAGGTTTACACGACAGGAAACTTTTGACAGGCTGTCATGTAACCTCTAATCACCACCGCGCATAAAACCTGTTGCTGTGACCCACCTAATTAAAGTCGTTTAAAAGTTATCTTTACTCACATTTCATATGATCTGACCTACCTAATTCTATTTATCTATCATAAATACACAAAGTCACACAACGTGTGTCCATATCTATATCCAAGATCAGTGATTATTAGCCTCTTTTGTCGTTTAAGCGTACGTAGGTCCCATTTGTATATACCGCCATACTTGTTTTGATTGTGACCTCTCGAGGTTATTTCCGGTTTATCCAAATATGGAGTTGAAATAGACGAAACAAACGAAACGCTGTGAAAATATTACGCTACGTTTTCCGTTTTATTTGCATTCCGTATTTTATAATAACCGGAACAGCAAAGTTGTTTTAGTGACCCAATATTTAACACAGTAGGTTGCAAGTGAATTATTGTGGATATAATTATATTTAAGAGGTGTCCATCAACAGTTTGTGCATAAATGGATTGATACTTCATCAACAAGTAAGCGTACACATATTTGTTAACATGAATTATCGTTTTAGATGGTTTATGACACTTTTTTCGTCGCGCCCTAGAATCAGGGCGCTGGCAGCTACAAGAAAAACACGCTGAGGGGATATGAGGTCGCAATATCCACCAATGTAATCAGGTGGAATAAGACCTCATATACGTATAGGAGTAGTTGTTCATCATGTTCTGCACATCCTGCCCGGCAGAACGATTTACCCAAAAACACCCAAAAACACCCAAAAACTACCCAAAAACACCTTAAAACATCTCACAACATCAACACATTATATGAAAACATCATTAGAAATTGATATGTATATGTTAACATATCAAATACAGCTATTGATACCTTCTTTTGTTGACTTATCGGCGAGTAGGGTTTTGACGGCGAGGGAGATAACTCTTACAAACAGTCATACAATAAAACCGGCAAGACAATTATCTAGCGTAGTTTGTCGATTCACGCACATTTATCTTCCAGGCATTTTTTTTTCATTTACCTTATTAACGATTGAATTATTACTATTGCTTGAATTTCATGTGTTTTTGGGTAGTTTTTGGATGTTTTTGTGTAGTTTTTGGGTGTTTTTGGGTAGTTTTTGGGTGGCTTTGGGTGTTTTTGGGTAAATCGTTCGACCCCATCTGCCACCAACCAATGATCACCTTTTTTTGCCCCCCCCCGCCCCCGCCCCTTTGATATCTCTAATGGTAAAATGACAGCTTCCACAGCATAGTGTTCAATACAGTATGTATACATATTCTCTCCTTTTCAAATAGTATTAAACACTTTCAAGTTTGATTGGAAATCGCACCAATTACAACAAATGATGCCTTTCACACGTTTTTACACATTTTCCATATTACATGTTTATTCAATAGATATCAAACGAAACAATTTCAAGAATTGGCACTGCAAAGATTTTTGTTCACTTTTATGTTTGGAAAAAAATAATCACTCAGATTGCCATCCCAGAGAAGATCAATGACAAAAAAATATACTTGTTTCCTTTTCCTCAAACATAAACTCAACAAGTTTACCTGACTTGCAAATTAACTTGTTAATTAAAGTTGAAGTGTGGCTTCTATTTTTTGTGATACTTGATGTGTAATTTTAGAGTATGTATGACACTTTCTGAAAAATAAATGACAGTTTTAAATACACTGTAACAATCTCAAAAAGTACATTTTTTACCCGACTTGCAGACCTACCTGTTAATTATTTTAAGTTTATCAATGTGTGAATCTTGTTCTGGTCACACACAATATTTCTATTTCTGAGCTTAACCGAAGTTTACATAGTAGGGGTCATGTTGTCAATAGGGGTAAAAGAGTTAATAAAAATCCTACACCTCAAGTTCAAGTATGCATGTTGCTGCAGAATTCGTCTGTTTTTAGCCAAATTTAAGCAACAGCATATGTCAGTAGATTTATTATTGCTGTTTTTCAGGTAAAAATGAAGATACAGAAAAGATGGATACTATTTGGAAAGAGAAAAATGTGATATCTACCTGTAAAGCCAACAAATGTATTGTTATTCAGATACAAGGAGACAGGTAAACTTCTATCTTAATACTTACGGTATTTGAAGATGTATACTGCACTGGATAGACAAGACTATTTAGCTGGGCACATTCCAAAAGTCTGCATGCATGTTAAGGATTTACATGAATATATTTTATATGTTATAGAGATACGACACAAAAATTGACTCTTAAGTAGACAGCAAATCAGTTCATGATTAGAGTTAACTTAACTGTTTTGTGTTATAATAAATAACTCCAAAACAAAATTATAATCAAACTTAATCCTTATAATCTAATCTGCTCTACAATCTCTGTGAAAATCTACATTTATGGAGGAACTCTTTTCCCTGTTAGGTTATTACACCACTTTATCAGCCAACCAAACAAAATAGAAAGTTATATCAGATCATAACTCTCACATACATCCCATTGATGTAGTAATGTGAAGAACAATATTCATGAAAAAACATTCTACTGGATTATAAAATATGACTGATCAACGTAACTTGCCACAATTTATGTAGTTGTTGTATAATATTTGAATGTTTCCTCTCAGTGGAATATATTGATTGAAATATTAAGAATAAGGTGATTATTTGGTGTGTATTTCCACAAACTATGTTTTTGGCCATGAATGGTTGCATGTACTCATAATATCACATGAACAGGTCCCATTGACCATGCAAAATTTGACTTTGGAATGGGATAACACTGTTACAGGTTTAATATAAGAAAAAACTTTAATTTAAAATGGAAATATAAGGATAAAATGCCTTTGGGAAGTTATTGTCCTATATTATATAATTCTCATGAGGTTTTAGACAGATTAATCATAATGCGCAGATGCATGTTATTCAATTTGTCTGCAATTCTGTGAGAATTTTAGGATAATAACATCCAAATGGAGGTAGTTTAGTGCTTATGTTTTGGCCCTTCAGATTTGAATATTGAAATTGGCCAAGGTCAGAGGTCAGCTGAAAGCTCCAACACCATGCATCATAGTTAAACAAAATACCCATTGATCCCAGCTGGTGCCCTCAATACATATTGATTTATTATAGTGTAAAAATGATTAGAAATAGTTCAAAATATCATTATATACTATTTAAGCTTATTATTAGACTGTATATATGTATTACATGGTTCAATGTAGTTTGCCAGTGTTACTTATATTCAGCAGGACTCTCTTTATGATAGAATCTTGTTCAATCAATTCAGTGGTTAAGCAAATATCAGTTGATGATCATCATTTGTTATTATTATGTAATGTATATTTTACAGAAAATAGAATACAAATATATTTTTATAGATGCATACAATATGAAGAATATTTGTAATCTAAAGAACGACAAAAGGTAAATATGTATCTAACCTTTTTTTTAATTTCAGTGAAGAAGGGAAATTCTTTGGAGAAATCTGTATCCTTTTTAACTAGCATATCAATTATACATGAACATAGGTTAAATTTCATCATAAAAATAATGGTAAAAATACAAATCCTATTTTTCTATCATACATTACAATGTAAGGCTATGGTATCCAAATGTCAAGATTTCATCAGAGTTATCTCCCCTGTCACATTAACACTGTATATTTTAAGCTCCCTGGTCTTTAGGAAATTGGTAGTGGATGGATAGGCTAAGTTTTTGCGTGATTTAGTGTCATAATATTTTAAATAACAAAGCCTTAACTCTGCCCAAGACCCCATATTGTTTCTACCCTCTACTTACTTCATCGGATTGAATGGTATACCTTTGGAGGTGACAGGAGGCCATGTGGAATCAGATGCATTTGTACAGAACATCAACTCAGCACAACAGGTAAACAGGCACATCTGTCTCACCTTCTCATAGAAATTATTTATCTCTTTTTAAGAACTTATATGAGAATCAAACAGTCTTGTCACCTTTGCAAAAAGTAATTTTTTATGTATAGTAACCATGTAATGCTTTATTTCAAGGAAAGTTCAGTTTCCGTCTGAAAAAAATGTCACAAATTCAGAAATAAATGTACAGCTCATGAACATAAATTTCAGTTGAATATGAATACATTTGTATATTGTATGTACTCGATTATTATGAGAATATGCCTTTGATTTAACCAGAAGTTGCAAGAGCAGATCAGTAAACAGAATCCTGCTGCATCATCTTCATCATCTGCATCAGCTGCCGCAGTCTCCATGGCGAGTACCTCAGCCACCCAACCTGTAGATAAACCACCACTGGAGGAGAGAGTAGACAAGTAACTAAGATACATTATCAATATAAATTTATCTCTATAGCTATACTTCTTTATATTGTATCACTTTATATTGTATCAGTACATAGTGCATTTAGACTGTTTAATCCTAGCTGAAATGGTTGGGAAAAAAATTGGTAGATCATCAAATAAATGTTCCCTAAAACAAGGGCTGAATAAAAAGATGTATAGATATAACTGGTACTCTAGTATCAGGTAATAAAACTCAAAATTGTGTCACCATCGTTGTAAAATTAAATAAAGCTTAAAGTTATATAGTTTTAAATAGATGCATATGTATTTTGGCCATACAGCTTTGTTATTAGGGCCCCGCATCGAGAGATGCGGGTGCCCTATAGTAATCAGGTTGTCCGTCTGTCTGTCCGTCCGTCTGTCTGTCCGTCCGTCTGTCCGTTTTTTTTCTTCTGCACAAAAATGATTGAAGGAGATGAAGGATTTGTATCAAATTGGAACTGATGATTCCTCATGCATCCTAGATCAGATGTGTAGTATTTCATGCAAATCGGATTCAAAATGGCTGTTAGGCGGCCATATTGGATTTTAACATTAACATGAAAATACTGGATCTTTGTTGTTTTTAACTGTTCACTATTCGATTATGCAAAGTTGTCAAGAAATAAACCAAGAGTTAACTGACAGAATGATCAAACTCATAGTTCAAGGTCACAAGTTCAAAGGTCAACGGTCAAGGTCATCCTGGGTCGGCTTCAAAATGCCAGGTAATCGACCCTTTTGGATTTTAGCAGTCAAAACAATTTTGACATTTTCTTATCAATGAATGATCTTGTTCTCAATTGGAAACTTTGATTGCTTCAACAATTTAAATTCGTTTGAAGGATTTAAAAGGTCTAAAATTGTCATTTACCTTTTCTTTTAGAAAAGGAATGTAATCCTATCATTATTCAAAAGGCTTTATTCAGCACAAATCATCTAATAACATGAAATGTTTGTGCTTACTTAGTTTTCCGACGTGATATCACCATCAACTGCTCCTATACTAATAACCTAAGTTGAATATAATATTATATAACTTATTGTAGTTTGTTCTAATAACCTGGTTAATTATATAAATTTCCCATTGAAGTTTGTACTTATAACCTGGTTAATCTTATAACCTGATTGATTTTAATTTGTAGCAATAACCAGGTTAACTGTAATTTTGTTTAATAAATAACCTGGGGCCAGTAACTAGAAAAATGTATTTAAGTTTGGAATTAAGGGAGCGGTAAGATCAAACAAAGTATTCGATAAGTGGGTAACTAAAAGCCTCTTTATCGCATTCTTAAACCTTTCGCATGTCTCACTTAGGGCTCTCTTTGGTAAGGTCACACTTAACTAAGAATACGTGGAATCCGGAATCTCCGCCTTCGTTTTTTTGACTGAGTTACCTGTCGAGTCAAGCAAACGTTTTAATCGATTATAATAATATAACAAAGCATCCTTTTGACACTGTCTTACTTTCGTTTTGTAACAAAAACAAAAGCAGACGACAAAAATGGAGAAATCAAACAGCAGTAAGCGGACGCGAAAACCGAACTTCTCGCTCTCAGAGCTTGAAATTTTAGTAGAAGAAGTAAGTAAAAACAGGGATGTATTAATGGGGAAGTTTACAGACAGTATTACAAACGAAAAAAGAAGAGAATCTGGACATTGATAGCAACAAAGATCAACGCCTCATCCCAGGCATGCAGGTCTATGGATGACGTAAAGAAGAAGTGGCAAGATTGGTCAAGTAGTGTAAAGGGAAAGGCCAGTAAATATGAAAAAGAGAGAAACAGAACAGGCAGTGGACAAATGACGGAACCGGCACTGACACCACTAGAAGAGAAAGTCTTGGCCGTGCTTGGAGTGACAGCTGTAGTCATAGAAGGGATAGCAACTGAAATGGCAGATACTTTTATGTTCTGTTAACATTGTTTGCTCAGAAATCAATTAATAGACAATGTACCTTTTATGTAATGTATATTGTTCCAAGGACAATCACTTCTTTTTCATTTTTACAATGTTATTTTTTTATGAATGATTGAAACCAAACGGTTTGATTGTTATTAAAACGTTATGCAAATGTTTATTAAAACACGTTATGCAAAGAATTATAATTGGTTTAACTTTTCCTTAGTTCTTTTCGTGATATTCCAGAACATCATTAATGTTCACACAAAGATTACTCTGAATGTTCAAACACAGTTGCAATGACGTTTTCCCTAGCTGCAATTCCTGACGCTGAATCCGGTTGGCCCTGTACTTGGGTATCTTCATCTTGACTGGCTTCATCATCTCCATCATCATCATCGAGATCTTCACAGGGCAGTCGTTTTTGCATGCATATATTGTGCAATATTGCTGTCGACATGATAACTCTGATTGATCGTTCAGGGGACAATGTAAGACCTTTGAATATGCATCTAAACCTCATTTTCCATATCCCAAATGTTCTCTCAATGACACAGTGAGTGGTTCGATGTGCTTTGTTGTACCTCCTTCAGCAGGTGAGACTGGGGTTAGTTTTGGGGTCATAAGCCATGGTCTGAGACCATAGCCACTATCTCCAAGAAGATAGCCATTACATATTTGACCTGTCTCAAAAGCATTACATAGTCCACAGTTATTCCAGATAAAATAATCATGGGTAGATCCGGGCCATTTAGCGACAACATTAAGGAATCTATAGTCAGCAACACAAATCCCTTGAATGTTTAGGGAATGAAATCCCTTTCTACACACATACAGGTGTTCCTCATCTGATGGGGTGTGGATTGGAATCAAACTGCCGTCTACAGCCCCAAGAACATTGGGAAATACACGAATGTTGAAGAAATTCTGCTTAACTTTTACTTGTTCCCGATCGGTCAAAGGGAATTTGATGTATGATCTTGCATGTCGTGAAAGGATCATCGATACATCTCGTATAGCACGAGATACAGCCATCTTGCTGACACCGTGCGCATCCCCAATTACGGACATGTAGCTCCCACTGGCGTAATACCGCAAAGCAATCATCGTTTGTAAAGAGACTGGGAGAGCCATGTTCCTTTTTGTGTACCTTGAGCTATCATTTTGCAGTAATTCGCAAAGTTCAAATACAGACTGTCTATCTAGCCGATAATTCTTTATGATTGCCTGATCACTTAAAAAATCCAATGGATTTTGGCGATATCTGAACAACCTCCGCGGTATACCACGGTTTTCCTCTCTGAGCATCAAAATCAGTGCCATGATTCCTTCTTGCTGGCAGGAATATGTACTAAGAGAGGTTTAGAGACGGTCATGTGCAGCCTTAGTCTAAGTGGACATTTTTAGCTTAAGTTCAGAATGTAGTTACGCCCTTAATCCTCTAAGAAAGGTGTAAGATTACATTACGGAGACCTTAGAGTTTACGAGCGCTTCTAGTTATCCCAACTATGGAAGGGAACGCAAAGAGAGAGATAAGTAGACGTGTACAGTTAATCTTAAAATGTACCGTTATAATTGTCTACGATAGCTTTCAGTTACGCCCTTAGTATTTAAGAGAGTGATAAGTTGGTCTTATGTCTTAAGAGAGCTTCTTGCTACTGGCCCCTGGTTTATTAGGGCCCCGCATCGAAGATGTGGTGCCCTATAGTAATCAGGTTGTCTGTCTGTCTGTCTGTCCGTCTGTCCGTTTTTTTCTTTTGCGCCAAATTATTGACAAGAGTTGAAGGATTTCGGTGAAAATTGGTACCACTTACAAAACCGTCTGTTGCCATGGCAACAAATGGAGGTTTCTGATTGGTTGAAATTTCTATATTGTTCGATTTCGGTGAAAATTGGTACATAGTGGTTTTTAGGGAAGCCAAACACAATGGTACCACTTATGAAACCGTCTGTTGCCATGGTAACAAATGGAGGTTTCTGATTGGTTGAAATTATTTGGAATTTTCGAGTTGATTTTGGGAAAAAATCAGGCTAAAACGCATTGAGAATGGGGTCATTTGGCGCACCCAGTTATATAGGCAGGAAAAACACTGACAATAATTATTACATTTACCCTGAAGGGTCAGACACATAGCGGGGCCCTTTCTGACGTGTCAGTGTTCTAGTTTGTTAACTTTTTCAGTGAAATTAGATATTAGATCTAAACATAATTCTATTCCTCTCCTGTAGATACTGGATACAGATTATGTCAGGCTTAATCATAGAATCATTTTAGTCAATATCTAAATTCCTATTCTTGATTGACCAAATGACAGTCCAGATTTCTTACCAGT
Source organism: Pecten maximus (assembly GCF_902652985.1). NCBI lineage: Eukaryota > Metazoa > Mollusca > Bivalvia > Pectinida > Pectinidae > Pecten > Pecten maximus. The sequence continues at coordinate 26,115,405 of NC_047016.1, read as the reverse complement.
TGAAATTGGTAGGAATAACTGGTCCAAGAAAGAAGGGTTAGAACATATCAAGAACCCATCAATGTTGACCAACTCATGCCAGGCATTTCTAGAGATTGATAAAATGGTTTGATTAACACAATATTGAACATAAATTGAGCATTGGTGACATCAATGTGATGGTTTTTGGCTAAAGAAGAATGTATTAACATAAATTACATTAAAATAAAAAAAAAAAGTTCTAACTTTTTCGGAAAATTTATCCTTTGATCATTTTGTATGCCCCTGCCATGAAATGGGGAATATAGTGTTACCCATGTCCGTCCCATCCTGTTGCAACCCATCCATTCCCGATGCCATGTATGCGATCCTTACCAAACTGTGTTTTGGGGTGTCAAGGGGCAGCTCTGGCATTAATGTCTTACAGACATTTTCTAGTTTTTATTTTAGTTTTTTGTTTGTAGTCTTACACAACTGAATGGTTCTTGATCACCACAGTTGCTTTTCTTTTCAACTTAGGGCCAAAGAAAAGATGGAGCAGAAGAGAATTGAGAAGCTACAGAAAGAAAACGAGGTTGGAATCTGTCTATTAATTGAATAAGCGTGTGATCTATATTGGGAAAATTTTTATGTTTTCAATCTCAGTAAACCTTTTATCATGTATAAATAGATAAATGCCATAAAATGATCGATCATCAATCATGGCAATTAATATTAAAAATATCAACTTGTATGCAGATAATATATTTTCCATAGATTTGTATCCAGAGATGTTGAAATGTGTCTTAAATTTTCTTAAGGAAGCCAAATTGAGAGAAGAAGAACGAAGAAAATTGGGGAAAGACATGCACACACTAAAGCAATATCAGGAAGACAGACAAAGAAAAGAGCTGGAGGAGGAAATAAGAAAAGACAGAGAAGAAAACAAGAAAATGAGGGAGAAAATTAAAGAACAAATTGCTAGAGATAGGTACTGAACACTGTAGGCAAAGGTGCTGAAAATGCAATAATTCATTCATTATATTGTATTTGATACTTGTCTGCTTGTTCACAGGGTATTATGATAATGTGTAGGATTTGCTCAGGATTACCACTAGTTCATCATACTCATACTATTTTGCTAATACCCAATATTGCTGCTGTAACTTCTGAATTTATGAAAGAGCACTTGTATATTAAAGTGTATAGAATACCCAAGGGTAATACATATCAGAGTATAACAATAAAAATACTTACTGATAATATACTGATACACAAGACTGTGGATAATAAATTAAACAGGAAAAGATCTTTAAAGCATTCTTATTACTGATGAATGCCCTTAACTATTGTAGAGAGGAGAAGGCTCAGATGTACAAGAGGAAGAAAGAGGAACAGAATAAGGAAGCTGAGGAGAAGAAGATCACCAAGCTACAGGCTCAACAGCAGGCAGCAGCCATGGAAAATTCTAAGAGAAGGTTGGTGGCTTATTATTCCTTTTTGAAAATATGTGCATAAAGGCTCTGAAGTTAGACAGTTTTGATAAAATATAAGGCTATTTTTCTGGGTATATATAATACTTATTATTACAATTGGTACATTTGACTAAATTTTTTTACTGCTTTACCTTTCAATTCAGGTACTAAAATTTACGACATTTACAGATAATTTTAGCTTATTGCCTTTATCTTGAAACATTCAAAATGAAAATTTGCATCTTTCATTATCATTGTCTAAACAATTTAATCAAGAGCTGATGTAGCAAACTAATAAAATGTTAATAAATGTAGGGTTTGCTTCTAGCTCTGATCCTAATGTACATGTGGTATTGGTGAAGGCCATTTATTGTGATGTAATCTGTACATTGTGATGTTGGCTTAATTGGTTTCAGTGAGAAGGCTAGGCTACAGATTCGCCTACCAGATGGGTCTTCTATCAACAACATATTTGACCCTTCAGATACTCTAGAAGCCGTCCATCAGTTCATCACCGCTGTGAGTAAATTCAGATGGTTTGTTTCGCAAAAAATGATTATAAAACAGCCACATGTTTGTTAACAAGAAATTTTAACGTTTATATGTTAAATTATTTGTTTCAACATACTCACAAAAATTTACAGTCAAATCCGATTAGAATTAACAGATGATGACTCATTTTAAACTTACCAAATGAGTAGAAAAATTTTACCTCCAAAATTTTCTTAATCGATTTCCACTATTTATCTTCCAATAATGTGTTCACAGAATGATTCAAGATCCTGAAATGATAAACCAAATTCAAGGATAAGTGGGGATTTTATCAACTTTTTATGTTATGAATGACCATTGTTGTTCAGTTATGGAGCATGGTATCTTGGAGTGTTAATTGAATGTCTTCTAATTTATGTGCAGTCAACTGGAAATCAGATGTCTGTATCAACAATCTACCCTAAAAGATCATTCACAGAGGAGGACCGATCTGAAACCCTAATGTCTCTCGGCCTAGCCCCTACAGCAGTTCTCATTGCTGTCACTGTAAGTAACAGTTTTCTGCTCTTGTACAAAATGTTGATATTGACAGGAATTTCTTAGGGATTATTTAAGTGATTTACAGTTAATGATTGCCCTGTAAAAGTGGTTGTTGATTTATTGTGAAATTGACCTAAGCTAGCAACTCCCATCTCAACCTCCAATTCAGTTCAGATACTTTAGTCTAAACTAACAATAGGTTGAATTTTCCTTACCCTTCTTTTTCTTTGTTTACTCATTGTAAACATTGCAAAAGTTCATCTTTAAATCGTTGTATGCCTATATTTGCCCTGACTTCACTATCTACTGGGTAAGTACTCTATCTGCTGGTATATTAGTCTGCAACTTATTAGCACCTCTGCAAAATGAATCATTTGGCAATTCCCTATATGGGTAACTTTACTGTGTAATGAATCCCTTGGCAATTCCCTAATTGAATATCATCACTTTAAAATGATTCCCTTGACAATTCTCTGAGTAACAGTACTCTAGAATGAATCTTTTGGCAATTATCTGAGTAGCATTACTGTATAATGAATCCACTGGCAATTATCTACATGAGTAAGTTTACTGAAGAGTGAATCAAATGGCAATCCCCAACTGAGTAGTTCTCCTTTAGAATGAATCCGTTAGCAATTCCCTAACTGAGTAGTTCTCCTTTAGAATGAATCCGTTAGCAATTCCCTAACTGAGTAGTTTCCTGTAGAATGAATCCGTTAGCAATTCCCTAACTGAGTAGATTCTCCTTTAGAATGAATCCGTTAGCAATTCCTTAACTGAGTAACTTTCCTGTAGAATGAATCCCTTAGCAATTCCCTAACTGAGTAGTTTCCTGTAGAATGAATCATTCGGCAATCAGTAACTGAGTAGTTTCCTGTAGAATAAATCCCATGACTATCCCTAACTGAGTAAGTTTCCTGTAGAATAAATCCCATGGCTATCCCTAACTGAGTAAGATTACTGTAGAGTGAATCCCTTAGCAATTCCTTAACTGAGTAACTTTCCTGTAGAATGAATCCCTTAACGAGTAGTTCTCCTGTGGAGTGAATCCCTTAGCAATTCCCTAACTGAGTAACTTTCCTGTAGAATGAATCCTTCGGCAATCAGTAACTGAGTAACTTTCCTGTAGAATGAATCCCATGGCTATCCCTAACTGAGTAAGATTACTGTAGAGTGAATCCCTTAGCAATTCCTTAACTGAGTAACTTTCCTGTAGAATGAATCCTTTAGCAATTCCTTAACTGGGTAAGTTTCCTGTAGAATGAATCCCTTACTGAGTAGTTATCCTGTAGAATAAATCCCTTAGCAATCCTGTAACTGAGTAACTTTCCTGTAGAATGAATACTTCGGCAATCAGTAACTGAGTAAGATTACTGTAGAATAAATCCCATGGCAATCCCTTACCGAGTAGTTCTCCTGTAGAATAAATCCCTTAGCAATCCCGTAACTGAGTAACTTTCCTGTAGAATGAATACTTCGGCAATCAGTAACTGAGTAAGATTACTGTAGAATGAATCCCATGACAATTCCTTACTGAGTAACTTTCCTGTTAATGAGTTCCTTGGCAATTCCCTGAGTAACTTTCCTCTAGAATGAGTCACTTTGCAATTTCTTAACTGAGTAACTGTCCTACAGAAATGACCACGTAATCAAGTGATAAGTATGCAGAACATTTCATTTACCTTTGAATCCCCAGTTCGTTTGAATGATGGCTGTTGGCTTTTTGATACAGGAAATTTCTGGTTCCTCAGATTTCCATGAACTTTTTTTTTTTAAATACTATATCGGCTAAAACGACAACAACTTGTTCTCTTTAGTATATCTTAAATAGATGGTATAACCAATGAAATGGTTCGTTCAGTCTTTAATAAAAAGATGATTTTGAAGTAGATATAAAAAGAGTAATGTTGAATTAGATGTTTTTTCACGCAATTGATTTATTTTTAGAGAAGATCACAGTCATCTGCCCCTTCTGGAGGAGGGGATGGAGCAGTCAGTGAAGGAGGAGTGTTGTCCATGTTACTGGCTCCATTTATGATGCTCTGGAACTTTATTTATTCACTGATATTTGGAGGGTCAGGGTCAACACCACCTGCGGGTCAGGAAGCAAATCAACAGCAAAGAGCAGAACCACAACGCTGGGCGCAACAACGGGGAGCAAACACGTAAGTCAGTTTTAAAAAACTACTCCTGTACATGTAAGTCAGCTAAAACATCTATAGCAACAGAGTGCATACACGTAAGTCAGCTACAAAACATCTATAGCAACAGAGTGCATACACGTAAGTCAGCTACAAAACATCTATAGCAACAGAGTGCATACACGTAAGTCAGCTACAAAACATCTATAGCAACAGAGTGCATACACGTAAGTCAGCTACAAAACATCTATAGCAACAGAGTGCATACACGTAAGTCAGCTACAAAACATCTATAGCAACAGAGGGCAAAAACGTACGTTAAATAAAACATCTAAAGCAAGATGGCAAACACGTTAATTAACACTGATGTACAAATTATATATCACCTTATAAATCAGGCATGCAAACATAACGTTAAAACGATCAGCTGTTCTGTAAATTCCTTATCCTCAGCATGCAAACATGCATTATCAAGATACCGTACAAGCTGCTTTATGGATTACATAATATTGAAATATAAAGGAGTACCTCACAAACTGATGTATGGATTATATAATACTGAAATATAAAGGAGTACCTCACAAACTGATGTATGGATTATATAATACTGAAATGTAAAGGAGTACCTCACAAACTGATGTATGGATTACATAATACTGAAATGTAAAGGAGTACCTCACAAACTGATATATGGATTACATAATACTGAAATGTAAAGGAGTACATGTACCTCACAAACTGATGTATGGAATACATAATACTGAAATGTAAAGGAGTACCTCACAAACTGATGTTTGGATTATATAATACTGAAATATAAAGGAGTACCTCACAAACTGATGTATGGATTACATAATACTGAAATATAAAGGAGTACCTCACAAACTGATGTATGGATTATATAATACTGAAATGTAAAGGAGTACCTCACAAACTGATATATGGATTACATAATACTGAAATGTAAAGGAGTACCTCACAAACTGATGTATGGATTACATAATACTGAAATGTAAAGGAGTACCTCACAAACTGATGTATGGATTACATAATACTGAAATGTAAAGGCGTACCTCACAAACTGATGTATGGATTACATAATACTGAAATATAAAGGAGTACCTCACAAACTGATGTATGGATTACATAATACTGAAATGTAAAGGAGTACCTCACAAACTGATGTATACATAATACTGAAATGTAAAGGAGTACCTCACAAACTGACGTATGGATTACATAATACTGAAATATATGATTATCTCACAAACTGATGTATGGATTACATAATACTGAAATATAAAGGAGTACCTCACAAACTGATGTATGGATAACATAATACTGAAATGTAAAGGAGTACCTCACAAACTGATGTATGGATAACATAATACTGAAATATATGATTATCTCACAAACTGATGTATGGATTACATAATACTGAAATATAAAGGAGTACCTCACAAACTGATGTATGGATAACATAATACTGAAATGTAAAGGAGTACCTCACAAACTGATGTATACATAATACTGAAATGTAAAGGAGTACCTCACAAACTGATGTATGGATTACATAATACTGAAATGTAAAGGAGTACCTCACAAACTGATGTATGGATTACATAATACTGAAATGTAAAATAATTGCGATTATCTCACAAGCTGATGTGTGGATTACATTATTCTGAAATATGAAAGAATACCTTACAAGCATATGTGTGGATAATATGAACGAATATCTAATATGAACGAATATCTTGTGTTGATTTTTCAGAAGTCAGCAGAAAAGACAGAGTAATAAAGATGGAAACATAACAAGATTTCATAATATTGAGGATGATGATGACGATGAAAATGCAACATGGAATGGAAACTCTACGCAGCAGATGTGATTGTCTTTATTCCGACACTGTAGATTTTTTGTTGACTGAGGCAGTGTTTCAATATCCATTCCGTATGGTATTACACTCGTTGACCTAAGGATTCTAAGGATTTTATAGTGCTGTGTTAAATTTAATAGTATCTTATCAAGAGTAAATTGATATTAAATTAATATGAAAGATTATGACCACGCATTTATTTATTGGTTATGCAAGAATTGGTTTGATTTTTTTTTAAGAATTTTAAGGATAGAACCTTTATTTAGAATCATGTGTGCACAAAGTTTAAAAGAATACATATTGGTACACTGTAGTTGTGAGTGACAGCTTTAAGTTCATTGTGTATAGGTATATGGTATTGATAGTATGGTGCATGCATTTAAAGTCAGTGGTCCAAAGGAACTGTGAAATTATGTCTTGGTGCACCATCTGTCATGTTTTTTTTTTTTTTTTTTTTTATAAATCACTACTATAGGTGGTCCACAATGGTGAGTGAATGTGATTTGGATAATTCTTGGGGGGAGACGTAGGGTATTGACCTCAGCAACAAATTTGTAAGATATGAGTAAATATTTAAAACTGCATGTTCCTATACGATTCTAATCAAATTTGATGTAAAATGTCCCCTTAAAACAGGGGACTGTGGTATAAACCATATGTCAGTCCGATGAGGGTCAGGAATTTTTTTGAAATTGGACCTTAAAGTTGAATATATTTGTACCTATCTGCAAAAATGCATATTCTTAACAAAGAAGTAAAATTGTGTGAAAGGGATAGAGTATATTATTGTCCTCCTTAGTTCTGAGAGTTGGAAACCATTTTGGGAGGAATTTATGTTGCTTAGAGTTTATGATTTTATTGAATTATTATTATTTGCCTTTCACATGTGCAATTGTCTAATTACTTGATAAGTATGGTATCATTTTCTGGCATTTACCTTTATGGCGATATCAAAAATACCCGTGCCATGATGCTACAATTTCAGTTTGAGGTTGTAAGTTAAGATGATATATGCTTAATAACTTCAGAGTGATAATTTTACCTTCCAAATATGGATAAGGTACCATTATCAGAGTAACAGTTGAATCTATTTTTAGAATCTAAACTGTAGATGTATTAGTTTGTTTACTGTTAACCAGAACTGTTGAGAAAGCATGGCCGGGTATTTTTTAAAAGAACAACAGCAAAATATTTCTTGCTATAATGAATCTATTTCATTAAATATTTGACATAAATTTAATTTAATTTCATGTTTTTGTTTTAAATGGACTAAATATCAGCATTGTCAGTAAAAACTTCCTAGTTAAATTAATATCAAAGAAATTGGTGTGTATACAGTAACAAAGCAGTGCTCGTGTTGCTCCATAGCCCATGGCTGTGGTAATGGTGTAAGTTATGATAAAATTCAGACATTGTTTTTCGTATTAGTAGAACACCAACAGAAAAAAAAGAACAGAATAGCACTTTGATCTATTTTTCATCACTGCCACAAAACCTAATGGAAAAGGAAAAAACAGTATGACCCTAATGAACCAAATGCCTATCTACTCACAATACACAATTACATCTTCTACACCTTGGAGCAGCAAAAAAAACCATTGTAATTTCAAAACTATTTATTACAATCAATGTATTTTCACATTCTCTACATTTAAAACATATTTATTTTACAGATTTAATTTGTTTCAGAAGTGTTTTCACTTGTCACACCTGTTATACGTTCACACGTCACGCGTGTTGTATGTTTACAATAGATTTAGAGGAGTGCGTACTTTATAGGATGATAAAAATCTTGCATTCTTGATACTTGTAAATAATTAAGAAAATGGTAATTGATATAACTAAATATTTAAGATTTGCCTTCAACTTATAAATGAATATTGATATACAAAATGTAAAAAAGAAAAAGAAAATAATAATTCCACATGTTGAAATATTTTGTCTCTAGATGAAAGATGCTGTAATATCATTGTATGCAAAAATATGATCTTGTTGCAAATATCAAGCTGTACAAGTTTTGCTGGTCTGCTAAGAAATAATTTTTTTCATGACATGTGAATTTACCAAAAGTTGAGTCACAACGCAACCAGGATCTCATGAAAATCATCTTGCCTTACTTTGCAACACCATTGATGAATCAGGATATTCATGTATATTATTTGATAAGTAAATACTTGATTGTATTATTCTCGCCAGTTTTTTCAAGGAAAACAATTAAAAGCAATAAAAAAACAATACAATAAATCAATCCTGTCTTTGTTACCAGTAAATAAACGTGTCAAAACAAAGAACCGTCGATGATTAATTGTCGATGGGCTATAACAAATCAAAATAAAGAATGAAATTGATGATAAAAAATAATGCACATACCTTCAATTGGATTGGATTGGTCTTTCAATGTGAATCTGTAATAATAATATATATTTTAATATTTATACAAGGGTATCACATGTAAGTTAATGAACTTTAGTTCAAATCCTTTGTTTATGTCAAGAGAATATATTTAACTAATGATATTTTTTTAAATTTATATGAGAGACTTGAGAGTGACAGGGAAAATTATATGATCTCACTTGGATCAATCGAAAACAAAGGTAAAGAAATCAGCTGGTTACAAGTATGGACCTAAACTTGTATGTAACGCACTAGGGGAATTAAAACATACCAGAAGTAACATCGAATCTTCTTTTGATACCTGCAAAAGGAATATATTCCTACCTCTAAAACGCTTTAAACATCATTATTTACAAACGATCAATTTGTACAATTGTCTAGGCTTTGAGGTACTAAACAATTGATTGAATCGCTTCCAATACAATAGGTCATACCTTTAATAAGTTAACCCTGACCTATTTGCGTTATTGAGATATCTGATGTATTCAATATCACAGACTTCAGTTTGAAATACTTCAAGGACTGAAATTACAGAGTACGACTGCTTCCTTGTGAATAAACATTAAGCATGATTAAACACTCGCATACACGACATTTGTGTTAGGCCGATCATCAAACTTGAGCGAGGGCATTGAACTGACAATATAATGTTGAAGTTTCATAGAAATCTCGACTCGGCTATTCAAAACTATCGTTAAGCTAATGCTGTCTATTGTAGGTTTCGTGTTAAAGGTTGGTATAGTGCACGTGCTTGTTTAAGAAATGTAAGGTAATATAGATATATACGTACATCGTCAACAAACAAAAGCAAAACAGAATTAAAAAAAATGAAGGATGTACGATTTCTAAAAATGGCTCTTCATCAATGAATATCCTCCCGCTGATTTAGAAAACATAATTTCTCAGCTCATCAGAAGAAATGAATAAAGAATCTTATACTTGTCAACTAAGTACACGTAGATTATTGTGTCGTAACCAGGCGATGGCAACCCCAATCATCGTGTGTGAGAGATGCTCTGTTGTCCATGGACACCGTCATCAGATGATTTCATCATCAACAAGGGAACCTCGAACAAACAACCAAACCTATGTGATTTATTACAAATCGGATAATAATTTCATTTGAAAGGTCATTGACAAACACCAGAATATGTCTATTTTTAAATTAGATTCTCATAAGATTAGATAATGTTCTCTCCAACGCCACAATGCTTTATACATATATGATTATGTTTATTATCTTGGTCAGCTTGCTTGGACCGCCATGTGGTATGACCAAGCTTAAGATATATTTCTCTGATAAAGAACAATGCGATGTAAGTAATATCGTCTAACCTTAATGTCATTACCATGCACGGACAATCCACACATCCTCCGACAGAGTCTGACGGTGTGAATTAATAAACACTATATATAATACACATAAAGGTTGTTGTGTAGTGTGCATATTGGGTACAATAAATTCATTTCCAAAGCCCAACGGTTGATATTTATTGCCGTAATTTCCTCAAGTGCTTTTCTGTGTCTGTTAAAACATTTACCTGGCTACTTTTAATTGATTGCGTATAATCAATTTGACACAGTGTCGCATCGATCATACAGTACCGTACTGTAGTATACATCATGACCGATAACCTATAGAGGTAAGGTCTTGGCCGTCCTTTTCTTTCAGTGTCCATTAATAGGTGTAAAATAATTATATTTAATCAGCTATCATTTTCGCCCAATTATTAGCCCGATGCCTGTCATCGATATTGCAGACAAAGGTCAATATGTTGTCGGCTAAATGACATTTTTTAGTATCAAATAGTATATATTTTGAATACATAAATATAAACAATATTTCAAGAATATAAAAGTAAAACAATTTTATTTCAAAATGTTTTACATTACATGCAATCTTCTTGGAAGTATAAACATGTTCCTGGTACGGCGGTTTATTGCAGTATCGCACTATTAGATTCAACAATTTTTAGTTCACCTATTATTCTAATCGCCTTTTGTCCGGCGTTGTCCGTCGTGCGTCTGTAAGCAATTTACATTTTCGACTTCTCAGAAACAACTGAATCAGATTCAATGAAATTTTGCAGACACCTTCAAAGGCCAAAAGTCAACCAAAATTAGGAATTCTATGGTCAGTAGCTCCCAAGAAACTGAGACAGGACAAAAAGCGGTCATATTGACTAAAATTTCAAAAATTATCTCGAGACCCAAATAGTGTAGAATCAAATACTCTTCATAGATGGAAGGGTCTGACAGTGCTTTACCAGGATTTTGAATTTCATGACCCTGAAGTCTCACTTTTGCCCCTAGGGAAATGGTAAACTTTACTATAGTTTATAAATGGAAATCACATTTTTGACTATCATTAGTTGAATTTCTGTTGGATTTAAATCAGTCTGGTTAGAATTCTTTGTACAGGATGACAGTTTGATGGTATGTACACGTTGGCCCTTACTGACCCCGGGGGCTTATGGGCGGTCCAAAAAGGGTCAAATTGACTGAACGTTTTTAAATCCTTTTCTCAAGATCCTAATAAGGTAGGATCAAATATTCTTCATAGAGAAAAGGACCTTAAGGTCCTTTTCTAAAATTGTGAATTTCATGATCCCAAGTCTCCTGTTTGCCCCTGGAATGGGGTAAGCTTTCGTGTTGTTTGTATAGGGAAAGTTTGATAGTATGTACATTTTGGCCTGATTGATCCCCAGGGGCTGATTGGCAGGGCCAAAGAGTCAATTTGCCTCAAATATTTCAGACCTCATATGACCGTTAAGACCCATTGCCCTCATGTAATTTTTAGCTCACCTAGACCGAAGGCCCGGTGAGCTTATGCCAGGGCGTGTCGTCCGTCAATATTGGCTTTAAATCGCTACTAGTCATAAAATACTTACTGTATTTTAACCAAATTTGGTCAGAAACATCCTTGCGGGAAGGGAAACAGATTTTTCATAAATGACGATTCTGACCCCCAGGGACGGGGCCTAATACGGGAAATAGAGGTAATTCCTTTAAATCGCTACTCGTCATAAAGTTATGAATGGATTTGAACCCAATTTGGTCAGAAGCATCCTTGGGGGAAGGGAAACAGATTTTGCATAAATGGTGACTCCCAAGGGATCAAACGGGCGGGGCCCAATAGGAGAAATAGAGGCAATTTCTTTAAATCGCTACTAGCCATAAAGTTATGAATGGATTTGAACCCAATTAAGTCAGAAGCATCCTTGGGGAACAGATTTTGCATAAATGGTAACTGTGACCCTCCATCCCATAACCATGTATAGCATCACTGGACGTTAAGGGATAAACACAATTCTGATGTAAAAATAGGCCTCAGGGTCTTTCCCAAACCCTAAGGGACTTTGTTTCTTTAAACACAATCATGTTGTAAAAACAATCCTTGTAGTCTTTCAGACCCTTAGAGAGTCCGGACTTCGTTATTGCTTTAAAGCATTTGGGATCCCAACACTATAACCATATATAGCATTGTTCGAGATTGACAAATAAAACGTATTGAACATGAACACTATTTTGACGGTTGGTCAAATCCAACCAGGTGAGCGATACAAGCCCCATATGCCTCTTGTTTTTCAACTGAATAATTCTTATCAACAGTAAGCGTTAATTTCTACTAGTTGAACCTTTGTGGTTTCTCCTACAGTGACATCAACAAGTTATGTTAGTGTCAATGTCACTTTTGTCAGGAGAGACATCTGCTGTTTCAGGTAACAATGCCAGCATTCTCCGAATCTTCAATTCGATCAAGTGTTAGAAGCAATATTGGATAGAACATCAAACCTTGAATTATCGCCACTCCCTACCTAACACCCCCATTTTTGCATGTTTATCACATGTCCTCTTGAACAGTGACAGTTGTATCTGTTTCTTGACTACAAAAATAATCAGGTGGTTGTCCTCAATATTTACCTGACCTCGTATTCTATATTCATATATAAGTCCTTTGTCGACTGAAGTATTGTGTTTATCATGAGATACATGTAATTGGTATTTCATGTTTCTGTGCTGGTGTTTTTTCCTAACCTGTCTTCATAACTGAGCAACTGTTCTTTGTATATTGTATATTGATTCTATGCGCTGTATATTCTTGGTGTAGTCATACAAGACATTCGAGAAATTATAAAAGATTGTATGACATAGCATATATGTTTTGATTGCTCTGATTTGTCTTTTGTGAAAAACTAGAAGATGAATACCACTTTACAATTTAACTTTCCTTACACAGTATACGGTCATAAGGTCAAACTATTTACATCTTGTACATCGGTATTACTATGCCCATCTTAATTTTAATAAAGGGACTAATCTGTAAAACAAAATCCCTATTGGAAAATATTATCAGGCGTTATATCCTAAAAAAATACTTTCCTTTGATTAAGTAGGTCCTACACGAATGCATATGTTACCGATCGTAATCATAACTCTGTACGGACTCGTCACTCACACCCATGTGTCTCCATTGGGCTTTCTCGTGTAGCATTCTTTACAAACATAAACCTAAGTAAACAGTTTAAAAGTCGTAACCATATACTCATATCATATGTTTACGGTAAAGGCACGTGCATCTCTATATCTTAAACCCATTTGACTATTTAAAAGAAGAAATAATCTTTTAATGAGTATAAAATCTACAGTTATAGTCACTTAATTTTAATGAAATGTATCCTCTACAAATGACCAAAAAAATAAGTGTTGGCAAGTTTTATGTACCGTATTTAAGGGAAATAAAATTACAAACAAATAAAAAAAAAATGCTGTGTTATGGCATTTAGTAAAAAAACAACATTTATTACGGCTAAATCTAAATAACTGTATTCCACACTGTGGCGTCTTATATTTATAATAGTTATAATATCGTTGTTGTTCCAGTCCCTCGTCTATTGTGTTTAATTACAGTGCAAATTGTTATTAGAATGATTGTAGTTATATTGTACTTTTCTTATGTAACTTTGACATCTTACATTTGTCTGACATTAAGTAATCATATATCTAACCATTCCTGGACTATTGTACATGTACATTGTCCTGTATGTTATTGTTTTCATTATTATCATATTGCTTACTTTTCCATTTTCTGATTAAAGAAAGATCATCCTTCATATGCCCCATCTGACATACCACTATACTTATTTTACCTTTTTACTTTACAGGCTCCATGCCAGTTGATAATCTGACTGTCGCCATGATGTTGCACTAACGTTTATACATATTTAAGCCATTGGTTCAATTCTTAGCAGTGATCATAAAGTTCTCCTGTTCTATAATTAGCTGTTCTATGATTTAACAAATAGGCGTGATACACAAGCCAACCGATGTGACAGAAATCTTTTTCATTTCAGCTAAGCCTAATATTAAATGTTATGATATCAAAACATGAATAGCTATGAATAGGACCTACTGTACAGTACCTGGAGGGCAATTGATATGTAGTGCGAGTCGTCCCATTTGTTTGTTAAGATTTCTTTTCTTATGCTCAGGTTGACATAGTGATCATTCTCAACAATTTTTCCAATGTCGATTTCCTGCAGTTTTGATTTTGTTTTGTCACTTTTTTGATAAAATGTCATCCCTTATTTTCAGCCAGTAAACTTTTCATGGAAACAACATTTTCAATCGAATAGAAAGTTTACTATATCCCGATACCGACACATGTATCCAGATGAGTCGATGTACATATACCTAGCATGAAAATCTGACGACTGAAACAGTATTAAGAACAAACGTCGAATGATAATATATATAGAGGATATCTAACAGTGTCTTCAGTAATACCAAATATATTTCACGAGTTGGGCTAATATTTTGATATTTTTCACGAGTGCGCAGCCGCATGGAACACATCCACAACAGCACAGGGCAACCCGTTTTCCTAATAGAGAAACAGACGTCCCGTGCTGGAATCGAACTTCACTTCTCATTTGCAGCAAAGTTGCTTGATCTGATGATCTACTGACAGAACTATCCAGAAGACAACTTTGTAATCTCCTTCTTAAAACCTTATGTTAAAGTAGCGTGTCCTCTTTCCGGTTAATATTTCTCCTGGTTGTAGCAATACAAGTATACATTTTGTTATAAAAACACATAGATATTTATAATGCTATTCAAAATGTTGTAATCCTACTGTATTTTCCGATGGTAGCCATATTGCTAAGCTCACACATCTCAATGATACCTTTAAAAACACACTGTTGTTTTGTCGGACAATGAAACAACTGCTAGTTCGTTTATAGTACTCTTAGTGATGACGGTTATATATCTTAGAACTCAAGATACCCTGTCGAACAACATTTTACAAGGTACATCAAAGAGCTGAAACACTTCATTGTGACGTAAACTGGTTCATAACTATGACAGATGCGTTATACAGGCATTCATTCGGACTTATTTACGTCTGTCTACCAGCAGACCCCCGTGCACCTATGTACCTGTGGCATATTGCATATACTGTTTACACGTACTGCCTTTCCATATTGTTTTCACTTACAGTAAGACACGAAATTGCTGAGCGTCAATATTTTATAACAAGTAAGAATGGTATAATACGTGTGTCTGGACACACAGTTATGGATACAGTTAATCCACATGTTGAAGAAGTAATGTTAGGAAAGGCTTGTGATGACGCACGCCGTTACAAACAGGGCTGTAACTCCTAACTAGACTTCATCCTCTTCAACATCTGTCTCGCATACAGACAATTATACTAACATGTGTTGTCTATTTGTTTCAACAATCAGTTTCTACCTCTAGGTGTTTTGTTTACACCTATTGGGTTTTATGTATCTCCATAGATTACCAATGAATATCCCAATAGACCAGAATACCTTAACATATCTGGTAAACAATTTAAACTGAATCGGCATCTGAAAATATTGCTTTCCAGTGCGAAGACTAAATACATATGTTCAAAATATAGTGTTTTATATAATAATTACCGAGTTATAATTAGTACATAGAACATTTTCCAACGATGCGAGCAAAATGAATGGAAACTAAATGCGGAAAGCAAAATACAATTACTTCAATCAGCACAATTGGAAACAGGAAAGGTGATAAACTTAGTGCTATAAGTGTATTGTATCAGCATTGTTACAACAATGATGATGGGAAAACCACGCTCTTGGGCCAATGTTCTCCGGATGAGGGATCTGTCTACTTAGGTAGATAGGATAGAAAAGCGTTTTGCCGGTTTTATGTATTCTGTCACGTATGTACAGACGATAAAAGGCAGATATTTGAAATATTAGTGATAATGTCCCGGCCCCATCACCATTGTAAAGAGTTTGTACACGTGGACAAGGATTTCGTGTTTTCCACTTTTTTATGCAAGAAACCTTTACCTTTCTGCTGCTCCGTTTAGTTTTGAAATTATGTTTATTTGATTCCAACTGCTTTGAGCGCTGATATTAAGGCTTTGCGCTATCCTACTGTTCTATTATCACCCGATATGGTGTCGTTCTCTCGAATAAAATATCCGAGTAAATATCCTAATTAGGACTTTAGCGTCAGTGAGTTAATTTGTATTGTGACTTCCATTTACAATAACAGAAATGCGTGACTTTCTCTGCAATGAATTGATATCAAATTTCATTACCATCTACGCGGAGACTGAACATCAGCGTAATAACCATCTTTGTACCCTGTGTTTTAAATCATTCTCTAGTTGTTGTAGAATCAAAGCTGTTTTCATGCTGATATTTTTTAGATTGTTTATGACGCCTGATTAAATCAATAGTGATTATCCATCTATAGAAACTATCCCTTTTTATTGATCGTATATACTCAGCATGTATTTCCCAAGAACAAATGGCTATTTTTCGTTTTATTGATTCACGTGTGACAACAGGTTGTATTGCTAAGGAATCCTTACAAACATTCCAAGAAGAAAGATTTTCATACCATTAAATGCAAAATGGTGTTCAAAGGTGATAGAAACTCACGTGCAGTTTTTACAAAATATAGACTCAAACATGCACTATCGATTGAAGGTTATTAATTGCTAGAATGGTATTTAATAGTTTTATTATTGCGATAATAAAGCTGTATCAGATGCAAATTCATCCATAAATAAAATGGATTTATAAAAACGATGGAACATTTTAGTATGTAGTCAAAAATCAAAGTAAGATTTAATAGCTCTTGAAAAAAGATAACATAAAATTTCAAAAAAAGGAAATGAGAGTGAGAAAAGTTACGTTTGTACATTGATGAAACATGTTCGCAATAATAATGAATCCCTATGAATGTGTTGGCACTTTTATGACACCTTTTCTCACCAACATCACTCAGTAGGATTCTCTGCTAATAGATAATTGCCAATTATTCTGTAAAACGTTTATTTCCCAACAATTACTAGTCGATCTACTTAGGTCGGAGATTATACTGAATCAGATATCAGGCGAAAATATCGTTATATTGTTCTTGGCCGGGATTTAATCATGAGAGATATATCTTCTTTAATAATGTGGGTAACCTAGAAACTGCCTGTTCAAAAAATGTCATTAGCACCGAGCTTGTTCCCAGTACACGACCCATCTTTGTATCGATATTAGCAGGAGGCACTTCAACCTCGCTTTCCCCTTATGTTACAGCGACACATCAATACACACACTGATTACCAGACCTAGAGGCCGGGTTGTTAATTTTTACTTTAAAGCTTTTTACCAGAAGGACATTACACCAATCCATTCGGCGTTCTCTCGTTGTAGCTGGCTAGTCTCTCCCCAGTGATGACGCGCAGAGGATGAGGCGATGTAGCCTCGATCGTTATAGTGCCCAAGCTTTTGTCGGCTGCAAGAGCTGATATTATCATTACCTGTCGTCCACTTGGTGTGTCAATATACAGCTAGTACGCTACACACCATGGCGGGATATAGTAAAACGTAGTAAGATTATCGCGGAGGACGAGGCCACCGATACACTGCACGGTCTTCGTGCTGTCTCCGGTCCTGTCGATTTTCAACTCCCAGTTTCAAATTGTTCATTTACATTTGATGTGTGATTGAAGAATTAAGGACGGACTGTCGATTTTTGACATCATTTTTGTTGGGATGTCGGAACGATGCGATGGACAAACACAAAAAGTCTAAATGGTAAGAGTTTGTTTTCTTTAGTATTGATTAATGTTTTGTTAGTTTATTTTCTGAATATATCTATAACACCAAATTGACCAAAGGATAGATAGTGATTTATCGGCATGGCAACTATTCTTTTAAATACTTCAATGTATGATGTTAAAAATATCAATACCAAAATATGAATTCCCTTTTATTT
This sequence comes from Pecten maximus, assembly GCF_902652985.1. Lineage (NCBI taxonomy): Eukaryota > Metazoa > Mollusca > Bivalvia > Pectinida > Pectinidae > Pecten > Pecten maximus. The sequence continues at coordinate 26,097,240 of NC_047016.1, read as the reverse complement.
GAAAACATGTAGAGGTTATAGGTTTAAAGACATGAAATAATATCGACGGCTTGGATGCTTTATACATTTATCTTCTTTAATATTTTTCACCCATATCATGTTCTATCATACTATTACATACTCTGATATCTAAATCTGATATAACATATCATCACGATAAAAAGAAGTTTCATACGGTATAGATTGGTTAGAAACATACACTATAGATAATAATGATAAAAATCTCCGTCAAAATCGCGAGACTCACTTCTGGCTCCTGCAATATTCCCAAACAAGACGTAGAGAAAAATTTTCTTTATAAAGAACTGCATTAGCCTAATTAGCCACTGTATGATCATGAAGAAGCATATTGCATGTTTGTTCTTATCATCAGAATTTGCGGATTTCTGAGAGCTACAGTTAATAACAGAGCGATGTCTATCGCAGTGAATAAGCTCAGGAAGAATGAAAATGAAATCTAGATGGATATATAATTTCACGTTTGTTTGGGGAATTAATCTGGTTATATACCTCGTGAAATTAAAATTCCTTGAATGTGTATATGTGTGATATTACTATATTGATCAAAAACATGAAACATGAACAAATAACGTCATAAAGGATATCATTTCTCGGGTTCAAAAAGAAATTAAAAACATGGATGGATTCGACGCAGATGTTTCTTAATTTATCGATGCGTTCGGCAATGAATCACTGAGGTACTTAACGGTAAAGCCTTTCCTTTGTTACTCAAAAACATAGTAAACATTTCCTTGCTACTCCAAAACAATTTATATTACAGTTTAAGAAAGTAAGTGATCTGGTATAGACATCACAAACATATGTAATTATCTAAGACATGTTTCCTGATGGTTGGTGATTAAATCGACACTTTGTTTAAATATAAGTACGAGCCTATTTATATACTAAACACGGCAGTCATAGCCTTGTCTTACACCCCATGACCCGCAGGCCCGCCCAACATAAATAATCTGAGTTCCCCTTTATAAGCGATACGTGATGGATTAAACTTGATCTACAAATCGTCCATTTCAGCGAGATTCTGGTGAACTAACGTGACAACCTCCTAAAATGGAGTGTCGATTTGGGCCATTCTGTATCCTCTCAATAATCAGCTCATTGTTATGTTATTCAAAACATCAGATTTTTTTTTTTTTTTTTTTTTATCAAAAAAATGGAAGCTTGAAGTAGGGGATGTATTTCATTACTCTATTGCTTTGTCTACACACGTAATAATAAGACTGTAGTTTGTTGTATTAACTGTTAAATAAGTATAATGATTTGAAACCCAGTTTTGAAGAAAAAATGTCAAAGATTGAATGTAATTTGAAGTTTTTATAGACCGTTTTGTCATAACAATATCTAAGCAGTTCACAATTGCGTGGCCTTTAGCAATCTGTCAATGCCTTTCTCATCTCTCTGGAGAGCGTACAACCAGAGCTGCCACTTAACACCGAACATTTTTTCACAGTACAATCATTTGAAATTGGTGACTCCATTACGGTAGTTAGTCACTAATGAAATAAATAGGAACAACTTTTAAACTGACCAAGCAGATGTTCGTAAAAATGAATAAATAGAAACTGATCAATAGACGCACTTTATCACCAATCAATTTTTCCACAGAATAATAATTTGAAATTAGTGATGCCATTAAGATATTGCGTTAATAAAAAAAAAATAGGAACAACCTTTAGTCTGACAATGCTGCTTTAGGTGTTTTTACACGTGATTGTTTACCATAGTTTATTGAAGTGAGGATGTGACAATAACCACCATATTTTATTTAATTAATGTTGTGGCAATGCTATCAGAGGAAGTAAACATTGTTGTAACAAGGTCAGTACTAGTATGTTAAAGTGAATTCCAAGCAGTGGTGCTATACACAGTTGAAAAAAATGTATATATATATATAAGTAGCAAACAGAGGTTGTGAACAATTAATTTAACGCATCGTTGATGATGCGCAAAGAGCGATCAATACATCTCGATTGTAATCTATGCATTTTAAGCGAAATGTTACACAAAGGAGTAATTTAACCAGCTATATTATCAAAATTATAATAGAGAAACATTTCTGGGATGTTGAGATGAGTGGTTCTAATGGTCCTTAAACGTGTGAAGCGTGTTCGTCTGGGATTCAGAAACACCGTATTCTCTACTGTCGGTTGATGTAATAGCTAGAGATAATGGTTTTCTGTAATGTGTGGTGTGTATAATACCATGACATTATCAATTAATGAAGGCTACATTTTTTTAATAATTATAACGTGTAGCTGTTGGTGAGAACCAAATAGGCATCAACTAAACGCTGCGATATCCTGAGAGTAAAATACAATATTTGCGCATATTCTATGCTGATTAAACAGTGGATTTCGTTTTGGTTTTCATCCATTTTTCGTTTTGTCTCACAGATAGTTAAATGTAAAACTTCCTACTGTACAAACCTGAAACAACAAAACTGGCCATGGATGTATCAACAATGTACACATTGACATTACATACCTTCAAGGTATACATACACAATACGCTTTTTCGCTTTTTAAACAATTTTATCATAACAATAATCAAAACCTCTTAATTAGACAAAAACATTTTTACACTTCCTCGAACCGCGGCGACCATGCAGTAAGTGGTGTCAACTTTCAGCATATAAACCATAAGAACTGACAACCTGAAGAAGATTTCGGGGAAACTAATTCAAGTCCATATTATCGGGTTACATTCTACTCTAACAGCCAGCAGTATCTCCTGTTGAACATTATAAATGCCTTTAGGAACTTTCAATTGCTCTTAATTGATCATTATATGTTATAACTAACAGCAGACTTGTACTTAACATATAATTTAAACTATTTCATATCGTCAACTGTTATACGAATATATTCAATTTCTAACTCTGTTCGGCAACTTCAGCTTAGCTAATAATTCCAACATAAAACCTATTTACGGAGGTCTCCTTGCAGCTAACTCTATGATAAAGAGACACACTCGTTTTATCTGCGTACGCCTCCATAACAATGCCGTATTTAGGTCAAGGCAACAAGGCAACTGAACAAGGATTTTACCTTGTAGCATTTAATTTCTGAATATGTTTAGCGATATAATAAAAGTTAAACAAACGAAAAAAAACTACAAAATGCAATGCCACATTGTTGATATATGCAGGGGACAGAAGTTTTGCATTTTGTATCTGGTAGATGAACCAAATTATTCCATACAGCCTTTTTCTCCTATTAAATCGCCTTAGTGACTAGGGATGGAAGGCATGAACATCCAGGAAAATCCGAATCGGCCTCAACGTTACAATATAGAGAAACAAAACACGTGTTATACGACAAAATCTTTTCTGTCGAGTATTACCATTCCTTGTAGGTCTTATCTTGCATGTGCTGGAAACAACTCATTATTGATATCAATTTCAATAGTATATTAATGCTAGCACGTACGCGGAGTTTCCATATATGCTGTACAAATATTTGTTGTATTTGATGAAGTAGTTCATGTTGTCAATGAGATAGACGTTTGCGTGTCACGAGATGCAGTCGTATAAACCATCGTGTTTTCAACATCAGTTGTGTTTCATGGATATCGGTATGATCGATTCTCGACTGAATTCAAGACTTGTTTTTCCGTCATGCTCCACTGATACCCAAATAAATACAGATAATTTGGTTGACGTCATTCTTACACTAAAACTGTCGTTTGCATATCGATTGGCCAATTTTCGTTATGCATAGCACAAACATACATTGTACGATGTATAATACAATGTATTTGATTATATACGTGTGTATATTTTGAAGTAATATGATTTGTAAATGTAATCTTAATGTACATGTTAATGTGATATACCTTTTTTGTGAAAGTTAATTCGTATAACATTTAATTTACTGATTTCACAATTAATATATTTACAAGTTTAACGAATATTCCATTCGATGTTCTTTTACTGGGTTTATCATCCCGTTGACGGTCAGGTAGTTTTAAGACGAAGTCTTTTGTAGCTAGTGGCTACCTCACTGAACAACATACGCGAGACTTATCACAGGTTGTCTAAAACAATTGAAGAAAAGTGTCCTGCCCAAGGACACAGTCATCCGTTTCCTGGCATTTAACAAGCCCGTGAGGGCCTCGAACTGATACCACAGTCACCCTAGGTTGTATTAATCAAGTGTTCTACCAACCAATACAGCAAGGATAACCTCCTTCGATTAATATGTGACGATACTAAGATAAAAGTAGATGTATATAAATCAATAATTGTATCAGTATACATTTGTATTTACCTTAATAATAATTGAAATATTTATCAAAAATCTAAATTAAGTAGATGTCAACAAAGTATGACAATACACTACATATATAGTATGTCGATGTCACAAGTATATTCCACTAATTATATCTCTTTCAACAAAATAACACACGTTTTCAACTGAAAGCATTCAATGTATAGAATATATGTGGTTTCACTTTGTCATTATCCATGCACTGTTTCATCTGCCGGGCACATATTATGTACTGTGAACTGTATGGACTATTGCTACTGCTAGTCACATATTATGTACTGTGAACTGTATGGACTATTTCTACTGCTAGTCACATATTATGTACTGTGAACTGTATGGACTATTTCTACTGCTAGTCACATATTATGTACTGTGAACTGTATGGACTATTGCTACTGCTAGTCACATATTATGTACTGTGAACTGTATGGACTATTTCTACTGCCAGTCACATATTCTGTACTGTGAACTGTATGGACTATTTCTACTGCCAGTCACATATTCTGTACTGTGAACTGTATGGACTATTGCTACTGCTAGTCACATATTCTGTACTGTGAACTGTATGGACTATTGCTACTGCCAGTCACATATACTGTACTGTGAACTGTATGGACTATTTCTACTGCCAGTCACATATACTGTACTGTGAACTGTATGGACTATTTCTACTGCCAGTCACATATTCTGTACTGTAAACTGTACGGACTATTTCTACTGCTAGTCACATATTATGTACTGTGAACTGTATGGACTATTTCTACTGCTAGTCACATATTATGTACTGTGAACTGTATGGACTATTGCTACTGCCAGTCACATATACTGTTCTGTGAACTGTATGTACTATTTCTACTGCCATTCACATATTATGTACTGTGAACTGTATGGACTATTGCTACTGCCATTCACATATTATGTACTGTGAACTGTATGGACTATTGCTACTGCCAGTCACATATACTGTTCTGTGAACTGTATGTACTATTTCTACTGCCATTCACATATTATGTACTGTGAACTGTATGGACTATTGCTACTGCCAGTCACATATTATGTACTGTGAACTGTATGGACTATTTCTACTGCCAGTCACATATTTTGTACTGTCAACTGTATGGACTATTTCTACTGCTAGTCACATATTCTGTACTGTCAACTGTATGGACTATTTCTACTGCCAGTCACATATTCTGTACTGTAAACTGTATGGACTATTTCTACTGCTAGTCACATATTCTGTATTGTGAACTGTATGGACTATTTCTACTGCTAGTCACATATTCTGTATTGTGAACTGTATGGACTATTTCTACTGCTAGTCACATATTCTGTATTGTGAACTGTATGGACTATTTCTACTGCCAGTCACATATTCTGTACTGTGAACTGTATGGACTATTTCTACTGCTAGTCACATATTCTGTACTGTAAACTGTATGGACTATTTCTACTGCTAGTCACATATTCTGTATTGTGAACTGTATGGACTATTTCTACTGCCAATCTGATATTCTGTACTGTGAACTGTATGTACTATTTCTACTGCTAGTCACATATTCTGTACTGTGAACTGTATGGACTATTTCTACTGCCAGTCACATATTCTGTACTGTAAACTGTATGGACTATTTCTACTGCTAGTCACATATTCTGTACTGTGAACTGTATGGACTATTTCTACTGCCAGTCACATATACTGTACTGTGAACTGTGTGGACTATTTCTACTGCCAATCTAAATTCTGTACTGAACTCTATGGATAATTGCTTCTGTTATACATATGTGGCATCCTACTGCGCTTGTGTCACTATTGGGACACGATATGGTTTTTTTCGATATTTGTCTGTATTAGCATGTTAGGACCTGGAGAATACAGTGTAAGGTAATTATCCGTAGGGAATAATGTATTAACTCTCGTTGTTTCATTGCAACATACGTGATATACAATTCAGAACTGGTACCACAACATAGCAATAATACTGTTTGGGAATTAAAAATATATATTTACCAACATGTTGCATGGTAGTCAGATATTAGTATAGTAATCGATAATAACATCCGGGTATACTCGTGTATGTTTAAAATCTTGTTAAATCACTATTTATAATAATAACATCGATAAAGGTCACTACTTAAACGATTAACCTTATCTAAACCGTGCTTATACACAAACGATCAATGTATAGACATGTTCCTATTTTGATATATTTGTCCTATCCAACAGTAATGACAGTAAAATTATCCATAGTCGTATCTCGAATGATTTTACCATTTTGATGTTTCAGATGAATGAGATACTTATAACGGGCGACATTCTATTTATATGTCACCCAAATTGTATTCATATCGACTGCAACTATCGTTTGGTAACAGTTCAATGCTTATATTTACATTCATAAAGATATTTTGATTCACTGCAGCTTATGACGCGTATGAATTTGCCGCTTACCATATCACTGATGTCATCAAGATCAAATACCGGAACAGTCGACATGTCCAGAAGGAATAATATAGTCCCTCCCGTTGTTGCTAATAGAAAACACATAAAATGTTGGTTTTTTTTGCACAAATTTTGCTTTATCATATCCTATTTCGTAACGTTTGAAGATATCGTGAAATTGTTCATAATTGCATAATTTCTGATTGTTTATAATGTTTTTTTTCTGCGCAATGATATACGGTTATCATTAAAATGTGGTACGGCGTTGAACGAGTATTGAACCGGATAGACTCGTTTCATTTGAAACACTTATGTTTCTATCGACTGGATTTACGTTATTTTTCAGAAGAATATCTGCTCTTAATTAAGTTCTAAATGAAAGTCTTCTTGACAGTAGCTCAAAATGATTTAAAAGATATTTTGTTTGAAACAGATTCTAGTCTAACCGGTCACATCAGTGTCGCATAACTTAGCAGACGATGTTCAACTTCACAAGGGCTCGATTACAAGGGCTCGATTTTGGAGTAAGTTAGACCTTTGACATCAGTGAATAACAACACTAAAGTCCAGTATACATACACATCCGGAAACCATGTCGATATTCTCGATTTTTTTTTATATATATAAACGCTTGACTTTCAACGTTGCCGTGTCTTGCATTTCTCAAAATTATATTTTTTTGTGGTTGCTTATGTAAATAAATGCTAGCATTTAAACTCTTTAGGCAGAATGCTTTTTAACCTACAGCACCTGGAGCTGTATTCCTACACTGACCGAATCACTGTTATACAGTCTCATAACTACTATCTAGTTTTCTAACCACATATAGGCAAATGCAACACAGAATGTAAATATTAAAACATTCACCTCGCTTTACCCCGCTTTATGGAGAAATAACATATACGACTTACACCATTTACAATGTATAATTTGTTTTAGAACGTTTTATTTCTGAAACTGACTGAATTTCAAGACATGCTGCCTTCAGTTTTTCAAAATTCCAAACTGAAAACTATTACACTTAATCCAAATCTTGCTTTCTCTATAACTTTCCAAAGATAAAAGAAAGTTTAAGAGAGACTTCAACCTTATTCACAAAATGTCGAATGTCATTTCTTTATAATTCCATTCTGTGTTGCCTTTGCCTATGTGTCATTATTAAACGATATCTACAAATATATATGGAATATATGGTGATGCAAAATTTGTGCAAAAACCATTTTAGGTGCTTTGCTATTAATAACAACAGTACTATATTACTCTTTCTGGAAATATCGGATGTTTCGGTATTTGCGCTTGATGAAGTCAGCGATATTTTAAGCGGCAAATTCAAACGCGTCATAAGCTACAGTAAATAAAACAAATATTTATGAATGTAAACATATTTTCCCCGCCGTAAGGGCGACATGAAATATTTATCTGTCACCCTAATTTATTCATATCGCCAGTATAATACAATTTGGTAACAATTCAGTTCTTAAATGTACGATTTACGTCCCTTATATTTGACCACGGCATCGTTGTTTGTATTATGCCAACGAGGGGACAATATATGTATATCATCAATATCATACAAACGAGGGGGTGACTTGGCAAAGCTTAACGGTAAAGTATCAATATCATACAAACGAGGGGGCGACTTGGCAACGCTTAACGGTAAAGTATCAATATCATACACGAGGGGCGACTTGGCAAAGCTTAACGGTAAATTACCAATATCATAAAAACGAGAGGGTGAATTGGCAAAGCTTAACGGTATATTATCAATATCATACAAACGAGGGGGTGACTTGGCAAAGCTTAACGGTATATTATCAATATCATACAAACGAGGGGGTGAATTGGCAAAGCTTAACGGTATATTATCAATATCATACAAACGAGGGGGTGAATTGGCAAAGCTTAACGGTACATTATCAATATCATACAACGACGGGGCGACTTGGCAAAGCTTAACGGTATATTATCAATAGCATACAACGACGGGGCGACTTGGCAAAGCTTAACGGTAAATAATCAATATCATACAAACGAGGGAGCGACTTGGCAAAGCTTAACGGTAAGTTATCAATATCATACAAACGAGGGGCGACTTGGCAAAGCTTAACGGTAAATTACCAATATCATACAAACGAGGGGGCGACTTGGCAAAGCTTAACGGTACATTACCAATATCATACAAACGAGGGAGCGACTTGGCAAAGCTTAACGCTATATCATCAATATCATACAAACGAGGGGCGACTTAGCAGAACATAACGGTATATTATCAATATCATACAACGAGGGGGCGACTTGGCAAAGCTTAACGTTATATCATCAATATCATACAACGAGGGGGCGACTTGGCAAAGCTTAACGTTATATCATCAATATCATACAAACGAGGGGCGACTTGGCAAAGCTGAAAAAGTATATTATCAATATTATCTAATTTCAAGATAGTATGTTACAAAATTCATTTGGGTAATACTGTTGAATTTGAGACACTTGGACGTACTTGTACTTTGAGTCACATTAAATTGTTAGGAGAAGGTTACTGTGGTCTCATCTGTGCTGAAATGATGTCACTATGCTCTCATCTGTGCTGAAATGATGTCAGTGTGGTCTCATCTTTACTGAAATGATGTGACTGTGGTCTCATCTGTGCTGAAATGATGTCACTATGCTCTCATCTGTGCTAAAATGATGTCAGTGTGGTCTCATCTTTACTGAAATGATGTCACTGTGGTCTCATCTGTGCTAAAATGATGTCACTATGCTCTCATCTGTGCTGAAATGGTGTCATTAAGGTTTCATCTGTACTGAAATGATGCCACTGTGGTCTCATATGTACTGACATGATGTCACTATGCTCTCATCTGTGCTGAAATGATGTCACTATGCTCTCATCTGTACTGAAATGATGTCACTATGCTCTCATCTGTACTGAAATGATGTCACGGTGGTCTCATCTGTACTGAAATGATGTCACTATGCTCTCATCTGTACTGAAATGATCTCACTGTGGTCTCATCTGTACTGAAATGATGTCACTGTGGTCTCATCTGTACTGAAATGATGTCACTGTGGTCTGATCCGTACTGAAATTATCTCACTGTGGTCTCATCTGTACTGAAATGATGTCACTGTGGTCTCATATGTACTGAAATGATGTCACTGTAGTCTCATCTGTACTGAAATGATGTCACTGTGCTCTCATCTGTACTGAAATGATCTCACTGTGGTCTCATCTGTACTGAAATGATGTCACTGTGGTCTCATATGTACTGAAATGATGTCACTGTGGTCTCATCTGTACTGAAATGATGTCACTGTGGTCTCATCTGTACTGAAATGATGTCACTGTGGTCTCATCTGTACTGAAATGATGTCACTGTGGTCTCATCTCTACTGAAATGATGTCACTGTGGTCTGATCCGTACTGAAATTATCTCACTGTGGTCTCATCTGTATTGAAATGATGTCACTGTGGTCTCATATGTACTGAAATGATGTCACTGTAGTCTCATCTGTACTGAAATGATGTCACTGTGGTCTCATCTGTACTGAAATGATGTCACTGTGGTCTCATATGTACTGGAATGATGTCACTGTGGTCTCATCTCTACTGAAATGATGTCACTATGCTCTCATCTGTACTGAAATGATGTCACTGGGGTCTTATCTGTACTGAAATGATGTCACTATGGTTTCATCCGTACTGAAATGATGTCACTGTGGTCTCATCTGTACTGAAATGATGTCACTGTGGTCTCATCCGTACTGAAATGATGTCACTGTGGTCTCATCTGTACTGAAATGATGTCACTGTGGTCTCATTTGTACTGAAATGATATCACTGTGGTCTCATTTGTACTGAAATGATATCACTTTGGTCTCATCTGTACTGAAATGATGTCATTGTGGTCTCATCTGTACTGAAATGATGTCACTGTGGTCTCATCTGTAGTAAAAAAAAAAGGGACCAGACTGTGGTGACGATTTATTAAGTACCAGTGACTTTTCAATCATCGTTTTACTCAATGTTTTCAAACAGAATATTGTTAATTCTTTTCGTATGAACACATATTGTTTCCTGTTAATTATCTGGTGGGTGAAAAGTGTTGATGAAAGACACCCTTCAAATGAGATTATCACTTGTATTATATACAATAGCACAACTGAAAATAATCTATATTTGAAAAAAATCAATACAAGTCAACGCTTCTCAAACAAACTGTTTTACAAACTGACAAATGGTAACCTTAAACACGTTGTCACCATGGTAACGATATCATTGCTACTGTCTGAGACTCATAAGGGAGTGGCGTTTGTTTTGTACGGATAATATATAAATGTGTAAACGGTGATTAATTATCCAATTCAATGTTTTTCGTTTGAATTGCAAAAACAATCATATACGCATGTTCAATATGCTTTTAACCAATGATATGCTGCTATGCATAACATTTTGGGTTGACTATAATTGCCACGATGTAAACTTAATTTAGATAACGATTTACACGTATAATTGTATGATATCACACATTATTTCACTTTATGAATCATACAGGGGAAAAAAGTCTAAATCTGCAAAGAAACAAATATGTATGTATTGTCCACCAATAGACAGGTATATGTCTTATAAATGTGGTGCTGATACACCTATATAAAACCCACTGACTACTAACTTTAAATGTGGAAATACACTTTGATGGAAATATACTATACTCAGTAGAATTAGATTTCTATAACAAAATCCTAAGTCATTGATCGAAAAAATAATTACATCCTACTAAAGACGAAAGAACTCGCATAAGAACGTAGTATACCGACGATATCAGGAATAATCACAGACGTCTGGGAATAGACGTATCTGATGATAAGGAAATACTGTATGTTATTATGAATAATGCATATCCAAGGATGACAATTCCGTATCCACGTAATGTCAAATACATGTATTATCATGTTGCAAATTGAATGCCTACAACTTATCTGACAATTAAACCTCTCTGTGTGATGCGATGGATTTAGGATGGATTCACTAGGAGGATGTAACAGACAATGGAATTCGTGTGTTATGACTTAAGTAAAGCAGGCACAGTTCGAATCTGATGAATGTTTGCTTTATTCTCAATTAATATGAATATCTGTGTTTAGACGGGATTTGGCCGTCCGGACATGGAAAATAAAGATTTGACGTAGATTGCGTACATAACACGCCATTGTCAAGTTCAGCAACATCGTGTTCGGCACAACGGGGGGAAGACGAACATTTAGACTACATGTCTTCGGTGACAACGTTAAAATAGCTCTATAGCCTACATCTCTTTAGTGACTAACATCCACTTATCCTATAGACTACATGTCTTTTGTGACAAGCATCCAATTGCTCTGCAGACTACATGTCGTTGGTGACAAGCATCCAATTGCCCTATAGACTAAATGTCGTTGGTGACAAGCATCCAATTGCTCTGCAGACTACATGCCGTTGGTGACAAACATCCAATTGCCCTAAAGACTACATGTCTTTGTTGACAATCATCCAATTGTCCTATAGACTACATGTCGTTGGTGACAAACATTTAATTGCCCTGTACACTACATAGCTTTGGTGACAAGCATCCAATTGCTCTGCAGACTACATGCCGTTGGTGACAAACATCCAATTGCCCTAAAGACTACATGTCTTTGGTGACAATCATCCAATTGTCCTGTAGACTACATGTCGTTAGTGACAAACATCCAATTGCCCTGTCGACTACATATCTTTGGTGACAAGCATCCAATTGCCCTGTAGACTACATATCTTTGGTGACAAGCATCCAATTGCCCTGTAGACTACATAGCGTTGGTGACAGTCATCCACTTGCCCGATAGAAACCATGTCATTGATGGCAAACATCCAATTTCCTCATTGACTATATGCCGTTGATGACAAACATACAACTGCCTTATAAACTATATCGTTCATGACAAACATCAATTTGTCCTCTAGGACACTGACATCAACAGTCAGCACTTTGTATGTGTAAATGTTCCTGTACACTTTGAATTGAAAAAAAAACACGGAATTAAACGTTATCAGTCATTCAGCCATCCAACTTTTGACTGGTGTCAGTGCCATAAGTCTTTCATGTGAAGCTGTAACACTTCACAAATTGCTGCGTCGGTTTATATACCCTATATAACCGTACCAGCTTGTGAATGCTAATATGATACATATTAGCAACAGTAAACTGTAACAGTTCATTTAAAGAATAATTCTATATTTTGCGTACGCATAAATTTCCCCGAAATATCAACCACTCGATAAAAACATGAACAATAATTATGTTCAACATTGCCATACGCAGTTGACGCGTTCAACAGCTAAGACATAGTTATATCACGTAAAGGACTCCATTCGATTGTGATAATAAGCCAAAATTATGGTTCGATGTGTACAGATTTATATCAATGTTAAAGCTTCAGTTTGTTTAATATGGTATCAACAATGAAAATTATACTGTTTTCCTAAATGAAATATTGATTTCTCGTGAAATATTTTAATCGATAATTGTTTTTCAGATATTGGTGGATAGATAAATGCTTTCATACGAGCATGCCTGACGCCTACTGCTGCTTTATGTATTGGATACTTCCCACTTAGGAACGCTGTCCATCAAATTACCGCTCGATACAGACACGAAAACAGCCACCAGCCAGTAAGCTTTAACTTTCTAATGGCGCACTATTACTGCATAGCGCAGATGCTATTTTTGTTACGATGATATAAAATCCTTTGTCGAAGAAAACGTATTTATAGATGAGTAAGTTTTTCACTTTTACTACATGTAACGTATCGTTCAAGGACCCGCCACGAAGCTTTACATTATATTCTCTATACATCTGAAGCTGTCTGTTCTACAGCGCCATAATTTATTAACTAGCTTATAGCGATTCGATTGGTAATGTGCTAGAACTACATAGCTAATAACGGAAACGTATAAACACCTGTCATTCATGACTAGACACATATGATAGTAAACAATACATGGTATAATTGCAAACAAGCTTGCTGTGCAAATACATATACCCGATTGTGAACCTTGTACACTAATGACGGAATACAGTTTCACCAAAACATTACAACAAATTAGTGTCGATGGAAAGTATGCACTACCCCTGCTTAAATGTTAATGAGAACTATTGTAGGTGTGAAGCAATCTTCTAACAGTTGGAGTGTTATCTGTTGCAGATCGATATGCATAAGGAAAGCTCAACCAAGTGAACTCTGTGGTAGTACGTTATGGATACATGATGCTTGAAGAAATCGATATTTTCTTTTAGGAAATCTAAGAATGGGTTTATTTTTTTCAATATCTGAGCAATGAAACCCGCATAAAGTGCGTAAAGCAGTTGAAAAATTGACTACGAGTACGTTTTAATCATATCAGCTGAATACTTGTTTTGTACTCAAGGGACAACCGTTATTAGATTTAATTCACCTTTGGTAATCATGGATAAGAGCTGAACAAAGCAACATTGTCCGTATCAGTATAACAATGAGCCAGACAAGTGAGCTTCTCTCGGAAGGCGAGTGTCAGGGCGAGTGTCAATGCACGTGTAGCCAGGCAACCATGTCTGAAAAATACACGGATGAATCTTCCGAACTGTCGCGACAGGACACCGGACTAGTCCTCGAAGAAAATGAAGAATGGTCAGAAACATCCGAAATGGAATGTCTGTCAGAACAAGCTTGGTCCGCACAGAGTGTCATGCTGGTGGACCAGGATCCGTCTCATTCGCAATGTGACCACCTGCATTGGCAAGGAGTGTCTATGACAGAGGACGATATCGAGATAATAACAGATGGTTCGTACGATAACTACCATCAGGATGTCTACTATATTGACCCCGTGGTCGCACAAACTCTATTCAGTGATATTCTCCTACATCGACAGCACGCTGCTAACTTACACATCCATGTCGAGGCCAAGACAAAAAGACAAAAGTTTATTGCCCGCACTGTTATGATTGTGTCCAGTGTGATGTTCACTGTCAGTGTCCTTCTGGTTATGATCTCACTCATCATGTCCGATCATATTGATGATCTCGGTAAGTATCATCCACTCTCTCCATAACGTTTGTGTTGATTTCCCCAAAACAAAACCAAGCATAACAAAATAGGGTGAAATACTTCGGAAGAATATCCTTAGAATTTCTTCATGATATATAAATATGTATGCAGAGGAGTAGGTCTCTTTGCACCTGGTGAACTGGTAACACGGGGATGTGTGTCCAGTGCTAAAAGTGTTAAAATTAGGTTTAGATAGGTTTCTGTTTATACACCTGTCACATGGCCATTTATGGCGATAACACGTGTGTCAACCTTTAATGTCGGTCAAATATTTTTCCACTGAAAAGATCCATGCGCATTTGTATTATTTAAATGTTATTTCACCAATATAAGTTTACAACAGTCTTGTACAATAGAATACTGTAAGATATTTTAATCATTACAACCTTGTTTTTAATTGTTTTATCTGTTTCTGGGTATAATGTCGATATACATTATTGATGATCTTAAAAGTGTTAGCATTATTAAGTCTAGTCTGAAACATGTCAGCTAAAACAGACAACCTCTCAGCATGTAAAATAGATAGGTACAAACGTGTGACATTCAATTATTTTTGAATAAATCATAATGTAGGGTTATGTAAAACAGAAAGGGAAAAGTTTTTTTTCATATTTGACGACATTAAAGATGTAGGGAACTCTTTAAATAAGGAAACCCCTCAACATCCACTCATGTATATTTGATATAAAACAATACAGATATATTATCCATATACAGGATTATATGACAGAAGGGGACATACCCCAACATTGATTTATACAGTTTAAATTATCCTTGTCTCTTTTGACTTATCATTAGAAAGCAGCTCCTAAAATAGCTTTGCTAGTTAGAAATATATAGTATTGTGTTGCCTACCAAAACACATGGCTCTCAGATACCGGTTTACAATTTATACAATATTGCCAACGGAACATGACACACGACCGATTGAGGCTTTTTAGACAGAAGGCGTCGGTATGCATATGGAAACAATTTAAATCGATAAAGGAGGAATTTAATATGTCTGTATTGTATTCAAAGCAGTTTATTTTGGGTTTCCTGGCTCTTAACTCTGTAAACATTTTATGGAAGCACATTCATGGTTGTAAAGAATAGCTAATTTGACTATACTACAAACTTATAACTATATAGGGAGACTTTATTGCCACAGATTGAGGTAGCAATACCACTTTAATCTGGCCAAACCTATTATAAGGCTGTTATATCTTACATGCTTCTTTATGTAGTACGTGATTAGTGTAATGTTAGTCTTTATATCTCCTGACAGAATACCAATGTTTTGTAAGACTATGATATTATAACATTTCACACACAGAGCATATATACGAGTTTTGTTAGAATTAAGGCTATACTATACCTCAGATAGAGAGTGTATATATTTGTTAGAGTTAATTAGGTTATATTCCATCTCACAGAGAGTACATATATCTGTTTCTTAACGTTAAACCTATATATTACATCACAGGGGGAGAGTATGTTTATTTGTTTCTTAACGTTAAACCTACATATTACATCCCAGAGGGAGAGTATGTTTATCTGTTTTGTTAAAGTCATAGAGGTATCACAACGAGTGGTTGTTGGCTATGGAATTTATTTCACACGAGTTAGATATTTTTTTAAAAATACAAATGATACGAGTTTTAGCGAGTGTCTTTTGTAATTTTTAAAAAATAACTTACGAGTGTGAAATAAATTCTCGCTAAAGCTCGTGTCTATTTTAACTTTTAAAAAATAACTTACTCGTATGAAATAAATTTCATATCCAACAACCACTCGTTGTGTAACCTCAATATATATGTTGAAATGCTTCAGTGAAATACATTCTTTTTACGGAGATATGATACACATTGTAGTAAGGTAGGATCCTTCCTTGTTGACTCCAAGGCTATGTGCGGATCTTTACTATGTAGCAGATTGTTGTATCGGACTAGTAGGAAATCAATATGTATCCAAATGGAATTGCCAGACATCTTACAATCACATCGCGTCAAAGTGTAGATTGACATATGACATCAAACGTATGTTTCCCATTTATATGTGAAACGGTGCAGTTCCATCAATCTGGCGTCATTACATTACTGACGTACAAATATTGAAAAAAATATGAGCGAGTGAAAATTGCCTTCCTGTGAGCAACCATGAAAAAAATCGAAACATTTCATGTTTGATAAGTGCATGATGCAAGTATAGTAGACTAATATCTTCTTAAGTGGCGGCAAGTATGGCAGTAAATCACTAGATGTTTATATAAACGAAGCAGCCTGCCAAAACACACAAACACACTCACCTCATGTATGCATCTCGCACACATAGTCCTTCATGACTATATCTGTCGATAGGACGTTAAACAAAACAAAACCTACCAAAACCCACACAGGAAGGTCGTCCTTAAATGTCTGAAGCTGTTGATAGGACGTTAAACAAAACAAAACCTACCAAAACCCACACAGGAAGGTCGTCCTTAAATGATAGGACGTTCAACAATACCAACCTAACCAAACCCACACAGGGAGGACGTCCTTAAATGACTATAGCTGTTGATAGGCTGTTAAACAATACTGAAACTAAACAAAACCACACAGTGAGGTCGTCCTTAAATGACTAAGGCTGTTGATAGGACGTTTAATAAAACAAACTAAATCAAATTTATATTTTGTAGAGAACAATTGACTGACGTCACTCACAACACCCTATCTAGGTTTGACGACATTATTGCATGACTTTGCAGTATATTTAATCAAACGAATATATAATGAATATCATCAAAGTTCCCAGTTTAATGAATAATTGGTGTTCACTATAGAATACTACCGGAATTCTCAGATGATATACCTCTACTTCGTTCCCTAGGATAACCACAGACCACGTACAGCGTGTATTATATAGGGGATATGTAAGACTGTGTTGTTATTACACTCTGCATGCATTTCTCATTGATAAATAAACATACTTCCCACGGCGTCCTTAGGGATAATTTGAGATTGTCTAACTAATATGTTTTGTTTGCTAAAGGTTTGATTTTTTGTTCTCCATTAACAAAAGTAAACATGTTTATAAATATCAGGTATTTTGTCGGAATATTATTTTCTTAGATTTTCACCCAAGGAAACTAATAACTGATAAATATGTACAAATGTAACATGAAAAATAGGGACATTAGGTTTCGGTCAATATGATGTTATGTCAATCTGGTAGAAAAAAATTGACCGCAGCCTTCGCCCCATGTTAATATTTTTCAACCACGTTGGTATACTTTTGTTGCACTTACTGACCTCATCAAACGGTCCATTATTGTAACAGTATTATTGTCATTGTGTTTTGCAATTTCTTTCTGCAGTAAGAGATGCCAACAACCTCCGAGTACCATCTGAATCCACTGTTACCATGACGACGATAATGCCTAACTTCACTCAAAATTCAACGTTGATTGAAGGAGGAACTGATTTATAGTAGAGGAGGATGCTATGTGAAATGTTCACACCAATACTGTGATATACTTCTCTTGATAAACAGATTACTCATACATGTGGAAATTGTTAGAATTATCACGGAGTATATGCTCCCACTCATCATAGACCAGTTATCACACGTCGCTATGTAAAATCAACTTCCAACCAAGTAATAACAAGACGTGTCTGATACATCCTCTGGTGAACGAATCATTATATTGTCATTTCCATATTTTGCAAACTGTAAAACACATATTAAACATATGTTATTGTGTATCCATTTGTAACGATTATTGTTATGCGGCATGCTTAAGGCGGTCTCAAGTAAAATATGTAATATCCGTGAAGCAGTTCTAAATATGTACATCAGTGAGCTTTTCAATGTTATATTTATTAACATTTGTGAATTCGTTATATTTGTCTAGAGCAACAGCGAAGACTATCAAATAGTGTATGTGTATTCTCATCATGTTGATGTTATGTAAGAACTGTGATACCTCTCATCTACACTGGATTTCGTCTCGACGATGAGATGATGTTGATTACCATAATCAATCAGGCCAAATGTGATTCAGTGATGTTTTTCACCCATAAAAATTAGGTGTAAGTAAACTGTAAGAATATTTCGTTCAGAATTTTGCACTGCATTAACCAATGCGTACCTAAATATGATAAAACATTGTGACTAAACATACGGAACATTTAAGATATTAAAATACATATGTATACTATTTTTTGATACTCTTTATCAACATTTGTCAGACGTTGTACATAATGAAGTATGTTGTAAGATAAAAAGCCACTATAACTGTAGAGTTAACACTAACGGTGACTTTTTCTTATAAATAGTGAAACGATTAAAGATATTGCCATGCACTTGCCTATAACGTGAAAATATTCTTAATAATTTTGATTTTGAGTTTTAAAACAAAGTTTGACTCGGCTGATGTTTGTAAAGAATGCTACTTGGATAAAGCCGAATGGAGTTACGTTGCTGCCAGTGACGAGTCTGTGTAGCGTTCTGCTTACGAGCGGTAACATATATGTATCCTGTAGTACCTACCGAATTGTAACGTTATCATTTTGCACTGATTTATGTATTTTCAAAACATGGTTACAGACTGTTGTACATTTCATACTTAAGCGGAAATTAAGTCTTAGTTTTTATGATACATCTTTTTTTTTTAAATATTACTCTTAATGATATTTTTCAACGTTGATTTTACAGTTATAGTCGCTTGAATATCATCGAGCTGATTTATGGAATATTGGTGATGTGATTTGCAACGATAACGATACATGGATTTAGTGTTGTCTAACAATGATCATCAGAGCAAGTACACAATTTACCAAATTATTGACTGGAAACAAAATTGAAATGTGAAGAAAAGCATCCCTCTATAGCATTTGATGAGTTTTCTTAATTAGGAAAAGAAACAAATACATAACATAGTGATAATGGCGGTTTTGTTTTTCGGTGAAGTCATCTCAAATAGCAGTAATTTTCTATTTAAAAAAATACCTTTACAAAGGAATATAGTTCGGATATTAAACTAACAGTTCCAAAATAATTGATTCCCATTTCTACGTTATGCTGAGTGATGATCTCATTTGAAAATATCCTATATCCTGATGTAATATAAGGTCAGACGTGTTCGCTGCTAGTTGATATACCTGGTGGTTCCTTTATCACCATCCTAGTTTTCATTTTGAGAATGTGACTCACCCCTGAATTGACCAAGATCTGTATTGTTGGTGTTGTCCATGAAGCAGAACAGACGCTTACTTCAGCGGAGCGCCTGGTCCTATCCTTGCAATACTTCCAGGGTCTTCATGCGAATCTATATTTCTGATTTTCGATTTTGAGTTTGAATTATTGTTTCGTTAATATGTCAGTATTCTTTGTTGTATTAATGTTTGCTAATGCGGAAAGTATGTCTCAAAACAGACAACATTAGCAAAATCATACGTGAAACGCTTACTATAAAACTTACAAGTTACCAATTATTTCGACACCGCTTTTTTAGTTAAATAAAATGAACATCATGTTGAGAATTGTGTTATTAGGTAAACGATTTTAAAACAATGTGGTACAGACGAAAACAAATGTCAAAACACAGTTGTGATGTCATCTATTGTTATTTTAGTGATATTTTGTATGTTTCAAGTAAGATATAAGCCTAAAACTGCCCCTCATGTAAAATATTTGACAACATTTACCTAATAGGCAGTTTTCGGCTTATACACTTTACTTATATGGCGTTTAGGTTAAGATAATATTATTGTCATTATGTAAACTATTTATATATCATATTAAGTATACATTGATAACAAAGTTCCTGGAAGAAATGTCTTATAGAGGTTATTATTGTTTTACACAAATATGATAAATTGTGTATACATATATACCTATTAATATTGTAACAAAGTTAAGATTTCTATAATAAGTCACAAAAACAGAGATAAGATTTTTTCGTGATTTTATACACACAATATGTTATATCTAGCGTTACACAAAACACTAAGACAGTTTGTTATACCTAACTTAGCACAAAT
The DNA here is from genome assembly GCF_902652985.1 of Pecten maximus. Lineage (NCBI taxonomy): Eukaryota > Metazoa > Mollusca > Bivalvia > Pectinida > Pectinidae > Pecten > Pecten maximus. Next base: position 26,076,396 of record NC_047016.1, on the reverse strand, counting down.
CACTTAGTCAGTTTGTTATACCTAGCGTAGCACAACATAATTAGTCAGTTTTTATACCTAGCGTTACAAAACACAATTAGTCCGTTTTTTATACTAGTGTTACAAAACACAATTAGTCCGTTTCTTATACGTAGTGTTACAAAACACACTTAGTCAGTTTTTATACCTAGCGTTACAAAACACACTTAGTCAGTATCTTATACCTAGCCTTACAAAACGCACTTAGTCAGTGTCCTATACCTAGCGTTACAAAACCCAATTAGTCAGTTTCTTATACCTAGCCTTACAAAACGTACCTAGCGTTACAAAACGCACTTAGTCAGTATCTTATACCTAGCGTTACAAAACACAATTAGTCAGTATCTTATACCTAGCGTTACAAAACACAATTAGTCAGTATCTTATACCTAGCGTTTGACATCACAATTAGTCAGTTTCTCATACCTAACATTACACAATACATTTAGTTTGTTATACCTAACGTAACACAAACATTTAGTCAGTTTACAATAACTAGCATTACACATCACAATATGTCAGTTACTTATACCTTGTTAAACATAGCGTTACACAACACATTATGTCAGTTACTTATACCTTGTTTTACCTAGCGTTACACAACACAATATCTCAGTTACTTATACCTTGTTTTACCTAGCGTTACACAACACAATATGTCAGTTACTTATACCTTGTTATACCTAGCGTTACACAACACAATATGTCAGTTACTTATACCTTGTTATACCTAGCGTTACACAACACAATATGTCAGTTACTTATACCTTGTTATACTTAGCGTTACACAACACAATCAGTCAGTTACTTATACCTTGTTATACCTAGCGTTACACAACACAATCAGTCAGTTACGTATACCTTGTTATACCTAGCGTTTCACAACACATTATGTCAGTTACTTATACCTTGTTATACCTAGCGTTTCACAACACAATATGTCAGTTACTTATACCTTGTTATACCTAGCGTTTCACAACACATTATGTCAGTTACTTATACCTTGTTATACATAGCGTTTCACAACACAATATGTCAGTTACTTATACCTAGCATTACAAAACACTTCGTCAGTTTGTTATACCTAGCTTCGTAATCCTCTCTGTATTAAAATGCGACGACCATCAAGTTTGAAATTTTGCACATGGAACTATTTATATCAGGGCTTATCCATGCCTGTCGATATTGTGGTAATAGGAAATGGGTGTTTTTTTCGATTTAAGAAAGCATATTACAAGATATAGTTAACATATTAATAACCAAACTAAAAACTGCTTAAGTATCCATTTTTCGAAATTATTGTCATTGAATAGATGTTCGATATTTAATTATTTGATACTCTTCTGAACAGATGAAACATAAGCGCTTAACTCATAACATTATTTTTTACAACGTAAAGTCGAAATTATTTTTACATTAATAGTGTTTAATACAAATAACAGAACAATATGCTGCAGTAATAATATGATCTAAGTTTTTTCTTATGATATCAATCCCTCTTGTTGTGGTAGCTTGCAGGGGATTTTGAGAGATATTGGAGCAAACCAGGGCATGTAGGTAATACCTGCGACATCGTCTTATTTAAAACTTGAGCATTAGCCACAGTAACAGTATACAATCATGCACAGTTACATTTTCACGCATGGCTATAACCAACTTAAATCCATGAACATGACACAATTGAATTTTACATAGATTGATATCGTCTTGCAAAATGTTTTAGGCATTATTGTACAGTAACTAGCTTTACTTGTTTTGATATATACTTGTATCTGTACCACGGTATATCTTGTATGCAGTGCCATAACTTTGATCTACATCCTATCAACGTTGGGTTTTATGTATATTCTAACTTACGCCGATGGAGCCATATTTATCCTCACCATTGTGATTGTATTAATGAAAACACCTTTATCAAATAGTGCTATAATTTTCATTCTTGTTTAATATGTTTGATTGGTATCTTGCAAATATCACAATGTATGCCTAATACCTTTTGAAGGAATTGGCAAGCGTTAGGAATTGTGCTGTCTCGCCTTCGAAAGGTTCGTTATTGTAGGTTGAATTGGTGTCTTTGTAAGCACAAGCCGAAGTCAGATGCCGCAGTTGTTTGATTTTTATAAGAAAATGTCATCTATGATTACTGAAGGAAGAGAAGTTTATTTTGATAAGTACGCAAATGCAAGGTTATACGAAAGACATGTCGACACATTGGATCATCAGCCGACAGTGGTAGATGATTTGTATGTTTCTTACTGATGGACATGTTGTTGTTTTTTTTACAATAAATTGGTTTCTAATGACGACCTTGTGTTGACTTGTATGTTCTCCGGCGATTTGTGTTAATGAATTGTATTAAATAAAGTTTGGAATAGGTGTTGATAGTGAACTGTTTTATATAAAGTTTGGAGATGGGTGTTTATCGTGAAATGTATAATATTTAGCTCGGAGAAGGGGATTTATAGTGAAATGATTAATTTATAGTTTGGAGATGGGTGTTAATAGTGCAATGTATTATAGATAGATCGGAGATGGGTGTAATAGTGAAGTGTATGATATATAGTTCGGAAATGGGTGTTGATAGTGAACTGTCCTACGTTATGTAGTTTGTAGATGAATGTTAATAGTGAAATATATTATATAAAGTTTGGATACGGGTGTTAAGGAACTGAACTGTCTTATTTATATCTTGTTTAGAGCTGGGTGTTATTTTAATGAACTGTATTATATAAATTGTTGAGATGGAAGTTAATAGTGAAATGTATTATATTAAGTTTGGAGATGGGTGTTTATAGTGAACTGTTTCTTATTTTTACTTCGGAAAGGGTGTTAATAGTGAACTGTTTCTTATATGTAGTTCGGAGATGGGTGCTAATTTTGAACCGTGTTTAAAAAGAAGAGAATGTCAAAACGAAACCGTTACTCTAGCCCAATATTATATCTGGTTTCATGTTTCACAAACAGTGACGAAGGTCCTTTACATCTCTGCTGGTTGCTGACAATATAGACGTACTAGACTAATAACAAATGATTCGCTCTCTCTGTTATTACGCATTACACAAGGCCAGACATAAAAAAAAAATGCGGGTTCGGATCAATACCAACCTCGCTAATATAATGTCGTATAGTCTCTCGTGAACGTTTGTTCTTTACAATTGTCTGTGTATCAAACAGGAACAGGAACCGTTCAGACACATTTATTGTTTATTTTAAAAATCAATATCAATATACAATACAACTGTATATTCTTGTTTACCTCCTTGATATTGCAACATTTCTGACAAATGTGTCACATATGTTGACAATAACAAAACATTTGACATACAGATTTAATACTTTGTATGAATGGCATAACTTTTTATCTAATCTATACTCCATATTTATTTTATGAATGACCTTTAATTATGTACCCCGAGATCGGAGTAATGGACGCATATTTAATTATTTATTTGTTTCTATTTATTTGTTTTTTTATTTATTTGCACCTGCTATAGCGAAGATCACTTACACATTCCCGTGTCTGCTGAGGTGATTTATTGACAGGTGTGCTCAATTTAAATGTTGGATTCATAATGGCAGATATTCAACAAACAAATAACGGCACTACAATGTATTGTCTGCATCCGTCACCTGTTTACGTCTGACACGAACACATGCTGAATGTATGTGACTGCTTTCTAAAGGCAATAGCTTTGTAATGCATGCTCCTTTTTCCCGCATTATTACGTCTCAATGAACCAGGCAATACTTTCGTCCGTCTTACGCTTGTAGCAAACAGCTAGAGACAAATTGATCATCAGGGTCATAATTTATGCTATTGACAATGCAGTTACCACCTAGACCGAGACTTCGATCCAAATAAACAACTTAAGCTCTCGTAGTCAGCCGCGGGGAAAACGTTATACATATACGAGTAAGCCCCTAGAATTGAACATTATAAACGAAATGTTTTTGTGTACAAATAAAGTGTGATCTACTTGGAATATTTTGAAAAGCTCATCATAAGATGGCTAATTCCGCATCAGAATTAGAACAAAATACAAATTGTATGACAATTAACATCCTTAGGTGGGTATTCGACATAATTACGCCAGTATTAGAACAAAATACAAATCGTATGACAATTTACATCATTAGGTGAATATTTGACAAATTTACGCAAAACCGTATTACTTATAAAAGGGTGGAGTGAGGGTGGGCTTCGAAATAGCTTAATTTTAAGAGTTAGTGCTAGATGCGTTCAAACAATATGGCGATGATGAATAAAAGACTTCCCAAGTGAAGAAAAGTAAAGAGCCAATTAGCGACCAGCAAGTGCTGTATGCTCTGGGGCTCCCAATGGGATACAAAGGCCACATAAAGGGACATAACCCAAATAGAATAAAATTACAAAAGAAAATTAATGTGTTACAGCATAAAATCAGCTATCTGCATAGCTTGCATATATATATATGTATATTTCAAAACGATAAAGACATTGTGTATCGTTTAGATATATAATATATATTATGTTAATTGCAATTCTTTGTCATCTTTTTGTTGATATATATATATACTTTTTCACTGATGAAGTATCAAGTATAAGAGTATGCCTTCCTGATTCCTTTTCAGTGTAAAACTCCAAAGACATGGTGGGGTTGCTATCATCCAACAACGCATTCATGTCGTATGTGCAGGAATGTTTTTTAGAGATGTACGGTAAGATAAGGTCATATTCAGTAGCATATTCCAGATGTTTATCAGTATCGCCTAATTAGATTAAATAACACAATACAACTTTCCCTCTGCTGCTAAAGCCAAGAATATAAGGTGTTGTAATTGTTGTTGTTGCTGCTGCTGTTGTTGTTAATGGTATTACTATTACTCTTGTTGTTGTTGTTGTTGTTGTTGTCATTGTCGTTGTCGTTGTCGTCGTCGTCGTCGTCGTCGTCGTCGTCGTTGTTGTTGTTGTTGTTGTTGTTGTTATACGCAATATAAAGCCATGCAGACACGTGGATTAAGAATGAAGTCTAGATCAATCTATCAATGTATCAGTTTTCTCCGTCACATATGCGGGGGATGCTAATAAAGGAATGAGATTGAGATCCGATATTTAATTTACCAACGATCTCAGTAAAGGCAGCCTCATTGTCAGTGGACTGTTTTGTTATATGGTTGGATTGGTTCAATACGTTTTAGAAGAAAACATCATTAACACAAAAACACTGACTGTAGAGTACAGTACTGCAACTTGATCAGCTCTAGTAGGATTATAGATCAGACACATATTGACTCAAACAGGTACATGTAGAAGTTGGCGCACTTAATATTTAACGAACATACATTCTTTACATTATCGATTCTTTCGTTGCTGTAAATCAGTTTATGGACTTTTTCTACGAATAATTGTCAAATATATGACCAATATAGTACATTCATTTCCGCGGAAAATCTGGTTGACCAAATATTACATGTATACCTACGTATACCCAAATGCCATTTTTATGATGTGGTACTCTCATATATCAATTTGTGTTAAAGATCATGGGACGGATAACTCACATTCGATATTGTAATAAGTAATAGCATTTAACATTGTGTGCTTCTAAGTCCTACATTCACAATAGTTCGGATTATGTGTGGCAATACAACATTAGTTATTATATCGTTTTCCATATGGTGTTAATTATACCGTGTTCCGTAAGGTGGTAATTATACCGTTTTCCATATTGTGGTAATAATACCGTGTTCCATATTGTGGTAATTATATCGTTTTCCATATGGTGTTAATTATACCGTGTTCCATATTGTGGTGATTATACCGTTTTCCATATTGTGGTAATAATACCGTGTTCCATATTGTGGTGATTATACCGTTTTCCACATTGTGATAACTATACCGTGTTTTATATTGTGGTTATTATATAGTGTTCCATATTTTGGTAATTATAAAGTGTTCTCTATTGTGGTCATAACATAGTGCCCAATATTGTTGTTAGTATATAGTGTTCCATATTGTGGTTATTATATAGAGTTCCACATTGTGGAAGTTATGTAGTGTTCCATATTTAGTTATTATATAGAGTTGAGTTCCACATTGTGGAAATTATGTAGTGTTCCATATTGTGGTAATTGTATCGTGTTCCGTATGGTGGTAATTTTACCGTTTTCCATATTATGGTCATTATACCGTGTTCCATATTGTGTGTTTACATAGGGGTTAAGGTGTGTTGATAGGGAGTTATAGTCTGTTACAGAAAACATCTCAGTATTAGAACACAAGTAAATCAGAACACAGGTAAATCAGAACACGGGTAAATCAACTCACCTGCTAGGTGATCAGAAAATCATTAGCTGTTAATGATTGCCAAACTTTTTCAGAAATAATGTAAAATACCAAGATTTATTTTTTTTTTATTTCACTCTGACACACCTAAGTGTGTAACAAGAGGTCAAACAATACATAATTGTATAACATGGTAACGAGAGTAGGTGGAAAAATTGAAAGATCCAACAGGCTGTAATGAAACAATGCCATTTTCATATACACTATAACTTTTTTAAACTTAATTATTTTTTTAGAATTATTTGTAATTTTGCAAGAAATATTCCTATCCTTTTTATTAATCGTACGTTACCTATTGCAAACATTCCTTTCATATATATACCAGAGACGTAAATATCACGTCACGGGAATATAAAAATAGAATTTGTCTGCTATGTTTTACTTGAGTTGGATGCGAGTATCATTATTTATTTTTATGCAGTATTAGAGTATTATCAAATCTATCTATGTTCATCCAATTACTAAAAAGACATTTGAAAAATAGTATGTGAATTTTAAACATCAATTTGTAAAACATGTATATTGTAAAAATACGGAAATGATATGTTCTAAAACTTACAAGTTATCATAAGTACTACAGTATAGTTATTGTATTGAACGAACTTGTATGTAGTGTATACTACAAACTTTGTCTAAATGTATGAGAAATATGACAGTGAAAACTATACCCGATTCATATACCTGAGTTGATCCTCTTTTTTACCTGTGTTAGTATTCCGTATTGAAACAGACAATAACTAAACTTCAAAGAACTTCCTACATAAACACCTTCCTTTGTCTTTACCAGAGTTGGTGTTCGGGGAATGAGCCGGTGGTAATTGTATCGTGTTCCATATGGGTAATTAAATATCAAGCATTCGTCATTGTGTTGGTACCACATTAACTGAGGTTATCATAGTAATAGCAATGCTATATTCGATATCGAGGTTATTAGAACAGTACTACATTGAATATTTTGTATTGATAAATGATCGAAATTCATAATAGTGCATCCAATAAATGACATTCGATAAAATTAATAAAAAAAAAAATATTTTGTCTACGGAAATGTTTATGATGATTCATTGATATGGCATCGGCTGATAGTTACCACGTTCCACGGGCACTCTTAAAACGGTTCATTCCCACTCAGCCAACATGTTGTTTTTGCTATATAAACATTACCTGAGTTTACCTGTGGAAAATGTAGGTATAGTCTGTTTCAGTATACGTATACATCGGACTCAAAGGTGACTAACAATAAAAGTGAAGAAAATGTTTAAGAATACCTTTAAAAGTAAAATATACATTCATATATACGTATTAATAACAGAATACATTATAGTGATCATTTATTATTTATATTGGTAATGATATTACACAACACTTTAAAAATGAAATAATGGAAAAAATCTTTCATAATTAAAAATGCACCATATACAGGTACCAATGATATAAAGTGTACCTTCAATTATTTTTTCTTGTTTTCCCCCTTTCAATAAGATATGATTACTATTTATAATAAGCAACTAATGTCTTACTAATGGAGTTATTGTTTCAAAAAAAATAAAGGTGCATTTTGTTATAATCACATAAAGAGTTAACGGCACAAACTTCCAAGATATGTAGTCAAAACTGTTTATCAGAGTATGTGTATATAACCAATAAAAAGCAATCAATTATCATTCCCTCAAAATTAGAATAAACAGTATACACCTTGGTCCAATCATTTTACTAATTCCATTAGTTATTTTTCTCTGAACACTTGCTGTACTTGACGTTACTGAAAATAGATTATAGATTGCAATGGCAAATGCCCAGATTAGGGTTGACTTCTTGGAGAATGGTAGAGTATCAAGTTGGAGGTAAACCATGCGCAAAGAAGAGGAAATATCCCCAACTGGAATCGAGACTCTCTCTCAAGATGAGACTATGAAACAACACAATGGATGTGACTGCATATGCTGATGCAGCTTCACATCTTATCCACTTGGAGTATTAAATCCAGGATAATGACAATTATATACCCGTGTATCGTAAACTTGTGTTTCCTGAACATTAACATTCAGTTTCATAAAGGGACCTAAGTGATTATGATATACTTTGAGAAATTGAACTTGTGTAGACTAAAGATTATATACATGTACAGGTGTAATTTAACATTCAATTTCATAAAGTAGCTTGAACTTTCAAGGGTTATGATTACCATATACTCGTGTTAAAGGAAGTGACAATTAAATAAGATTGAACTATTTATTACGTGAATGATTTCGTATGTGAAGACTGCATATATGAGAACCGCCGATATGATTAAACAGTGACGTTGGTGGTATTGTGAACTTTATCCGTGATTTCTAGGATTATACTGATTTGTGCTTCATGATCATACATGATTTTTTTTACTTGAACTATTATAATGTCGGTTAAAGTGTTTTGTTTTTAATCGTTTTCTCTTAAGTACATTATAGCAGAGACTTGTATATCAGATATATACAAGTCTCTGATTACATGTATATATACCTGTTATATATCACAATGAAACAGGTAACGTTGACTTAAACTTATTGATAATGTGCCCTTTCAGTGTAAAGGTTAAAATTGAACAAATGTATTTTCTGTTTTATTTATAAAACATAATCATTATGATAAAGTGTGAAATATATAACAGTGAAAAATATAGAAAAATGAATTATTTTCACTAATTTATGAAAATTTGAGTTATTCTATTTTAATATTTTTTAATTATATAAAAGTATTTGTGATATATATATTTAGTATGCATTATCTACAAACTGTTGACAGCATGTAGCACAGGTAATACAGGTAAAACAGGTAACACAGGTAACCGGATAATCAATTACTTCTCCTAAACAGGCTATAACTTACCTGTAATTAGTGCCTATTGTTATCTATTGTTCCTACCCCCAATGTTTAAATAGGATATGTTGGCTGAGTGGGAAGACACCCTTAAAACAATATCTAATACAGTGAATGGATTTATTTATATTTAGTAGAAGCCGAACTGAATGGAAATTAATTTCAATATATTTTATTGATTGCCGCATAGCAGGCTAGAAACATCATGTACCATTCATGTCAATAGCTTGTCAGGTAGGACTCAACACTTATTGTTTCTGAGTAGATTGTACGGTATACCTACTAGATGTCTTATCTCTGGTGGTATTGATTTTACCATCACGACGGTATATTATTACTGAAACAAATCAACAAACATGGACAATATTGGTACAGAGTAGTAAACAGTATTGTTAAAGCAGGTGTCACGACACTAACTCAGGTCTTACATTTGTATATATAAGTTGATCGTGATTGATTGTGTCGACATCATATCTACTGAATTAGTTTATGGCAGATATTGTTTTTGATTTTATTGACTAATGGCTTCTATACAACCAATTAAATCCTATGTCTATCTTTAAAAATACTGACTTGACATTTCTAGCACGGGTATAGAATCATTTTTCTTTCTGTTTCCAATCTGGGCCCGGTTATCAGACCATAATATGAGAATACCAATTCCCAACCCAAAATGAAATTTAGACATTAGAAAGGAAACAATTTGTTTGCGTACTCAAATTTAAGCGAATTACTAAATTTTGACAGATGAGCGCAATGATGAATTAGCGCGCCTATATCATTTGTCATAAGAATAGTTATAGAATGTGTAATCAGCGCGCCTATATCATTTGTCATAAGAATAGTTATATAATGTGTAATTAGCGCGCCTATATCTTTTGCCATAAGAATAGTTATAGAATGTGTAATTAGCGCGCCTATATCATTTGTCATAAGAATAGTTATAGAATGTGCAATTAGCGCGATCCTCCCGCGCGAAATGTGCTTAAAAAGATTGCCACTGGAATTGTACGTTTACATTATATGTAATATGGCTTTACCAACAAAGTAGCCTATCATTAGCTGTCTCTCGTAACTTTGGCGAAAAACAGGATCTACAGCGCTTATCACTAGAGGCAGTATTTAGTGTGATCTTCCTGGCCTGAGCTTTGTCATGCACATTATTTATGATAACATCTCTGCTTCTTCAACTATGATATTTAAATAACACAGCGTGTTCGATATCCAAGTCTTTTTTTTTTTTTTTTTTTTTGAGATACGAATACAAACTTTTCTTATGCCTGTGGGACTAGTTTCCCGCTGCGAGTATTTTCGTGTATAACATAACATAATTCTGACCAGGGTTTAATGGCGAATGTCATTGATTACATAGGCAAAGCTAACCCATTCAAATCACCTTCTTCATCTTATTAAATTTTAAGTACCTCCTCTAAATTTTCCATGCTTTGGTTTATTGTCTACATACGGTATAGTCCTGTCTGTATATGACTTAGCACTGTTCTGATTAGTTTAGGTCAATTATGGCGTGTGGACAATTTAACATAGTGAACACTACTTTGACATATGCCTACTTCTCCTGCTGTCACCACACTAGTTCGTTCCGAGAATGTTACTTTAACCAGATTTGACCTAGTTTTGCATCTTAAAGAGAGAGAGAGAGGAGGGGGGGGGGGGGGGGGGGGGAGAGAGAGAGAAGGAGAAAACGTCTTCGTTTACAATCAATATATTCATCCAGTAGTCGATAAACCGTTAAGACTGTAGAGCACCGAATTTTCCAACAATTGATAGGTAGGTCATTAATTGGATTAAATAAAGTATATTATACATGTAATTGGTATTAGAGATGTCTTTGGTTTTTAAATTGGGTTTATGTGTATCTTAATATAAAGTGTTCAGAGATCGGAGCAAAGGATATGCATACTACGGCTCATTGTATTCCTTGGCAAATTTAAATAATTGTGTTTCTGTTGTCTAAAACTACTTGCAATCGAATGCTTAAAGATAAATAGATAAGTGAATGATTAAAAACAGGGGATTAAACAAAAGATATACCAAACCAATATGTTGTTTTCCAGATTACGATCAATAGTGATGGGAAATGTTTCTTCCTCAGAGGGAATGAGCATGTCTTGGATGATATCAATTGTTAAATGTTGTTCTATAAACCTTGATTGATATTACCGTGCCTGACCGTTGTTCGGCGTTGAGATATATGTAGGTCACAGAGGACAGTGATCCGGACATCCTTAATATCCTGTGAGGAGCGGATATCAGCATATCTGGCCATCAAAGACAGTCTTCAGTGTCAAAACACCATCAGACCACCTCTTACTATATTATCTGGAAAGAAAATCGATGTGTGTGAACCAACATCATTTTTAAATTCCAAAGTGCGGCCATTCTGGAGAAAAGCATAATTACATTGTGTTACGTAATTTACTTGACGTTTGAAATTGTGAAGTAGTCAGCAAAATAAACTTTTGTTATTGCATGTTGATGATGATATAATCTAGATTATAGGTTACACGTGACGATGTTCTATAACTGATGTTATGAGCTGTAATTGATTATCAAATGAACCAATATTCATATTTGTTACATAATGTTTATATTTGTTATATTACCTTTCTGTGTTTATACTTGTTAAACAATGCTACTATTTGTTATATCATGTTTCTATTATTATAAAATGTTTTTGTGTTTACATTTGTTATAAATTCATATTTGTTACATAATGTTTATATTTGTTATATCATGTTTATATCTGTTAGATAATGTTTATGATTTTGTTTGTTTCGTAATGTTCATTTTTCATACATAATCAGACAACGGACAACTCATCAAGGCTTGTCAATTTGTTTTGCAGCACCAAATTGTTTGACATCCAGCACCACTTCCGTAGGCAGTAATGTCGGTTAGCTTCTTGAATTCCGTCAATTCTTCAATTCAATTACTCCTGAGCTGTTTCGAGCTGATTCGTTTTCGAATTAAACCTCGTCTCATATGATTCAGTATAATGGAGTAATTGCTTTCATTCTGTTTAGATAAATACCAGAGTGAAGCTAATGGTAAGGGTAATTACAATGATTTTTTTTTAATACAAACACAGTGGAATGGAACCGTGTATACAACCAGGTGGCAGCTATCGCCTTGAAACACTAAATCGCATAGAGCAAAAATCAGAATCTGTATGATAGCTGGCATTCAGTATGCCAATATAATGTTTCCAAGTATTGGTTGTTAAACTAAAAACTGTCATTATCATTAAAACGAGACCAATCTCTTATGAATTGAATGCCACATGTGCTCTCCTTAATAATTTGATTATCTCTACCGGCGAAGCTGATGTTATGGTCAGTGATCGGATTTGTCTGTGACTCTTTTCCGACATATATTAGTCTGAAAGGAATACAATCAAATCATTCAATACAATTCTAAGAATCGTAATGGTTGTAAGCGTCGTTGATGGAGTTTACAGATGGTTATGTCGATGAAGCAGAAGACATTTACCCTTTTGGAGCACCTGGTCCATTTTTTATTTTTATACACTCGTGTAATAATTCATCCAATATATTGTTTCTATCAACATAGCGTATATGGGTTGCAATTAGCAAATACTATGATATATCATGGTTTATATTTATATATGGGTTGTATCCCAGCACATTAAACATATCATAAACCAATGTACATAACATGCCTGTTTTGACAACTAATGAGAGGGTTTAAATGTTTACCTGTCTTTTCTCTTGTTTTGGTTTGATAATATTTTCATTGATGACATCTTTTTCGAAGGAAGCCAGTCGTTATATATCTACTGAACCTGCTTTGATGACCTGCTTGTGTGGGTCATGTAAACGAAAGAACATAGCCTCTCTCAAATAGAAGCCTCATAAACGTATAGCCATGCCTATAATGTATATGATTGCTGTTAATGCAATAACGATCAAATCCGTCGTTTATTAGAGTAGACCTGATCAATAAAGATATTCCGGCGAACAGATTGAGGAGAAAACGAGCTGTCTCTAGGGTACGAGCCGCGTCTGTAGAGAAGGATGTGTGGTGATACCTCACGGCACTACGACAGCTTGTAATGGTGGGTTCTAGTCTTTTACCACACTATCAGGTCTTAGAATGTTGCACTGAATTATTAACAGTTGTTATTCATTTCTAAGTTATAATTTATTTGCAGACTTTATAGAAATGTGATTGAAGTGCAATGAAATGAAGTTGCTTTTTTTGCGTGCATTGCTTTTGAAAAAAGTACATAGCATCATGTCAACTTGATGAGATCCTGTTTAAGCTAGATTTACAGTATGTTTCCGGCGGGCACGTGAGCACGTTTCAGGCCCCCATGGACAAAACGGGATGGACTCGACAAACGTGACAGGTCGTCACTGGCCTGGATACCGAGCCAGATTTTTAAAATGACAAAACAGTTGCTACCGTAGTCATGGTATGGATGAGAAACCTAGCACGTCATTGTTAAACGGTATGAACGAGACAATACTTGACAGTGCGTAATAAGACGTGATAACCCCGGGAGGCGTCACGTACTGTAACTGGAAGCATGTGTAGTCACCGGCACCCCATGAGTTTTGTCCTATTTTGCCACGCTTATTTTGAATGACATTGATCAGAAATGCAATGGACCCCATCAGAACGCGACAGACCAGGAATGGATCTAATGACAATCGTGTTAGACCACGGACTGGACCAAGGACTGGACCAAGGACTGGACCACGGACTGGACCAAGGACTGGACCAAGGACTGGACCACGGACTGGACCAAGGACTGGACCACGGACTGGACCAAGGACTGGACCAAGGACTGGACCAAGGACTGGACCAAGGACTGGACCAAGGACTGGACCACGGACTGGACAACGGACTGGACCAAGGACTGGACCAAGGACTGAACCATGGGCTGAACCACGGGTTGAACCGTAGTGTCCCTTTAAGCCTTCATGACTCAGCCCCTTTTTCATCCCATGGTTCGTCGAGGATACCATGATAAACTGCGCGACAACTTATCAAGACCTTACAAACCTGAATACGGAGGGGGCGGGGGGACACCAAAACCTCACAGCACGCTACGTTTTGGGCCACTCGGGCTACCGTTGCTGTTTCCTTACTATTTGGATACACATCCACAGAATCGTTACACATTTGGTAGAGCCTCTGGTAATGAAAGTCAGAATTGTCTTCGGGTCATTAAATTAGCCAGTGAATGGCAATTTCGTTGATCGTGTAATTGAAATAGATATTCAATCTGTGACAAATTGTGATTGATTTGTGGACGTAAATGTCATGTAATCGATAATGTACCATACTGCAACTGACAAGGTAGCTAAAGGGAATTAGCTAGATCGGCATGAGAACCGGAAACCCTCTGTATTCTGTAAGAATTACAGTTATATTTGTTGTATTGATTTCTTTATATCCCAAGGTTGGATATATATATCTAAATTCCAGACGCAATGGAAAACATATGCCTAAGGGAAAAAACAAATGAATGATATCCTACCTAAAATCTGATGAGTGACGCATCGAGTTGTATCATATCGCCGTAATGTAATATTCTTCTATCTATATCTTTCTCCGAATTCAATAGTATGTCCTTTTGGTTGATAATGTTATCCTGAAATTATTGATATTTCAAATGGTTCTGCTCTCTGCTGGATTTTGTAGTACGTTAGCCCATTGTCGGTATTATGTGACTGACCGGGTGTCACATCGTGTCCTGGTAATGATATTTCAGTGCGTCGAACGAACTCTGGTTCTAATTAGAGGCCCCCACTGTCCGTTGACACCGTCTTCGTTAGGACGTGAACTCCTATGAAACCAAATGTATTTAATATGACAATGTTATATTGCCGTTTTTATGTATAGGCATCCAGCATGTGACAAGTTATATTGTTGTGTTACAATAAAATGTAATACCTGCTCTTAAATTAGATAGCTTATCTAAAGTATAAAAGAGAGACGAAATGCAAGTAAACTGAATCGTCAGTAGATGTTATGAAGCAGAAGTGGAAAAGTCATTGAATCTCTACAGCGTGGAACTTTGTCCCCAAGGAAATCATGACGTAGAGCTTTGTTGGAGAGATTTCCACATTTGCGTATATTCATCGGATAACATAATTAGCGATGGTATCAAAGATAGATATTGGAAAACATGCACGGTCATTTATTCAAATGACTGAAAGTCATTGGAAAAGATTGATACATGACACAAATACGGGGAACGGAATGGAAAAGACAAATATATAATGGATATTTTACATCTTGTTGTCGGCTTAAAATAGATAAGTGACTAAATTTTATGTGCAATGTAATCCTAGAGGAGGCTAATAATGTATTAAAGACGCAGGTTTAGGTCTTCCATCCGGGTATATGTCAGTGTTAAACTTGTGAGTTCATTATCTCTACTCATAGTAATAAATAAGGATAGCAGTTTGGTATTCATCAATAACTCCGTAAATTAGGGCTATTGGGAAAACAGCTAGTTGAAATAAATTCATTTGCCTGACATCAGAAATTTGATGAAATGTTTTTCGGTGCTCAATATCCAATATTACAAATCATTGAGTTATAAATAAATATCTGTCCTTCATGTCAAATGTATTTAGCGAGAAAGCTGTAAGGAAATGCTTCAAATGTCAGAAATAACTACATATATTTCCACTTATATAACTCAACTATCTACAAACCTAACAAATGCCGAGGAACGAACAAATCGAACCTAAATTGCTGACCTGACCTGACCTGATCTGACCTGATCGCCATCACTTTGTCACTGACATAGACTTGTTTTCATTAATTCGTTGTGGTGAGACGTTCCGGTCTGACATAGTTTTGAAAGGACAATCATGGTAATTTGAAATTGCACGATAACGTAAAATACATAAACGCGTAAGGGTTAAAGTTGAATTTTTGGAAAATTATATCATGTTTGGTTGGATTAGGAGGTTATCTTGTTGAACCTTTGGAATATAAGTGTGATTTAAACCTACATTAATGTCAAAAAGGCAATCGACTGAGCAGAAAATATTCTAACTTATAAATCCGTCTCCATACAATAAATCTACATTATAAATATGACATCACACAATGGAGGAATACAAATTCTGAATTGCCTGCAGTAGCATACGAAATCGATGATAATGTGCATCCTTACTGTGATTCGTCTGTCTTTGTTAGCGAATGCTTACATGCTTGGTACGGTTGTTTCTTCTACGTGTGATAGATATGAATACGTTTGTTACCTAGTATTATTTTATGAATGCATACATTTTTCAGGCCCTATTTAATTGTATTGCGACATGGCTTGTCTTGCTGTGATCATCTGATTTGATACATACATATATCTAACTACATGTATTCTGATATAAGTCAATAGAACTGTAGAAGGCCCAGTTGATAAATACAGGTTATGTTATATTTTAGTATTACGTCATTTAACAATCTTACAACAGTTTTCGTCGAAGAACATTCACTCAGATGTTCTTTAGTAGCGACATTTTAAAGATTTGATATATCTTAGGTGTTCCATGTCGTCATTAGGTACTTGGGTATCCCATATAAATGACAAATAGCTGTATGATGCCCCTAACATGACGGACGAGACATAGAAGGACGAAACAACAGTTCGATGTCCCTATCACCACTGACGAGTCCTAGAATGATGAAACAGCTGTATGATGTCCCTGACATCACTGATGAGACATAGAAAGACGAAACAGCAGTATGCTGTCTTTAGCATCACTGACCCAGAAGGACGAAACAGATGAATCATACATTTTTATTCATCATTCATTCATTATTTATATCTAAATCAAAATAAAAAAAGTTATTCAATTGTGTGTCATTGTACATATCAGTTCAAATAAAGAATGTTGTGTGAATGCATCGTTTACGACATGAATAGTGTAAAAAAAATATTATTTCTAAACCAAGGATTGGGACGAGATGTACTTGATTGGGATTGCAATAACAAAATCCAACAATATAAATAATTCGATATACATGTATTATTGTACTAGTAAAAATGTATTTACTTGCTCTGGTATGTACTAATTTAAACAATAGGCAGACTGAAGACTGTATTTCATTTAAAATATGTCCTCTTTTGTGTTAACCTTGAACAGCAGTATACCTGGCGAGGAGGAAGGTATTGCTTTATTAATGGAATGTTGTCGTGTAAGGTGGTAGCAATGCACATATAGTGCAGACATGCAGGTGTGAAATACATCAGGGTAGATGTTATAGCATACTATTCGTGTCGTCTGACAGAGTGTTCCTGAAACAGTCTAAATTTTTGGCACCAACAGCAAATACCCTTCTCTTACTCGGCTTGTTTTTGATTTCCTATGTGGCCGTCTTCATCATATACCTATCAGAACAGGTAACAAAAAAAATCCTCCAGTTTAACATTAAGATATTTTGACGATATTTGTTAATGTCAATTTAATTTGGTCTCAACATTACAGTCTTAAGCTGTATGGAATGTCTTATAATATTAATTATGTATTTCTAGATAACAATAGTCTTGCTTCCTGAACCTATGATGTTTACATCCCTAGTCAAATGGCCATTCGAACACTCATTCCTCAAATCAGGAATTTTGTGTAAGATGTCGACTGCCGTTAGAAAAAAAAATGCAGGCTAATGAAACAATGGTGAATTTTCCGGCTAAAATCATCATGGTATTGCATCTTATTTCCTTGTGCAATATGAAGTTATGGTTGTTCAACACGTTGACATTTCTGGTGGTTCCGTTATCTGGTTCTGTATGTGAGAATGTCACATTGCCTAGATTCTAACTAGATGTACTCAGCAGGTTTCGTTAAGCAAGCAGAAGAGCCTAACGTTGTAATTGTACAAATCTCTCCTTTAAAATCTGTATCATTTTGGTGGAATTTTGTGCTCATTTTATTGATTTTTGTTCGAAAACGAAAAGCATTGCCTGGTGTGGTTAGTTTATTGAAGGAGAAAAAACAGCAGGATTAGCAATTCCATCCACGAGAGTGGGTCAGTAGAGAGTCTTGATAGTCATAGCACATTGAATGGGTTTGACTTACGATATTCTAGATTACTCAGGTTTTCAGAGGGGCACTGCAGGATGAAAACAAAGTCGTCGAAACAAGACAATCAACTTAATTTAAGGTAACATTTGGTCGAGCATTGTTCGGTGACTAGAGACGATAGTCGTGGAGATATTCAGCAGTGCTGTTATCGTTTAGATTAACCTGAAATGTATATATGTTTCTGCACTACTATTACATTGCAGTGTTATTAATACCGAATGAATGTATTTACGGTAGCAGAGTTTTTAAAGTTTTTTGACATATTGTCCTTGGATTTGATTTGTCTAAAAGGTCGTTAAGTGTACTTGACACAAAAGTGTCCAACATTATGTCAACAAATGTAAGGGGTATCGGGGAAATCACAGGTGTCTGCATCTGGTTAGCAATTATAGAAAAAATATGAGTCCTACTACATCAGCAAAGTGTAACATTTGAAAAGTCGAAATTGAATGTGAACTTCGATTCACATTGATTTTCATTTTAATCCGACTAAAATATCACGCGTACTTCAGTAACGCACCTTGGTTTAGATTCCTTTAATGGCAACGCATGTTATTATTTTGTCGTGTGGCAATGATTTAATGATGAGAAAATGGACCAAAAGGGGTCGTGATAGCTAACGATGCACGACTGTGGAATGGAAGTAGGCTTTCTATTTGGAATAGTTTTACAACGGGCAATCTGATTGGTCGACAGCTCAGTAAAAAATACTAACTATAAGAGTCGACCAATTGGACTGCCCGTTTAAAACAGCTCTAAGATAGATAACCTACTTCCATTTCACAGTCGATTCTTCGTCCGATATTCGAGTGTTGATATAGTAGGGTAGGGGTTATTTTTTCTATAATTACTAACAAGATGTAGACGCCAGCGGAGGAAGCAATGCTAATACACTTCTGAGTTTAGACAATGATTCAATGGACAAAACCCTTTTTTAAACGAAGCAACAAATATATACAGTAATTATACTAGTCTTTTGTTTCAAATTGCAATCGAGATGTACAAGCACAGGAAAAGTAGGTACAGTCAAAACATGCAACATCACCAAACATTCCTCACATATACACAAACAAGATATCGGTTAAGTTACTTATCTGTAAACCGGTTAGTATCGATACATACCGGAATAAATGTGTAAACTGTGTAATATCAATCGCTGTGCTATGTAAATTGTCCGTGTAATGGCATTCGTTCGTGTACTGTCATTCGTCCGTGTAATGTCATTCGTCCGTGTACTGTCATTCGTCCGTGTAATGTCATTCGTCTGTGTAATGTCATTCGTCTTTGTGCTGTCATTCGTCTGTGTACTGCCATTTGTCTGTGTAATGTCATTTGTCTGTGTACTGTCATTCGTCTGTGTACTGTCATTCGTCTGTGTAATGTCATTCGTCTGTGTACCGTCATTCGTCTGTGTAATGTCATTCGTCTGTGTAATGCCATTTGTCTGTGTAATGTCATTCGTCTGTGTAGTGTCATTTGTCTGTGTACTGTCATTCGTCTGTGTACTGTCATTCGTCTGTGTAATGTCATTCGTCTGTGTAATGTCATTTGTCTGTGTACTGTCATTCGTCTGTGTTATGTCATTCGTCTGTGTAATGTCATTCGTCTGTGTAATATCATTTGTCTGTGTAATGTCATTCGTCTGTGTAATGTCATTCGTCCGTGTAATATCATTTGTCTGTGTAATGTCATTCGTCTGTGTAATATCATTCGTCTGTGTAATGTCATTCGTCTGTGTACTGTCATTCGTCTGTGTAATATCATTTGTCTGTGTACTGTCATTCGTCTGTGTACTGTCATTCGTCTGTGTAATATCATTCGTCTGTGTACTGTCATTCGTCTGTGTAATGTCATTCGTCTGTGTAATGTCATTCGTCTGTGTACTGCCATTTGTCTGTGTACTGTCATTTGTCTGTGTACTGTCATTCGTCTGTGTACTGTCATTCGTCTGTGTAATGCCAACCATATTAATGGTTAAAGACAGTTATCATCCCTTCCACGTGGTCGTTGTGGAGTTCATTAGATTTGAAGATATCAGACGCCCTACAAATGTAAGTAAGAATCTGACGCATGTAATGTTAAACAATATTTAATACCAAAACTTAATTTTCTAAAGCAGCATCACTTAAACTGTGCAGTCATTGGGATAAGAGAAATCGGCCTCGCGCAGCGCCTCTACTATAGGATGGACATTCGGCTAGTAATATTGGCGCTGTTAACGCCATGGGCGATGGCACTTGACAGAGCTACACGTGTTTGGCTAGAATAATCTCGGTGGTCCAGCTTTGTGTACCCTCCTGGCCCTCGGAGTATCATTACGAATACATCATAATGTCAACCTGAAAATATTGCGATGGCAGGAAAATCAACTTTCGCTTTTGTCTTATCTAATAGATAACTTGATGACATTGACCCACCCCCGAATGCACTAAACACACACAAACATTCATTGCACTTTTTACAGGACATACAATTGACAACATGATGAGAATATTGCTGTCTTCCTGTCACCATTGATTCGCAAACAACAACGTGGAAAATTATCACGTGCACGTATTGGTAAAGCCAGTGCTTAAAGGTCAATATTAATTATAATTCTCGTTAACGGAGCTGGGGAATTACTTTCCAAACAATCAACCTGAATTTCATCATGCATTGCTATAGTTAATTCAATGTTTTATACTAATAGCATCTATTTATTCACTAGTACCGCTCCCAATGCCTCGGTTGTACATGTAGCTGATTTTGTTCACGTACTCCAGACAATGCGACAGGGTAGTTATGGCGTCCGACCTGGGTTCGGTAGAGTGACGTCGTATTGATTGCAGTCTCCATGGATGTCATGTCAATCAGTATCCCCGTTTGTCTGCGATCGGCAGACGACCATGGAACATTCCACAGACCCATGCTGACATATCATGCGATACGGCAACATTGAGAAGCTTTCATCTTCCCTGTGCCAATCAAAACCGGAAAGGATTCAATTCCGAATTCCGGTTCATTGGATCTCCTCGTTAGGAAACAGACACTGACTATAACACAAACAACGACATATCTGTAAAGGAGAAACAGACCAGTACGTTCCTGGCGCATTGGGGTATTACAGGTACAGTTTAGAGTTGCTGGAATGCTGTGTACAATAAAGTATGACAATTTATCCAACAGTTCTATTACTGTAGCAATTACGTAATATATCATATACTGTAGTTTATGCATGTTCCGGAAATGTTTAATGCGTCTTTGATCTTAAGTGTTTGCAGTTTACTCAAGTGTAAGATGTCTATTATATCTATAATAATTGGTGAGCAATTGCTGACTATTAAAAAGTACCTCATATGTATATCTAAAATGATCAGTGCATATAAGCATGAGCAATTTCCGTGGTTGATAACTATTTGTTTACATGGAGTACCCACGAAAGTCTACACCACGAAACACGAACGAAATTATCGATCCAATATTTAAATAAACTAAATCTAACGAACATATGTTACATCAATAATTCTGTTAATGACACTTATCACGTGACTCTATTTTTAGATTGGTTTACTAATTGCAAGTTCCATAGAGTGAATCAGAATATATCACAACATTTTAAAAATATCTTCCCCATTGTCTCATTAAGCAAATTTTGCATTGCTAATGTCAAAAACAAACATTACATAAATTCTGTTCTATTTAAAATTTCAAGGATGACCCATAGAAGTGTCGAGAACTTTTTCAAATAATACCTTAATTGTGATATTACAAACGTTGGCTTTTTACAGTAATTCCAAAGACAGTAATTGAAGACAGGGTGAATGCGTATAAAATTGTCATAATTTTCATCATTCAGCTTGGTACATCATGCATATGTGAATTATTGCTAATACTAAATAATTGTGATTTATACATTTACACCATCATTCTTTATTTAAAAACATAATTGTTTTCTGTTTCTACCCAACAGTAGACAATGTAGATTTTTATTCAAGCACTCATTTGAAAAAAAGTATACACGTAAATATGTTATTCGACGCGGAACCATTCAATGTTAAAATGTGTAAATCAGGAATGAAAATTGTTAATATGCAGATCACACTTACCGATATTAACTTATACTAACTTAGACTCACCTAGCATGTACTGTACCAGCAAGGAGGGGCAGTGTTTACGAACCAGTCAGGAGGGGCAGTGTTAAGGAACCAGCCAGGAGGGGCAGAGTTTACGAACCAGCCAGGAGGGGCAGTGTTAACGAACCAGCCAGGAGGGGCAGGGGTTCCGAACCAGCCAGGAGGGGCAGTGTTTCCGAACCAGCCAGGAGGGGCAGTGATTCCGAACCAGCCAGGAGGGGCAGTGTTTACGAACCAGCCAGGAGGGGCAGGGGTTGCGAACCAGCCAGGAGGGGCAGTGTAACGAACCAGCCAGGAGGGGCAATATTTACGAACCAGTCAGGAGGGGCAGAGTTTCCGAACCAGCCAGGAGGGGCGGTGTTAAAGAACCAGCCAGGAGGGGCAGTGTTAACGAACCAGCCAGGAGGGGCAGTGATTCCGAACCAGCCAGGAGGGGCGGTGTTAACTAACCAGCCAGGAGGGGCAATGTTTACGAAAAATGACTTTGATACGAAATATATCAACATGATAAACAAATGTAATGATATGTTGCTTCAAATATTGTATTTTGGTTCAGTTTAACCGAGAACGTAATAAGTGAATTATAACGAGTTATAACAGAATATGCTGTCGGTACATGGATAAGTTAATGAACATATCATGGTTGATCATATAACAAAAATATAACCAATATATACAACGTAAAACAGAGCAAGACACCACAGTATTAGTGTATGTCTTCATTTAGCATCGAACGCTTAGAGACTGCCGCAGCTAATCTAGTTTAGCGTAATATGTTAAAGTGTCTAGCTTCATCACTAAGTGCCGGTCGTCAATGAAAAATAGATCCATCAAGCTATCTCCGACAAGCAGTAATAAGATTTATATTATATGTGCCACAATACAAACAACAACTTAAATCCTCACACAGATTCCCTTTTAATATGCTTCGCGTGTTTATGCAATACGGACCAGCTAAGTAGTCGTGATCTGCTGTACAACATACCTACATCAAAATATTGTGTAGTGTAAAATTATCGAAAATACACATTTCCAAGGACACATTTCTAGGAACTGTCCATAATGTGCTGGTTGTTTTCTATTCCTTTCTCTCCCACATGATGTCACAGTCACCTTTTCATTTCGATCTTTTCACTTCATATCTTCTCAGGACATTCTCTGTAGTATCACATTGTCCTAGGGAGTATATATCTACCCTCTTCTCAGGACATTCTCTGTAGTATCACATTGTCCTAGGGAGTATATCTACCCTCTTCTCGGGACATTCTCTGTAGTATCACACTGTCCTAGTGAGTATATCTACCCTCTTCTCGGGACATTCTCTGTAGTATCACGTTGTTCTGGGGAGTATATCTACCCTCTTCTCGGGACATTCTCTGTAGTATCACATTGTCCTAGGGAGTATATCTACCCTCTTCTCAGGACATTCTCTGTAGTATCACGTTGTCCTGGGGAGTATATCTACCCTCTTCTCGGGACATTCTCTGTAGTATCACATTGTCCTGGGGAGTATATCTACCCTCTTCTCGGGACATTCTCTGTAGTATCACATTGTCCTAGGGAGTATATCAACCCTCTTCTCGAGACATTCTCTGTAGTATCACATTGTCCTAGGGAGTATATCTACCCTCTTCTCGGGACATTCTCTGTAGTATCACACTATCCTAGGGAGTATATCTACCGTCTTCTCGGGACATTCTCTGTAGTATCACATTGTCCTTAGGGAGTATATCTACCCTCTTCTCATGACATTCTCTGTAGTATCACATTGTCCTAGGGAGTATATCTACCCTCTTCTCGGGACGTTCTCTGTAGTATCACATTGTCCTGGGGAGTATATCTACCCTCTTCTCGGGACATTCTCTGTAGTATCACATTGTCATGGGGAGTATATCTACCCTCTTCTCGGGACATTCTCTGTAGTATCACACTGTCCTAGTCAGTATATCTACCCTCTTCTCGGGACATTCTCTGTAGTATCACATTGTCCTAGGGAGTATATCTACCCTCTTCTCGGGACATTCTCTGTAGTATCACACTGTCCTAGTGAGTATATCTACCCTCTTCTCGGGACATTCTCTGTAGTATCACATTGTCCTAGGGAGTATATCTACCCTCTTCTCGGGACATTCTCTGTAGTATCACATTGTCCTAGTGAGTATATCTACCCTCTTCTCGGGACATTCTCTGTAGTATCATATTGTCCTAGTGAGTATATCTACCCTCTTCTCGGGACATTCTCTGTAGTATCACATTGTCCTAGTGAGTATATCTACCCTCTTCTCGGGACATTCTCTGTAGTATCACACTATCCTAGGGAGTATATCTACCCTCTTCTCGGGACATTCTCTGTAGTATCACATTGTCCTAGGGAGTATATCTACCCTCTTCTCATGACATTCTCTGTAGTATCACATTGTCCTAGGGAGTATATCTACCCTCTTCTCGGGACATTCTCTGTAGTATCACATTGTCCTAGGGAGTATATCTACCCTCTTCTCGGGACATTCTCTGTAGTATGACACTGTCCTAGGGAGTATATCTACCCTCTTCTCGGGACATTCTCTGTAGTATCACATTGTCTAGTGGGTATATCTACCCTCTTCTCGGGACATTCTCTGTAGTATCACATTGTCCTAGGGAGTATATCTACCCTCTTCTCGGGACATTCTCTGTAGTATCACACTGTCCTAGTGAGTATATCTACCCTCTTCTCGGGACATTCTCTGTAGTATCACATTGTCCTAGGGAGTATATCTACCCTCTTCTCGGGACATTCTCTGTAGTATCACATTGTCCTAGGGAGTATATCTACCCTCTTCTCGGGACATTCTCTGTAGTATCACATTGTCCTAGGGAGTATATCTACCCTCTTCTCGGGACATTCTCTGTAGTATCACATTGTCCTAGGGAGTATATCTACCCTCTTCTCGGGACATTCTCTGTAGTATCACATTGTCCTAGTGAGTATATCTACCCTCTTCTCGGGACATTCTCTGTAGTATCACATTGTCCTAGTGAGTATATCTACCCTCTTCTCGGGACATTCTCTGTAGTATCACATTGTCCTAGGGAGTATATCTACCCTCTTCTCGGGACATTCTCTGTAGTATCACATTGTCCTAGTGAGTATATCTACTCTCTTCTCGGGACATTCTCTGTAGTATCACACTGTCCTAGGGAGTATATCTACCCTCTTCTCGGGACATTCTCTGTAGTATCACACTGTCCTAGGGAGTATATCTACCCTCTTCTCGGGACATTCTCTGTAGTATCACATTGTCCTAGGGAGTATATCTACCCTCTTCTCGGGACATTCTCTGTAGTATCACATTGTCCTAGGGAGTATATCTACCCTCTTCTCGGGACATTCTCTGTAGTATCACATTGTCTAGTGGGTAGTTACTGTCTGTTTTAGTTAAGTTTATCTACCTATCCTCTTTTCCCTTTTTTTTTTTAAATAAATCAAAGGCAACGAGGCCGTTCATGTTAATTTGTTTCCGCTGTAGAGCATAGATATAATGAATAGAAGAAGTTACATTTAGATAGAACATATTCAGGACCCTAAAAAGCTCTTCATTGTAACTTTTAATTTGTTGATTTAGCATGCATTTGAAATATCATCTTGGTTATAGAATCATATAACTTATAAACTTAATTGCTCAGACAAAAGTCTATTTTCTATAATCGATATTTTCAATCGAGCTACGATGTATGTTGATGTAAACTTCCAATGCTGAGTGATGAAAGATAAAGAAAATGAATCGTCACTATGGTAACGTTTGATACAAGGTTATTATGGAAGATACATCGATTGATCTACTTTGGTTCACCAATAACTGTCTGAAAGGATTCCACACTTCACTGTATATATTGTTTATAAAATGTGGTGGTTGTATAACCTGTTACAAAATGAATTTAACGACTTTTTATTTATTCTCTCTTTTCAGACTGATACATTGTATGTGTTTATCAGCACAATAGTTAATCAATATAATATCAGAATGTCTAAGATGGCTATTTTCCGTAGAAACATGATTTCTTTATAAGAACATACAATGTACTTGTTTTCCAAATGCTTTATAGATGAAATGCAGGCATTGGTAGCTCTAACCTCTATTACCAGAGAAAAATTATCTTCGTATGAATATGTATAACCATGGTTTAGGATACGACATATATATGTATAACCATGGTTTAGGACACGACAAGCCCTGCAGGTAGGGCGTAAGAATTGTACCTGCTGCCCCCATTGCATGATCGTAAGAGGACACTAAATTTGGGATCTTATCTTTTCTCTTCTTTCTTAACAACTTTCTTCTTCCTAATGTCTCCCTTAACAATGCCTCACTTTTGGCCTTTAGTTGAGCGTTCGCCGCTGTGAGGAAGGCTTTGGGTTCTGTCCCCTAGCCGAGACATACCAGAGTCTTTAAAAATGGTAGTTGCTACTCCTGCTTAGCGCTCAGCATATTTGGAGTGGGACGACTGGTTTGCCCGTTGTCAGTATAATGTGACCGGGTGGGGTGTGCTGCTGGGTGTCTTCGGCAGTATGCTTCAATGAGGTAGCACTATAGATCGGCAAAAGTTCCGGCCTTTCACAAGAAGACTTAACACGAACATACCGCAGCCTCCCAAAACACACTTACGCACTCACCACACGCATGCATGTCGCACGCACGGGAGGCCGTCCTTAAATGACCTTAGCTGTTAATAGGACGTTAAACAAAATAAACCAAACCAAACCAAGGACGCGACAGACCACATCACGTGTCTTATCGTAGACCGTCAATACGGTAAATGTATAATACAATGTGAACACTAGGTACGAGCTCTCGGGTGACATTAACATTTATACGAGCCCTTTGTCTTAGTCCATATAGTTATGTGTATGCTCCCGTAAGAACAAGAATATACCTCATCGTGGTGTCTTTGGCAAATAAAACTGTTAGTTAATATGTGATATATGTAAATGGTTATGAGTAATAATAAAACAAAATATTATAACGATACACTAATATGTAGGGAGGTACCCACATACTCAAATCCAAACTAATAGTTAATCATCCCAAAATAGAAGTGTCCTCACACTTGAATCCAAACTGCCCGATAGTCATCGCG
This sequence comes from Pecten maximus, assembly GCF_902652985.1. Taxonomy (NCBI): domain Eukaryota; kingdom Metazoa; phylum Mollusca; class Bivalvia; order Pectinida; family Pectinidae; genus Pecten; species Pecten maximus. The sequence continues at coordinate 26,048,878 of NC_047016.1, read as the reverse complement.
ATAAAGAATTGTTATCATACTCAAATCCAAAATATCAGTGAGTCAGTGCTTGATAATTGTGTCATCATGCTCGAATCCAAACTATCCGTTAGTCAGCGCACTATAGAATTATACTCAAATCAAAATTGTCCGTTAGTCAACACGATATAAAATTGTCCTCATACTCCAATTCAAACTGAACGTTAGTCAACACGATATAGACATGTCCCCATACTCCAATCCAAAAATATCAGTTTGCGCGATAAACGAAACAATCTCTGAAATTCGTTGGTCAATAAATAATTGTATTTTTTTTTTATCAAATTGTTGCTTTTTCGGTATTTCTAAATACATATTTAGGGATCAGCTGGAAATATATAGATATATGTATTCAATGTAGCCAGTGTCGGGTGTTATGTGCGAGGTCTGTACTGTATCATGTGAGCTGTGAGCTCCTGGTTAACCTAGCATACAGTGGTATTGCTAGCGTGCCCATGGGAAAAGGTTGCAATAAAGAAAAACCAGCACTAATCGGGGACTGTTTCACTGATAAATGTCTGATGAGCACCGCCACTATAGAACTTATCCGAGATTCCTTAGGTATCATGGGGATCAATGTTATCTATACAATAAAACATTCTGAAATAAAAGCATTCACTTGCCTGTTAGGTAAGGTGCTCTCATTATCTTTGCTTGTTGCCATTGTGTATATAGTACGTTTACGATATATCCCATTATGAAATAAAGCAAGTTATTTAGACATTATTGATTACTGTTTTATTTTATACCGCCGTCTTCTTAAGAGTACGTTTTAGATATTGCATATCAGCTCTTCAAGCTTTGGTGCCCTTCGAACGTCATTTGAACGAGACAACATGACGGGGTCAAATGTGAAACAATGGGGATGACAATAAGGAGCCACGTGTGGAACGAAGGAGCTGGCAATAAGGGGACACGTGTGGAACAACGGGGATGTCAATAAGGAGCCACGTGTGAAACAAGGGAGATAACAATATGGAGCCACATGTGAAACAAGGGAGATAACAATAAGGGGACGTATGTGAAACAAGGGAGATAACAATAAGGGGACGTATGTGAAACAAGGGAGATAACAATAAGGGGACGTATGTGAAACAAGAGTAAAACAATAAGGGGTCACATGTGAAACAAGGGATATAGCAATAAGGGGTCACATATTGAACAAGAAAGATGACATGAAGGGGTCACATGTGGAACAACGGGGATAGCATGAATGGGTCACATGTGGAAAAACTGCAATGACATGAAGGGGTCATATGTAAAACAAGGTCAATTACAAGAAGGGGGTCATATGTGGAACAATGGAGATGGCATGAAGGATGAAGGGGTCATATGTGGAACAATGGAGATGGCATGAAGGATGAAGGGGTCATATGTGGAACAATGCAGATGGATGAAGGGGTCAGGTGTGGAACTAGGGAGAAGACATGAATGGACCGTATGTGGAACAAGGTAAATTACAAGAAGGGGTCATATGTGGAAAAACTGAAATGACATGAAGGGGTCATATGTGAAACAAGGTAAATTAGAAGAAGGGGTCATATGTGGAACAATAAAGATGACATGTAGGGACCACATGTGGAACAAGGGAGATGACATGACGGGGCCACATTTGGTATTGAACAAGGAATATACATGTACCATGACGGAGTCACATTGGGTGTTTAACACTCGTGTTATCCTTGTATATTTAGACTTATGTGTGTATTCTCTTCTCTACTTTTTGTCTGCGAATTGTAAATAAATACATTTCTATGTTGTATTGTTACTTTTAACCTTTCGATTCAAAAGAAATCGGACGACAGGTAGTCCTTTACCAATTTTCTCCGTATATATATTCAGGGTATGATATTTCAGTGTGATGGTGCTATAAAATGACAAAAGAAAGACAAACCATCCATGAACGGCGTCCTCATTTGCTGTAACCACTAGTCTAAGGTCAGCTTAACTAAGACTATTTATGTTATAAGACAAGCTCTGATAAATCTCAAGACTTGAGGATATCAGTCTCTACTAACACAGTCTCTCCACTTCAGCCTTGCCACTGCCTTCGAATGTTATTTTAATAACCGAATATGCGACATAGTTATTATGACAGGCATTTGTCCGTCCGGTATAATGTAAACGTTCCTGGATGTTTTGTTTTGTCCCATCTTTGTTATCTTTTGTATTGGTTTTTGTTTTGTGGATTTGTGTCCTTGTATATTGGCGATATGATCATGACGTTTGTTCAGCATGTAGCGAAGGAAACAGCTATAATCATCATGCATTTTAAAGTTGTCCTTAATGCCTTTTATCTGCAATAAATATGCAAAATCCTGTTTTAGACCTATCTTCCAAAGATAGCTTTGCCTGATCGCAAAATGCAATTAGTGTTTGTCAGATAAATAGTTCTACGCTATATGAAATCTACTCTCCCATCGTAATGCCATTATGGGATGCTTACTAATTACGCAGCTCCGAGAACCGGGGCGAGATCATTTCAAAGCCGATGGACTAGGATCCCCTATCTAGAAGTACGTCGCTGATATTTGATTTCAGCTGGTTTGAGCACTGACACCATTCGGCCTCACACGTTACATCGAAAATGCACCAAGTGTCAGAATATAGCCAGATACAATCAGTGAAAAATAAACTCAGATCTGTTGTCGTCCGTTCGACAAACCACAGTTTAGGTATATATACGTACAAACCACAGTTTAGGTATATACGTACAAACCACAGTTTAGGTATATACGTACAAACCACAGTTTAGGTATATACGTACAAACCACAGTTTAGGTATACTAATTCAACTATTTACGTACAAACCACATTTAAGATATACTTATTTGAACCTTTTACGTACAAACCACATTTAAGATAAACTTATTTGAAATATTTACACACGAACAACAGTTTATGTGTACTTATTGTCACTATTTACGTAAAAACGACAGTTCAGATATACTCATCAAAAGTGATATTTACCTACAAATATATTCACCTTCAACATGAGTAATTCCGTCATATATCTTTACGGGAACATATACATAAATTATATAAAGACTACTCTTAATATACAGCAAAAACATGTAACATGTTCTTGTTATCAGCCTGAAAATTCACTTAACGCGAGCTTATTTTCATGACCACTAGTAAAATTAGAACAGTTCACTGTATTTAGATGACTAGGTCCACAAAAAAAATCACAAAACTCACAGATACACAACTTAACAAACTCTAGAAAACCTGCAGGAGACAGAAGATATAAGTCTATACCAATTCAAATTAGATGTTAATGAAACCTATTTATAAACCAATAACAATTTTTATAAGACAATTAATTGTATGTCTTGGACAAATAATGTTTTCAGATCCAAAGGAAACAATCACGTGTAATAGTTCTTGATTTCATATTATAACAACGATTTAGGTTGGTAAACCATCTATGGTGTATATGGAAAATATGTACTTAAAAAACCATCAACTTCATGTTATGTTTCTTTAAAGATATTATGTAATTTATCTAACAACAGCAGTATCACGTTTAAGTCCACGTTTCCTATGCACGTGCCATCATTTACCAAGTGGTTCTACACATTTCTGTTCTATTTATTTTCATCTCCATAGTGTACAACCCTATAAATGTCAAATACTGTCGCTTCAATTTCCCTTGGTAATATTTTACACCTCTACCATTTAAAATACCTGTATTATCATATTAGTGCTGATTTTTTATGGTACTATCAACAGATATTTACACATTCTATTTTTTCTACTAAGGTTTTTCCGGGCACGCGATATTTGACTATAACGCTAATCTCATAATAGATAGTACCGGAACTAGATACTAGTGCAATATCACCAATGAAAAGACTGATTTCATGACATCAAATTGTCAACTCAGTTTATTTCCCAATCAGTTTGGTATGATCCATTATCGTTGGAACCTTTCATCGTGTTGTCCTTCAGGAAACAAGTAAGATATGATGTAAAAAATCGATGAAATCATACACTGGGTTACATTTAATTCAACCCAGTCCTTTGATGGCGCACTGCGGTCTCATTTTCAAAACAAGTTCTGAAATGTTATCGCTAATTACCAAGTCAATCGCACCAAAAGCAAAACAACGTTGTCGTTGTATCCCGTGTGGTGTGGCCTGTAACTTGAACATCGGAGAGGACGTAAGATTTAATATAGCATGCACATATGTCTAATGCTCAATGTATTTGAATTGGTTTATTGTATCATCATTAAATGCATACCCATGATACAGCTACTAACAGGACCTGCGGGAACCTTTGGACGACCTTAATTGATTCTAATCTATACATTAATGTGCTAAGTTAAAAAAAATCACCTCATCACTGCAATACCTGCTACATGTTGTAAAATTTATGGGATTACCTCCCTTTAACCAGTAACAGCTTATATAATTATCAGTACAACTATGACATCCCTATATTAACCAATCTATATGTGCATATGCTCAATTTGTTATAATTATTTAAAATACGAATTATCTCTTTATACCCGGAGACGATTTATATACATTCTACTAAGCCTGTTATCTAACCTATTGTATATTTTTGTATATTAAAATTTGTTGAAATGAAATATTAAAATTCACAAAATCTATAACTACCGGATATCACAAAGTTCCAACTTCATACTTAAAATAAAAAAGCCGCAACTAATACTCGATGCTATTAAATTTACGAACTGTTATTTTCAAAATTTTGTTTCAAATTATTATTACAATTGAATAACCGCCTAACGCGCGTTATGATTCATTTGTCTGCGAGGTTGTGAGAATTATAGAACAATAACTTTCGAAAGATGGCATTTCAATATTCATATTTCCGTTTTAAATAGATTTATTTAATATTGTAACCGTTATCTTATTCCGAGATCTTCCATGCTGTCTATAGACCTCGTCTCACGTCCACAAGTGACCGTTCCCAGCAAAATCAATCGTTCGTGCAGTAAACACAAAATCACCAATACCATTTCAACATTTTAGTATTTTTAATATTCCCTTTACCCACACCAATGGGAATTATGTGAGAATCATGAGTTGATAAGTTTGTATTTTGTTTGGTAAGATTATATAGTAACACCCAGAGCTGGAAGGGACGGTCTGTCATATCGGCAAAATTATTTACAATCATCATCATTCAGATATTTTGTGAAAACACGGTTAGTTTAACTTACAATGTAGCTTAAAACCAACGAAGATTATGAACATTATTCAAGACCATTGTTTGAAGACAGTTTTATTTCGTTTCAAGACTGTATTAGATTAAGGCGGGGTTATAATAGTAAGAGCACCATGTATATGTGAAAGGTGCTGTTGCAGGAATGCTCTAAAACCGCCCACGAAGGAAACCGATCCTTTACCTAATGCCCGGATAGACATATCCATGGGGCATCTGATAGTACATATGAAAACCTTGTTCCGTTCCGGACATGCCAGAACGAGGCCATTTTGTACCAAAGTCGTAAATACTCACAAGCACACTTTATCAAGTATTTATAAGGTCAAAATGTTATTTGTTTGTAAGGAAAGTTGTACTAACATTACATCTATATATCGGGCAACGTAATCGGATATCGATTGTATGAATCTTTTCGTTAGTTTCTGTGAAATTTGACATCAAACATAAAAAATGATATTTCTCATAAAGTTGAATGCACGTTTAAACGGCATTTTGTCTAATTCAAACCCCGAGTACTATCGAATTTTGTCGATAGAAAATATCTCCATTCATTTGTGTAATCCATGAAAAAAAATTGCGCTTCAGAATTACTGGATATGCATCGTTTTTGCAACTTCTATTAGTCAACCCCCCATAAATCTTCATATAGGTCAAAGTGCTGAAAGCACTGCATGCTAGTGAAGACATCTCGTCCGGACAAGAAATACGTTGAAATATTATAGGAAACACGATTAGATGAATTCGCCTTCAAGGAAACTATTTGATTCAAGATTTTTGTCAGGATAATGTTAGTCCCTTTACCAATTTCCCTATCTCCATGACTTTGTTATACAACTAATGTGCTTTTCAGCTCATCATGTATTATTTGTGTATTTAGAACTTAATATCATATATATATGAGTATTATATTCCTTCACAGTTACATTCTAGACACTGTCGATCATTTTTGAAGAGTGACAATGACGCTACGTTGTGTATATCAGAAACATTCAATGTAGAATCTTCCCTACATTCTGGATTATATGTATTAGCGGGCTATTTACTTCATCAGTGGCATACACTTGGTTGGTCGAAGTGGTTTTCGAGATTGACTATGGACATAGACCCCAAGGTAGAAGAGGACACTGGCGATATGAGCACACATACCAACAGTCCTCTGACCGGTTGGACACGTACAGTAGTAATTCTGTATTGGTGGTTGTTCGGTAACTGAGTACTGGATCCATATGTTGTATTTCGTTTGCGATTGATGACGAGATCGGATTTCACATCGAATGAGGTCAGAAGAGTGTTGGTATGCCATGACTTAATAATCTCCATCTGCTGTCAATTGCTCCGATATGTACGTCCCACAGAGTTTCTAGATATTCTTGGTCAAGACGTGGGAACTCGAGCTGGGCTGCCTCTAGCTTCTGCCATTGGGATTTGGCTCTCCGTGATAGGTCTGGCTCTTTCTCAACACGCTCTGCTAGGATGTTGGACTTGTTTAGAAGTGACTTCATCTCCAGAGCAACTTTTTCATCTTCGGCTGCTTTTGTTGATGAAGGCTGATATATGGGTCCACGTAGCCAATTCAGACATGCCGTGACACTTTTCAGAAGACTTTCGAGATCTTTGATGAAGTAGTTTGATGTGAGTTCAGTTTTAAAAATCTGAATTGCTTAAAACGAGAGTGATAACTTTCGACCACCCATCTTGTTTAAGTGATACACCTGTCTGTGTTTGCCTCTATACCATCATGTTGACTCTGTCCAGGTTTGAGAAATGTCGGCATGTGAGTCTCGTATCCCTCGTCTAATCTGATAGTTTGCTCAAAATGTCTCGGAAACCCCTGTCTAAAATTACCTGATCATCTTCCTCTAGGATACCTGACAGACTTTGTAATGAGGTAAGTATCTTGTCGGTGATTTTGGCGTCATTATCACTACCAAGAAATGGGCCGACAGTGTCTAGAACGTAACCGTTAGGGAACACAATACTCATAAACTTCAGGTAGTTGAGGTTTTTTTTGACCGCAGTAACTTTTCAGCTGAAACTCATGTTCTTCACTTTTGCCGATATATATATATGCATGTATGTACCATCCAATATTACAGTGACTTTGTTGCCGAAGAATGTTTTTGTGAAAACTGTATTGTGATCCAACGCTTGCGCCCTAGACACGTGATCCGGACCAAGATGTGTGGGAACTACGGCTTGATTTAGAGCATCTGTAACGATCTGGAAAATTCTGCTGACGCTCGAGTGAAAGATATGTCTGCTTTGAGTTTGTTTTTTTTTTTTTTTGTTTTTTTTTTATCTGTTTTGAGTTTAACCCAAAACAGCAGAAGGGCATTCTTAGATGACAATGCTTTTGTACCAGTAATATGTTCGGAACATGCATCGTGTATTTGATTGAATTGATTTCAATCAGCCTGTCCAAGCTTGGCAATCTTCATCATCCAAGTTGTCGAAGTTTTATACAAGCGGTGACAAGTTATTGGACATGTTCTGTATGATTTTGAGTAAATCGTTGATAACAGCTGGTGACTTGGCAATCTAATTAAAATTAGACTTGTGATTTCCGTTCCTCTACGATACACTGCAATACAAGTATTGCAGTGTATCGTAGAGGAACGGAAATCACAAGTCTAATTTTAATTAGATTGCAGTGTATCGTAGAGGAACGGAAATCACAAGTCTAATTTTAATTAGATTGGTGACTTGGTGGCTAAGTGATTAACAAGTTTATCCCTCCCTGTCAAAAGCGGCTCAATGTCAGGACTGATATCCTTACCAAGAAGATGACTTGAACACACCCTGGAATTCTCAGGCATGTACAGTTTATGTTTGATAAGCAGATGGTGTCTTGCTTTCTCACTGATGCAGCTAGAACTCTTCATGTTGTAAGTTCGACAAATGCTACATTTTCTGTTCGAAGAAGGGGCATAGTATAAATCATCTACAGAAAGATGCCCGTCCAGAGTGTCAGATTCAACAACAGAATCATCATTGTCTACGGAAGCTTTTTTCCGTTCCGGTTCATTGGCATTCTCGGATGCAGGACTTTTCTAGAGGTATCTGAGAAAGCATTTTGGACACATCTTTGCTTCTGTTGATTCAGAAAGTATGACACCTTCAGAAAGGAGAACATCTTTCATCCAGTCCTGAATTTTTCGCGGATTTTTACCATCGCCAACCTGGTTGTACTTGGACTTAACTTTACATCCCAACCCAACGCAGGAGTTCTCCATTTTCCTATTTAAGACAAAGACAACTTTACTACAGAATAACTGAACTATAAATAGAATTGTAAAACGTAGCAGCAATTATAACAACACGCCGAGCACCATTCGCGGTGAGTAGTCAAAAGACCAAGTGGCAAAGGGAACTTTTGTGTGGCACACCCCAACGGAGGAGAAGCTTTGAAGAAGTACTGAAGACGGAGATGGTCAAGTGAGAAAAATGATGAATCATACGTAATACGGAACTACAATAAGTATGTTAAACATAGTAGAACATAATACATTGCCATGGACAGTGTATCAAATCATTTTCATAATAAATCAATACGTTATATTATTGTGTACGACAAGGACCACTTGTATCGCCCGTGCATTTTTTCCACATACATTTTTCAACATTGAATTACTGCCATTATCCAGTGATTCGGCACGACTTTCTTTTGCTGGTATACAGAGGGATAGTCAAATATGTTTTTAAAACACTAACATCGATAGTACTCGCATATTATCCTGCCGAATTTGCCGCTTGATTTTAAAAACGGTATTTTGAATTTGATGAAAATTTTCGAATTTTGGTTTCCTACGTCATCTTGTACTAAACTCGTTTGTTTTTTCATGGTCAACTGTTTATCATTTTAAACTACAATGTATGTACAATACCTAGCCGTGAGAAAACCTCTCAGTGACAAACAGAACTACTTATGGGTCTGTGAAAAACACAGGTATGCTTGTAAACGAAAAAGTGAAGTAGATGGCGCTATGGGCGCGCTTATGGGTCAAGTGGAAAATAACATCTTGTTCCATATGTATTTTTCATAGCTTTACTGGAAAATATAGTCGATTTCAAGAAATCGCTGTGGGCGGTTCTGCAACAGCACCTTTCGATTTTAATTTGATAAGAACACAGCTGGACTGCATGGCTGCTGAATGGGTTTTAATGTTTCACATCAAAAATGTACTCGTTGACACTGAAGTTTTTTGTTCAAATTGATTCGTGAAGATTTTTGTTTTAACAAGCAATAGCCATTCTCGGTTTTCTTCATAGGGGTAACAACCTAATTAGACGAGATCGTGCTCGTTACGATCCGTTAGCCATGGTTATGTCCCAAGCTATGGGTTCTCATCCATTTGTTATTTCCTCATTTACTGTTGATGTCCCTTGTGTCAGCTTTAGTTCTTCATTACTCTGGATTATAATCGGCTGAACAGCATACAGAAATAAAGCATGCACCAATATCACCCTAATGTTATCACGGAGCTCATAAGGTGCAATTTAGACAATGGAATCAATGCACACAAAACTGTTTTAGGTTGTCATTTTGGATTTCACGATGAAAAAAACATTATTTGGATGGATTCACATCGTTAAAAATTGTGAATACGATGCGGCGTGCTCTTTTGGTCTATGTAGCAATATTCATTATAAATGCTTGTCCATCGTCTTACAGGTTTTTTCCATCGTCTTTGGCGTCTTACTGAATTTGCCCATCGTCTTTGGTGTCTTACTGAATATGTCTATCGTCTTTGATGTCTTACTGAATATGTCCATCGTCTTTGATGTCTTACTGAATATGTCTATCGTCTTTGGTGTCTTACTGAATATGTCCATCGTCTTTGGTGTCTTACAGAATATGTCTATAGTCTTTGGTGTCTTACTGAATGTGTCCATCGTCTTTGGTGTCTTACTTAATTTGTTCATCCTCTTTGGCGTCTTACTGAATTCTCCATTGTTTTTGGTGTCTTACTGGACTTGTCCCTCGTCTCAAACGTTTGACTTGCTTGTCCATCGTTTTTGACGTCCTACTTGACTTTTCCACCTATTTGGCGTCTTAATGGACTTGTCCATCGTCTTTGGCGTCTTAATGGACTTGTCCGTCGTCTTTGATGTCTTACTAGACTTGTCTACCGTCTTTGACGTCTTACTTGACCTGTACATCGTCTTTGACGTCTAATTTGACTTGTTCATCATCTTTTGTGTCTAATGGACTTTGTCCATCATTGTTGATGTCTTACTTGACTTGTCCGCCGTCTTTGACGTCTTACTAGACTTGTCCACCATTTTTGATGTCTTACTTGACTTGTCCATCATCTTTGACGTCTTACTAGACTTGTCCACCATTTTTGATGTCTTACTTGACTTGTCCATCATCTTTGACGTCTTACTAGACTTGTCCACCATTTTTGATGTCTTACTTGACTTGTCCATCATCTTTGACGTCTTACTAGACTTGTCCACCATTTTTGATGTCTTACTTGACTTGTCCGCCGTCTTTCACGTCTTACTTGACTTGTCCGCCGTCTTTCACGTCTTACTTGACTTGTCCGCCGTCTTTGACGTCTTACTAGACTTGTCCACCATTTTTGATGTCTTACTAGACTTGTCCGCCGTCTTTCACGTCTTACTGGACTTGTCCATCGTCTTTGACGTCTTACTTGACTTGCCCATCGTCTTTGACGTTTTACTTGACTTGTCCATCGTTGTTCACGTCTTACTGGTCTTGTTCATTGCCGTTTGCGTCTTAGTGGACTTTGTCCATCGTTGTTGGTGTCTTACTGAACTTGTCCACCGTCTTTGTTGTCTTACTGGACTTGTCCGTCGCCATTGAAATTATCGTATTATATTTGCTCTTTTAGCTCAAGGTCGTTGTCTTACTGTACTAAGGAGTACAATACTGACAATACCTTGCCATGAAAGTCAAGATCATAAAGCAAATATAATCATTTCGAAAATACCTTTTTTTCATCTTTTCTTTTTACAAAATGTAAAGCAAAAACGTTTCAGCTTCATTTTCAATCGTATAGGCCTAATCAAATATAATACAAAGTCCAAGATCGTCATGTTAAGTTTATTCTTATGCATTATCAAGCCAACCATGTTAGTTCTTCTATGGCTTTCCAATGTAAAACGTACCTGTGTTAAACACAAGCATGCATAAGATATTGCAAATCTAGCTCTAATCCATTTTGATAATATCTTAATAATAATTTTATCTCATTTCTATATCTCCTGCGAAACATCCTAAACATAAGGTGGCCAAAGGTTATGGGGCGCCGTTTTACTATGTATTCCCATTTGGTGATATCACCTATTCAAATGAGTGATATCACCTTTTCGAATAGGTGATATCACTTAAGAACTTTTTAAAGTGATATCACCTATTCGAATAGGTGATATCACTTATTCGAATAGGTGATATCACCTATTCGAATAAGTGATATCACTTAAGAACTTTTTAAAGTGATATCACCTATTCGAATAGGTGATATCACCTATTCGAATAAGTGATATCACCTATTCGTTTCATTAAGTGATATCACCTATTCGAATAGGTGACATCACTCATTCGGATAGGTGATATCACTTATTGAAACGAATAGGTGATATCACTTAATGAAACAAATAGGTGATATCACCAATTCGAATAGGTGATATCACTTATAAAATTTCATAAGTGATATCACCTATTCGTATAAGTGATATCACTCATTCGAATAGGTAATATCACTTAAGAATTGTATAAGTGATATCACCTATTCGAATGGGTGATATCACCTATTCGAATAGGTGATATCACTTATTTGAAAAATAAATTGGTGATATCACCTATTCGAATAGGTGATATCACCAAATGGGAATAAAAACGGCGCCCCATAAAAGGTCACCTCTAACAAACACCGGTCAGAGAAGACTTCAAGAAGAGAAAGTGCGGATGGATTGGCCACGCAATACGCACATCACCAGCAAACCTCACTCGGCAGCATTTTACTTTAACCCTCAAGGAAGAAGGAAAGTTGACAGACCCAGGCAGACTTGGAAAAGAAGCCAGAATACTGAAATGAAGGCAGCCGGTATATGGCATGGGCCCAGTCTGAAGAGGGTCTCTCAAAACTGTGTCCGTTAAAGGAGTCCTGTTGTAGCCCTTTGTTTATCTAGCCAAGGCTCGCCACTTTTGTCTTTCTTTACCCTCGCCAAAATACAGCTTATATTTTAAGACACTGACCATGTATTCTCTATTTATAAGATAGCTTATTTATTTTATGAGATCTTATAAAGAAAAGTATATAAAGATATCTCATTTATTATAAAAGATATCTCATAAAGTATATAAGATATCTTATAAAAATCCTGGATCAACGTTGCTTCGTGAATAAATGACAGCTTGGCTTGCGATATACCTAGGCAAAAAGGACGAACAGTCATAGCCATACATTGTATAGCCCATATAGCACATGCAAAAATAATATGACATTAACTCATACGACAATATTAGTTGTTAATATATATATATGTATATTTCTCTCGGTACCACTACGACAGGAAATTCAAATATATATATAGATTTGAATTTCCTGTCGTAGTTGTTCCGAGAGAAATATTTATAATATATAATACATTGCGGTCCAGGTATTCATATCATCTTATAGACGACTTCCACAATGATCATGTCAGGGTATCGGGCCGACCATCACTGCGCCATTGAAACGTTCTTTTTTAAGAACGCCGATGTGGCGCAGCAGTATAAGCTGCGGATATTTCTGGCTAGGCGATTGGGTGCCGTAGATCGTGAGTTCTATGGGGCGCCGTTTTACTATTTATTCCCATTTGGTGATATCACCTATTCGAATAGGTGATATCACCTATTCAATCAGTGATATCACCTATTCGAATAGGTGATATCACCAATTCATTTTTCAAATACGTGATATCACCTATTCGAATAGGTGATATCACCAATTCGAATAGGTGATATCACCCATTTGAATAGGTGATATCACTTAATGAAACGAATAGGTGATATCACCAATTCGAATAGGTGATATCACCAATTCGAATAGGTGATATCACTCATTCGAATAGGTGATATCACCTATTCGAATAGGTGATATCACTTAAAGATATTCTTAAGTGATATCACCTATTCGAATTGGTGATATCACCCATTCGAATAGGTGATATCACTTAATGAAACGAATAGGTGATATCACCAATTCGAATTGGTGATATCACCTATTCGTTTCATTAGGTGATATCACCTATTCGAATGAGTGATATCACTATTCGTTTCATTAAGTGATATCACCTATTCGAATGAGTGATATCACCTATTCGAATGGGTGATATCACTTATGAAACGAATAGGTGATATCACTTATCCGAATAGGTGATATCACTCATTCGAATAGGTGATATCACCTATTCGAATAGGTGATATCACTCATTCGAATAGGTGATATCACCAAATGGGAATAAATAGTAAAACGGCGCCCCATAGAGTTCGAGGCCCGGTCAGGGCATATCTAATTCCATAGCAATCACGAAAACAACGAAAGTTTGTAGTACATAAAATGAAATACACAGATATTAAAGAAAGAAAGAAGGGAACTTTGCCGTCATCAGAGGTGATTGTTCGTGTGGTAGTTGTTACATTACAAAGGAATATAGTGACGGTTCAAAATACAATTCTGTTATCATTTCCTGAGCACTTAGAAGGTTCGGATTTTGGTCAGAAATCGTGTGCACCTCGAGTGGGATGTGATAAACAGGAAAATATGCTTATTACGGTATGAGGTCTCAAAAATTGTTTAATTCCTGCAAGCAACAACATAAACAATACAGTAGTTAAACATAACTGTGATGAAATTTGCTATTTTTTAATATGTGAAATCTAGGTAAATGAACTTCCCCTTCTCTGAGTATACGACGCCCTCCATTGTGAAGACGGGCTTAAATGTACATTCAAAACATTCGCTTTACAGTAATTCTTCATTTTCAAAGGTAGAACGGAGCATTTTCTATTTGAAGTTTTGTGTGTGTGTGTGTGTGCTTTTATTTTATTTTTTTTATTATTTTTTTTGAAGAGGGGGTGATACTTTTGAGAATGTTTTATGCTAGGTGGCGAAGTTGTTTATTCGATACTCCAGAGGTTATGTTCTTTTTTTTAACATAGAAGATTGCAGTTTTGTTTTAACTACAATCGTAAGTTACCTGTAAGAGACTTCAGAAACACATACAATTAAAAAAAAACAAATGAAAAGCGTATATAACAGATAAAATTCCTATGATTAATATTCTCCTGGACACATAAATCGTTGTGTATATCTTTGGTAAGCAAATGTGTTAAAAAGTTAGTAAAGAGTCCGAAGATAACAGCAATATTATCTGGTTACACTTGTCCGACTAACGCAAGTCTATATTTTTTTCATTTGAGTTATGCGCCCTTTGTTTGGGAACTCTTTAGTGCACTAGTACACATCTGTCAAAATTAGAGAATGATACCTGCTGCAATCAGTGCAGTATTTCGCGACTGTGTAGAGATTGATGATGAAGATGAAGAGCACGCGTACCAGCTGTATGATTTTGTTAAGACGGGGGACATTGAAAATCTCAAGAAGGTTCTGGAATATCCCGAGTTCCGAGCAGTAATCAATATGAAGAATCACCTTGGATGCACCCCGTTAAGAATTGCAGCCGCGGGTAATGTTTAACAAAATATCTTTCGAACACATATCCACTATACGATTAACATGTAATACTGAACGTCAACATAAACATCAATTTTAACAAAAATGACCAGTTTAGATACAGGCGTTATAGGCCAAGGGGCTGATAAACGACGTGTTGTCAAAGTGGTTTAAAGGAAGATACACAATGATAGTCAATACTGGACTATTCCACTGTAATAAAGATTGAAATCATACACGTACCCTATTTCCTTCCGACCAACGGAGTTTGAACATGTAGTTACTCCATATGGCATATGTGTTTGCAGCATTTTAATCACATGCAGCGGTTTATGTACATGTACATGTATATATATATCCATGACTTGGTTTAGACTTCAGGTAAAACCGATGCACAATAGCCAACCAGGTGTGACCACTAAAACTCCTATACAGGTACAATACTACAATGTATAATAACATGCAGCTAGATGTACCTGTGACATTTACCTGTATAGCTGCATGTATACGCATATTACATATGCATTTGTATATAGTACATGTTATTATGCTAAATAATGTTATTTCATCACATGATATCAGTTTGTTTAGTTCTTGGAATAACAAAGTCTGTTTTAACGGCAATTATTTTGGTGATTATACTGTTAATCCATTATGATTAGGTCGCATGCAAAGTTTGAAATTGATATGGCAAGCAGTTCTTTAATAAAATATGTAAACAATCAATGATGTGAATTTCCTTTGTGCAAAGGGCTATAACTCCATCAAAATAAAGAATATTAATACAGAGTGCAAACTTGATCTGTAATCCATTATGAATAAGCCACATTTAAAGTGGCAAGTGGTAGCAAAAAAAAAGGCTGAAAAACTGTTAATTGTGATCATTACCTGTGTCAAAAGGACCATAGCTCGAGCAAAAAAATGAAATATTGAAACAGGGTTGGAACTCGAACTATAATTCATTATGACAAAGCCACATACTAATTAAGTAACATATTGATGTGGCAAACATTAAAAAAAAAAAATTTGCAAGTGTGGTTAAAAATGGGCAAAGTGATCCCTCATAATCAGTGTATGCCATGCTTCACAGGCGACACAATAAATGATTTACAAATAATCATAATTTAGAGAATATGTAAAATCTCTATAATTAAAGCTAATTGTTTAAGTGTAATTTTTATCTCATTAATTGCAGAGGGTCAGCTTGAGTGTTTACGCCACCTGCTGGAATTTGGAGCATTGGTAGACAGACCAGATGTCAAACTTCAGACTCCATTATTGGTGGCGTTGAAGAATTTCCACTTCGATTGTGCAGAAGTGTTATTAGAGCAAGGAGCTAACCCTAACGGGGACCCACACCATGTCACCACACCTTTGTATGTCATGACAATGCAGGGCTCATTTAGAGGAATGAAGGTAATTAGGCTTTCTAATGAACACCAATATCCTGATACTACCAATCAATAAAATGTGTTTAAAAACCTAATAATGCAGGATTGATACCCTCAGGGCACTGAAATCCATTATAAATGAATGATGTATTTCAGAAATTATCAAATCAGGTTAAGTTTTACAATAAACACTAACAAACAATGAAATCGATAGTGAAGAGTCAGTTTGTCTATCTTGTTTTTTTTGTGGACACATATATATATTACAATATATATTGTTTAAATATATGTCTTTGTCACTACAATAACTTTATGAGAGAGCTCTAGATGAAGCATTTGGAGTGAAACTGCATGCAGTTCTATAATATATGGGGTGGTGAGGATGGCAAATGATGGTCAGGTGTTTGTGATGCCTTATGAAGGTAAAAACTAAATGTTTAGTACAATTGGAGATGATCATGAGGACGCCTCTATAGGCTCTTCTTACCTGTACCTCAATCTTTACAACAATATGACAAACAGGGATCAAGCTTAAAGCTTTAATAAGAGTATGACATTTACATGCTTCCCAGACCTAGGCTATAATGTTGTTGGAAATAATTCACTGAGGATGCCTTTGGCTGTGATAGCTCAGTGAGTGGTTTGACTCTCCTTACCAGTGTCGGTTTGTGTTTCTCGGAAACTTGAAAAATGGGCCAGTTTGTGCTGTTGTAGTTGTGTTCTTTTGGCAAGACACTGTATCCTGATTGCATTGAATCATATACGGTGCTCCCATATGTTGTACAGTGAGGTAGTCACCAACTACTAGAAGGAAACCCTGCCTCAAAATGACCCAGGCTGTTCATAAAGCCAACAAACAAACTGAAGGTGCCCACCTATTGGACCATGAGTTAATTGATCAAGTTTGTTGAAACCTACATTCAGCCAGAAGCCTTAATGTGCATGTACTGCATTGCCGGTCTTCTTAAGTTCAACTTCACATGATTAGTCAAAGGTCTAGGACAATGTTATCAATAATTGTATGTCACCCTCACACTATAAAGCTGGTACTGTGTTCACAGTTAAAATTAAGTGTTGCGATAACGTAACGTTAACTAAACTGTTACCAAAAATATTGACCTCACCTTACATGTGTAATACTCCTTGCCATCACTCTAGCTTCCATTATATTTATTGACATAACTTAATGAAATTCCACAGGAATATTAACTTTTTTACATACCCTTGTGAAGTTAAAATACATGATCAAGGTCACTGATATCAAATTGTACCAAATTTTATTGTAGTTGTTTTTTCCAGGTAGATATATATGGTGCTATATAAAGTATCATATGAAAAATGGGAATAACCAATTACAACAATATAGCTTAATATTTTTGGTTCAGCATGGCTTGCATAATAACTACTGTAACACAGAGCACCTTGTTTAAAAACAAATATAAAACTATCCTCAAATTTATATACATTTTGTTTCCATTTCTTTTCAGTTACTGTTAGAACATGGTGCTGACACTTCTGTAGCTAATAACCACATCCTACCCATGATGTCCCTGCACGTCCCATTGTGTCCCATTCAGATTGCTCTGGCTTATAAACAATATCCCTGTGTACGACTGCTGCTTAATTACGGGTCTGAAACTGACTATCTACCCTCGCACAGTCCCAGTAGGGATCAGGACCACATGATGCTCTATGATCTTTGCATCAGTAAAATGTGCATTTTGGTGGCATTTCAACTTCTCTATGAGTCTGGTACCAATATATACATACGACCAAAGGATAGTAAACAAGCTTGGGAGCTGGAGGAGAGACCGGGTATCAAGGGCTACCTAAAATACATCACAGGTATGTAAAAATCATTGTCAGTACTTAGGATAAACTACAGGTATGTAAAATTACAGGTATGTAAAAATCATTCTCAGTACTTAGGATAAACTACAGGTATGTAAAATTACAGGTATGTAAAAATCATTCTCAGTACTTAGGATAAACTACAGGTATGTAAAATTACAGGTATGTAAAAATCATTGTCAGTAGGATAAACTACAGGTATGTAAAAATCATTGTCAGTACTAAGGATAAATTACAGGTATGTAAAAATCATTGTCAGTACGTAGAATAAATTACAGGTAAGTGAAAACATTGTCTGTACTTAAAATATATCCCTTGGGATGTAAAGTCATGGACTGTTCTTAAAATACATCACGTGTGATGTGAAGTCATAGTCTATACATATACTTTAATTATATGTATATGTATATCACAGGTATGTCAAATCATTGTCTGTACTGAGGATAAATTAGAGATATGTTAAGTCGTGGTCTGTACTTAAAATACATCACTGGTGATGTAAAGTCATGGTCTATACTGAAAATACATCACTGGTGATGTAAAGTCATGTCTGTACTTAAATACATCACTGATGATGTAAAGTCATGGTCTGTACTTAAATACATCACTGGTGATGTAAAGTCATGTCTGTACTTATATACATCACTGATGATGTAAAGTCATGGTCTGTACTTAAATACATCTCTGATGATGTAAAGTCATGGTCTGTACTTAAATACATCACTGGTGATGTAAAGTCATGGTCTATACTGAAAGTACATCACTGGTGATGTAAAGTCATGGTCTGTACTTAAAATACATCACTGGTGATGTAAAGTCATGTCTGTACTTAAATACATCACTGATGATGTAAAGTCATGGTCTGTACTTAAATACATCACTGGTGATGTAAAGTCATGGTATGTACTTAAATACATCACTGGTGATGTAAAGTCATGTCTGTACTTAAATACATCACTGGTGATGTAAAGTCATGGTCTGTACTTATATACATCACTGATGATGTAAAGTCATGGTCTGTACTTAAATACATCACTGATGATTTAAAGTCTTGGTATGTACTTAAATACATCACTGGTGATGTAAAGTCATGTCTGTACTTAAAATTCATCACTGGTGATGCAAAGTCATATCTGTACTTAAATACATCACTGATGATGTAAAGTCATGGTCTGTACTTAAATACATCACT
The DNA here is from genome assembly GCF_902652985.1 of Pecten maximus. NCBI lineage: Eukaryota > Metazoa > Mollusca > Bivalvia > Pectinida > Pectinidae > Pecten > Pecten maximus. The sequence continues at coordinate 26,029,538 of NC_047016.1, read as the reverse complement.
GGTGATGTAAAGTCATGATATGTACTTAAATACATCACTGGTGATGTAAAGTCATGTCTGTACTTAAAATACATCACTCTTGATGTAAAGTCATGTCTGTACTTAAATACATCACTGATGATGTAAAGTCATGATATGTACTTAAATACATCACTGATGATGTAAAGTCATGGTATGTACTTAAATACATCACTGATGATGTAAAGTCATGGTCTGTACTTAAATACATCACTGATGATGTTAAGTCATGGTCTGTACTGAAAATGCATTACTGGTGATGTAAAATTATTGTCCACATTAAATACATGTACCTGTAACTGGCAATACATAGTAATGTTCTGTACTTGAAATACATCACTAGTGATGTAAAATCATGGACTATGCACCTTTATTATATATGTATAACACAGGTATTTAAAATCATAGTTTGTACTTAAAATATATCGCAGTGATAAAAAAGAAAATGTATTGCATGCCTGAAATATATCATTAAAAATTGTCATATCAACTGAAATATTTGTACTGTTAGGTATTTCAAAAGATGTCCACACATTTTCAGAGAATCCACGTAGTCTCAAGTCTGGATGTCGCCTGTCCCTGATGCGTCAGTATGGCCGGAACCTGTTGGTACAGATAGAGAAAATGGACATTCCTACAGTCCTTAAATCCTACCTAAGTCTCGCTGACATCAGATGACAACATCCTCTCACTTAGGAAAAAAAAATTTAACAATACTCTTTGTTGTATTTGTATACATTTTGTAAGTTATACAATAATTAAGCTGCCATTTATTATTTGTTTTGAATACCATTTATTAAGTTTTTATAAGTTTTCTTGGTGTCTTATATATAATAGCCTATATATTTTCAAATAACATTTTGCTGAGCTGATTCTCCATGTTATTGCATTTAAATACAGTCTAGTTACTGTATAAGCTGATGTACTTTTAACATCAAATACCTGTTGTTCTACAAATATATATCAAGGGTGCTTCTGTATTACAAAACCAATTTTTATATAAAGAGAATTATCAGATATAATTTACACCCAAGTCCTATTTCTTTAAAATTTGATTTGATTTTAGCTTCATTGACAGTATTACTAATAGGTTAAGTGTACCATTTGTACAAATGATTTAAGAACTACTCATGATAAGTCAGTTCCGGTTGAGATTAGAACTAAGCATGGCAATGCATGACCCTGCCACACACACACCTTTTTTTAGTTGAATTTTTTGCAAAAGTTTCTTGTGTTTTTGTCAGTTAAGATTATTTTCAGTTAAATTGAACATTTACTACAGCAAGCTCCTAAATACAATACACCATCTTATATATCTATATCTACAAAAAAATCTTCTCCGTCATTGCATTAAACATAAATTGTATTATCCATACCTGTAATGTATAATAATATTCCAGCATTACTGAATTACCCTTCGCCTTTATATGCCTGTGATTGTGGAGTTTGAAGAAGAGAACACCCATGTACAAACAGCATTATATTGATAGTACATTTCTTTTGTCAAAGTGTCTCGGGGGCTCTATATGTTGTCGTTCTTCTTTCTGTAACATTACTGGGAATAATAATATATATATTGTCTACTTTATATTTAGCTTGATATGGTAATAGAGGGAGATAAACTGGAAGGTAATTTATAAAGGCCTGCATGTGTATACATTAGACACGATACTATAAAACTACCTATCTCAATAAACAGGTGATAAAAAGCCAGTAGTCTGTGTCAATGAAGGGATATCAGGTTTGTTCAAACGAATGGCCTTGACATAATTTACAGTGATGAAATGATATCTCAGTAACCAAGAGGCCAAGAGACGAAATAGTGAGTCACCTACATGCAAGACAGAAGAACTAAGTACCAAGTTGAATGAAGTTTTTTTTTAAATTTAAACATGTTTATTGTCAAACTTATAGCCAAAAGTTTTCTGAGTATAAACTTATCTACGCATTCTTCTGATATACATTTAAATATATATTTCTGCAATGATATAACATGTATTACAAATGTACTATCAGGATCTGTTGGTGAGGTATTACAACATGTACGTTAACAAAATATTTAATTTATAAAGTATGCATGCTGTTCAGTTTTAGAATACCCCTGCTTCCCTTGGTGCGTTATGCGAATGTATTATTGTGTGGGTAAATATGGTTTTTGAACATTTGTTAATTATTAAAGTAAACGTGTATTTTAATTTTGTTGTTGTTTTTAATTGGTTCCTGTATTGAACGAGAATGATCGCCGTGTTAGTCGATATATAGGTTAGTAGTACCAGTTGTGTAACTGTCAGTATACTGCCAGCACATGGGAGACAATCCCTTAAACCCTAGAGTTAACGGTCGGCGTACACTACATGTATATGGATTGCGGGTCAGGTATAACGAGACGATGGATGGCTATATCAAGCGACACATTATAAATGGGTGGTGTTTGAGGACAATAACACGCATAAATACTAAGCGATGCGAATCCCTTGCGTCCTATGAACATTCAACAAAGAAAAGAAAAAGTTGAAAAACTCTTCCAATTCTCCTTTTTAGGTCCCGCTCCTCCTCTACAGGGGAGCGTTTAGAATATTTGCTCAGAAAACATTGGATTTACTAACCAAATAATCATCAAACACAATTTTTCAAATCCTTTTTGTTTTCATCCTAAGGTAGTCGGTCCTACATTTTGGTTAACCTTTACGCAAAAATGTTCTAGACCAAATTTGATTAAAATCCAGCCAGTCGTTCGTAACTAGTAGGGATTTAAAGACAATGTTGACGGACAATGGACAACGGACGCTGCGACATGGCAACCCCTTGGTCCCTCGGAACATGTGAGCTAAAATGAATTGTCCAAGTCAGGTATCGAAATGCATCCAAATACAAAATGTTTTCGTTTTTTAAGGTTGGTCGAATCGTTTCCATGTGCGGCATCAGACCTCTTTATCATGTATTTTGGCGGGGATGAAAATCAGACCCAGTTTGACCAACGCTCCTGACTTAAAAATTTCATACTAATATTGAATTTAAAGAAAATACATTCTTTAAGATTTTGTTATACATTCATATAGATCTACAATTTTAAGTTAAGGACTTTCTCTATGTTGAGGAGCATTAATAAAGCTGGGGGAGATAGATGTATTGGAATACTACATGTTACAGAAAGGTATGTAGACCTATGTCAAATTAAAAGAAACACCTGCCCGTCGGTCCACACGGGGACAAAAGAGATATTGTGTCGATAGCAAAGTTAAATTCAGGATAATATGAAACATGAATATTCACAAGACGCCATGAGATATATTGTACTTTATTGTCTTTCTTGCTATAAAAGACAACTTCAAAAGTGGAATATTTGAACCATTGGAATAATAAGCATTAATGATACTGATGGTAAGTTGGTAAACACGCATCATCATATACAGAAATTTGATTCGGTGGAGAATTCTACAGAAAATTGATATTTGAATGGTGAAGATTTGTCCTATTCGCTGTATTATATATCTGTAAAATGATTTTTTGTTCGTGAATCGTGTTCTTAATGAGCCCATGTTGTCCTTATTTTGTTGGTTTAGGACATATCAGATAAAAAGACCATTTTGGATTTTGACAGTTAAATATTATTCTCATTTTTCTCTCAGAAAGCAATCGGCGGATTTTCTAAACGCCGAAGTAGGTTAGGTCAATGTTTTCTATTTCAAAATTTGAGCCTGATTTAAAAATAAGGACAACAGGTAGCCATGTTTGGAATCGATTATCACAATATTCCAGAAAAGCAAATTCCAAATATATGTTTAATTTTGCCCTCAGATGTGCGTACAGTTACGTGTACTATACTGATAAAAAGAATAATCTTTAGAGTTGAATAAATAACAAAAACACATCATATAATGACACAAGCACATCATGTGATGACACAAGCACATCAAATAATGACACAAGCACATCATGTGATGACACAAGCACATCATATAATGACAAAAGCACATCATATAATGACACAAGCACATCATGTGATGACACGAGCACATCATATAATGACACAAGCACATCAAATAATGACACAAGCACATCATGTGATGACACCAGCACATCATATAATGACACAAGCACATCAAATAATGACACAAGCACATCATGTGATGACACGAGCACATCATATAATGACACAAGCACATCATATAATGACACAAGCACATCAAATAATGACACAAGCACATCATGTGATGACACAAGCACATCATGTGATGACACAAGCACATCATATAATGACACCAGCACATCATATAATGACACAAGCACATCATATAATGACACAAGCACGTCATATAATGACACAAGCACGTCATATAATGACACAAGCACGTCATATAATGACAAAAACACATAACATTATGACACAAGCACATCATGAAACGAACGTGTACTATAGCGTTCCATTGTTTTCATTTCTCACCATGTGTTGATAACGTCTTAATCATTTTATTCCACAACAGGGCCCAGTTGTTCAAAAGATGATTAGGCTAATCACAGTTTAACAACAATTTTAAAATCCTGATTAAATCGTTTTTGGTTAAACTAATTTGACAAAAGTTTATGAAACTATAGAACCCGTCAGTCTCTTCCTACACAGATTTTAAAGTAAAGGGGAAATCAGATTCTCACTCCTCAAATGATTAAGGTAATCACTTTTTGAATAACTAGGCCCAGATTGTCAATCGGTAAACACAACTCAAGCCATGCGTTGTTGCCAATAGACCTTCACTACGTTTAGCACTGATGTAGTCTCTTTGTAGGAGAAAAACAAGATGCATCCTTCGTAAACGCTACGAACTATAATGTTCTATTGTCAATCGATCTCTTGTCTGTTACTACATAAACAGCTACTTCCTTACACAAAGACATACAAGTGTAACTCACCTTTTAATGTATCAAACAGTAAATGTTGAGATTCATTCCATGAAAGCATTCCTGACGTCATATTACAATTTTACAATGTATGTCTATGGCTGCAAAAGGAAAAACATCAGAGGTATACTATGATTTAAATATCTTTGATGTCATGAAGACTAATCCATCACTTTTGCTTGGTCCCATAGAAGAGTGCAGACTGATGTAATGAGTGAGCATATGCTGTCTGGTACCATAGGTGATCCAGGGAACAGCCACGACCAATTCAAATTTTACCTATGGAATAATAATTAATTCTGAAAATGATTAATCAAATCTACCACTGCTTTTCTTTTTACTATTAATGAAATTGCTTGCTTATCATTTATTTTCAAATTTCTAGAAAAAATATCAGTTTTTTAAATTGAAGATTCTTAGGAGAAGTTATTCGAAGTCGATTCCAACAGAAATGTACCGTTCGATTTTGTAGCACGTCGTATAAATGTAGCTGAAATTTCCAATCACATAAGGATTCATCCAGAAACGGAAATCAGGAAAAAATGTTTTGAGTTATGAAACTATTTGTGGACGCTCCCGTATTCTTCTGGTCTCAAGTCAGCTTGGAATACAGTCGAGACTAACCTGTGTTGGCAGTTTACGAGCATATGTCCATTTGTTACATGCATGACCTTTGTCAGCTAGCACTGGTGTTGGTTAGGAATAACGCTCCCAGATGAGATATTCTGGTGTGGCCACCTGGTCCATGGTATAGGGTACCCTGATGTCGGAACGTTACAGCTTACATATAGGGTCTGTCGTTTTCTCTATCATTATCAGTTAGATCAATTTGTCTAATTCTATGGTTGGAAAGCCTCTGGTGTGCAGAACTGAGAAAAGGTAAAACGATAATACAAATTGCAATCAATATAATTTAAAAGGAATACAGTATAGTTCCAATTTCCATCATATTCATATAAATCATATTTTTGTTTTCATCGTTTTTGTGATATGTAGTGATGTTTCATAAAGATTTTTTGGCGCTTGCTATGGGGAAAGGTTGCTTTTGTTCACTTTCTTCTTAAAACGGAGTTCAACGGACAATAACATGATTTTTCAAACGGTTACCAAAGAAACCAATAGGAGGCATAACATAATGTTGAGAAATTAAGCATCGTCCGATATTGTTCAATTTGAAATAAATTTAGTATGAATATCAACGCGACTTCCATTTTTAGATTAAAGTGGACCTCATCGATTGGCATCGGATTGGTCACAATTTAGATACATTTGTATTGCTATGTTTCGTCCGAAGTATTTATGCATTATAACACATGACCATAGTTTAGAAAGTGATATTTCATTCTAATTTGGTATAACGATGTGTAATATCACAACATACCTTAATGCGACTTTTGTTTGCCGACTGAACAAAAATGGCTCCCAGGGAGTGGCTTTTCTTTGGTCACTTTTTAGTTATTGTTCATGGCGCTACGAACACAAATATATCCCTTTGCGTTTATACAGAAGTTGCAATAACTTGTGCCCAATCCTTTTGCTAAATAATTTCCAATGAAATATTCAAACTAAACTACAGACCTTTTGCCGAATGATTATATAGCGTCTCGAAATAACTTGTGCTATCATTTAGATGATTAAACTAGAACTGTCGCCAGGATGGCTGACTAATACCCCCGCAATCTGCAGCGTCAATGGTGAATTGGAACTGATAATTAGAGGCCAACTAAGATAACCCAGTAATATAGTGACCAGTTGCCAAAGCAACCATAATTTTGAGAAAAAGAAAGTGGCATGCACATCTACACATGGTCCTCTATATTTGTGTAAAGTTTCATTGAAATCGGCCCTTCGGTTTAGGAGGAGTTGTCTGGACAAACAAAGTTATGGCTCTTATCAGAAAAACTTCTTATAGTGACCAGTTGCCATAGCAACCATAATTTTGAGAAAAAATAAAGTGGAATGCTCATCTACACTAGTCCTCTATAATTGTGTGAAGTTTCATTGAAATCAGCCCTTCGGTTTTGGAGGAGTTGTCCAGACAAACTTCAAGTTATGGCTCTTATCAAAAAACCTGTTTATAGTGACCAGTTGCCAAAGCAACCATAATTTTGAGAAAAAGAAAGTGGTATACACATTTACACATATTCCTCTTTATTTGTGTGAAGTTTCATTGAAATCAGGCCCTTCGGTTTTGGAGGAGTTGTCCGGACAAACTTAAAAGTTATGGTTCTTATCAGAAAACCTGTTTATAGTGACCAGTTACCATAGCAACCATAATTTTGAGAAAACTAAAGTGGCATGCACATCTACACATAGTCCTCTTTATTTGTGTGAAGTTTCATTGAAATCGGCCCTTCGGTTTAGGAGTCGTCCGGACAAACTTAAAGTTATGGTTCTTATCAGGAAACCTGTTTATAGTGATCAGTTGCCATAGCAACCATAATTTTGAGAAAAAGAAAGTGGCATGCACATCTATACATGATCATTAATACGTGTGTGAAGTTTCATTAGAATCAGCCTAGCGGTTTAGGAGGAGTTGTCCGGACAAAATGCGTCTACAGACGGACGGACAACCTGATTCCATATGTTGAATAGTTGCACTCGTTTTATCGATTTTGAGTAAGAATCACGATTACGTTTGTCATGTCCGGATAGATACCGTACGATTCAGTTCAACTTTGATATATACATGTATGTGTACTTTACGAACTTAATGCTATTCCCGCTTTGTGACGGGGGAAATGGCTGTATATGATCTGATTGGTCGAAGTATATTTTGACAATATCGATATCATTGTAGCTCCCGGTACAATGCGTACATCACGTTTGTTGTTAGCTGATCGTTGCTCTATTGCTCTATGGAACCACATCATATATACCATCTTCGCTAGCATCAAAATCATCAATGCCATCGTGATATTTTCAATGTCAAACCACCACCATCTTGAATGTGCCAGGCTGACGGACATGTTGATTCCAGCACACCTAACTAACTTCATTGCATCATAAGATTACCCTAACTTGGTGTAAAGAAATTAACCACAAACAAACAACACAATAGGGCGCATACAATTATTAAATTTATAACAAAAAATCACCATACAAACTTTTAAACAAAACTCCGCCGTTTTATTACACATGTTCCTTACATTGATGATAAACTATATATTACAATGCAAATGATAAAATTATTTCCTTGTCAATTTCAACTTTTAATGCATTACAGTAATTGCATCGAATTATGATGATATTAAATACAATAAAGTGTAGTTGGAGAGTAAACTCCTTTATGGACGTGGACATTATGTGGACCACACTAGTCCTAACGTAATGATACATACTCCAGAATATGACAATGAAGTCTGACCAAATTGACCTGTCACACTGACCTTTACAAGTAGATGATGGATAATCAGTAATTGAAGGACGAAACAGCGGTTGGTGCAGTTTAATTCGTTTTGGCTCTACTCTAACTCTCAACTTGTTTTAAATGGTACTTATATCCTGTGTGTCTTGTACACTGATGTTTTGACATACCAACTAATTAGGCATATCGACACATGTACACTCAGTCACGTGGTAGGACACACAAGGTATTGCCATCATTCAATGCAGATTGAGAGTTAGATACAGTAGATCTATAATGAATGTCAGTCTCTCCTATAGATCTGTATATATATATATATCAATACATGCCACCCATATCAATGTAAACCTTGATCATGAAATCGAGATCACTCTCTATGACCCCGTTTCATCAACTGATCCTTAACTTAAGGAAATTCCTTGAAATATTGAAGTATTATAGGATCAAAGGGAAAAATCTTAAGGAATTATCCGTTAATTTTGTAATGCTCTTCTATGGGAAATTCAAGGAGTTTCCTTACGCTACTGAATGTTGATAAAACTTGGGATATTCAGGTCCGATTACAGTTATCAAATAGGAACATAGTTATTTACAACAACAAATCGCAATTTCACAGCAGATATCAAACGTTTTTGTATGTCGTACCATGATTTCAAATTAAAACCCAAGGAACACAGACTAACTTTAATATAGGCCAAGCTAATGTTCCTTTCTGAACTTAATACACATCAAACAAACAAGTAACGCTAGATATGGTGTTTATTTAGAAATATCCCTCGTCCCTTCTATCGATTTAGCAGTCCAATCCATATGGTTTTCCGGTTGTAGTTTAATTTAGCAAACGTGGTAGAATACAATGTAGATTGCATGATTACTGCATGATAAGTACAACCTTCTTTCTATCTTCTGATTACTGCATGATAAGTACACCATTCTTTCTATCTTCTCACATTTGACTGACTTTTGAGCCATGTCATATACCATGTCATTTATTGGAATAACAATTTCAGCAAATCACCTTTTATATTGGTTTTAATAAAAAAAAACAATGGAGTTTTACTGCGAACTTTTCCTATTACATCGTATGGATATGAAATAATGTACCAAATATATACACTTAACTAAAATGTAGCTTGAAACATATGAAATACATTTGAAAGTTCAAAGGTTGAGATCACTAAATATTTAAGCCAGCTTTAAAAATGGCAATTCTGGGGTGGAGTGAAACTTCTACATACATAATGTCAAATGTATAGTACATAAAACACCAGTGGTAACTGTTTAAATACAAACAAAATAAAACATCGGTAAGATACATTTCTTCTCTCAAATATGACATATCAAAACTGTCATTGCAGCTTATTTCATGCCTGTAAATTTTCAGGATGAGACATGTCCTTAGGGTGCCAAATTACAGGACATAAATTATGTTTTTACTTTGTTACCCATCTATGTCAGGCCCTTACACTACGAGGCGGATTATGTCGAGCTTCGACTTCACATTGACATCACATCCATTACATTTTAGAATAATAAAAACTTGGTAAGGATACGGGATATGTTTACAACTGGTAAGACCCAATTGTACACTGACGAGGACCGATCTGCCTATAATGAGAAGAAAATTACTTAACATAAAATAGACGCTGTTCTCTCTAATGAAGCACCCTTGGAAAATGTTCTCATAATTCTAAAATAAAAACTAAAAATAACATGCACTTTCAGCTTTAGCATCCTTAAATCACTACATAGCAATAGAAATCGTACTACTGTACTACAGGAAATAGAACGTCTCGCGGGGAAAATCCTAATATATATAGCGTCAAAAAAGGGAAGATGACGCCCAATGGCAACTTGATGTAGCGAGGCAGGTTATCATTACATTTTTATAAAATCAAAACTGAAATGTCTTTATAAACATATTTACAAAATGTACATATGCTTACAACTGGATTTTGGCCTTTGAAACATCGATCGGGTTTACAAGCAGTCCTGTGTTATTAAATTAAAGTAAGATACTAACCGGGTTACTTAGTATTGTTTCGGTGTGGCGTTTACCTACTTGATGTTTAATTATTTATACAAATCAATTACATTGTAAATTGCGATTTGATGCAATAACATTACCGAACCTCCACACGTGAACTAACATAATTATTATCTGCATATTATAGATGATATGATACAGCACCATTTTTATAGGGCTCTAATTCCACTAATAATACTTATAACTATATGAACTCTTAACCAAAAGGGGAAATAATATCCATGTTCATCAATAAGAGTACCGTTTTACCTCAACATGGACGCATGAAGGAAATCTTATCTTACCGCTCTCATATAATTACTTTATGATTTTAATAGTCATCCTCAATATTCTCTTTCTTGATTCGAAATGTTTTCCGGACGTTGTCTAAATCAGCTTGCGTTTCTCGTAACCTTTCCCGAAGTTTTCGAATTCTTTCCTGTACCATAGTTTCGTTAGCTGGGACATGGGTGACTGTTTTGATGCCAAATATGTCTCGCTCACGACCTGGATCTTCAGCACCTACGTTAGATTGCGGGTTATCTAGGATGTTTCCTGTTGCAGCAAACGATGGGTCTAAAGAAGACTTCTGCGTAACCTCGTCTTCCTTTGAAGAAGAGGGCCATGCCGGATCCTTAGGATATGCCTGACTGGTACTACCTGACGAAGAAGATGGCGCGCTGTATCCCGCAACTGAAAGCGGACCACTGTTTTCACTTGATGCAGTCGCTGTGCCACTTCCACCGACTGTATTGACTGTACATGAAAACCTACTTTCTGACGAAATAGAATTGTTTGGAGTTAAAGGAACGGTCCGATTGTAAACATTAGAAATAGAGCATGTTGTTTGCGTTGTGATGTTTGGTTTCCTGGGCAAGTTGTCTTTTGTACTTTCACCAACATCAAAATTCCTGAGATGAGCAGGTTCTTTCTTGACTACAATGGTTTCAGAGTGGCTTCCGTCGCTAACGAGGGTAAGGTGAGGCGGATGCCCATCGGCAGATGCTGGTAAACTCGGACAGCCACTAGCAGAATCCTCTCCTGGGGTGTGACTCTGATGTAACTTCGGGAGAATACTTTTCATGTGACTTGAATTGGGGCTCGTACCCTCACAAGAACCAAGTTCCTGACACAAAATTGGCGGTTTTGCGTCCTCACATGTTTTTTCTGGGCTAGGTAATCCTTTGGGACTTAACACTGGTGGGTTGTGATTAGAGTGCGAGTACATTGAACTAGTAGGCTCGACATGAGGCGACAATAGTGGTGGAGAGGAAAGTGTCTGTTTCGAGAAGTCCCCGGTGTCTACCGTCAGCTTCCCACTTACATCTTCGTCAGATGTTTTAATATTGGCTTGATTGGAAGGTTTCTTAAATAAAGAAGCAACATAGTCTGTTGATACGGGAGGTAGCACACCTGTCTCCCCCTTAAGAGTTTTTTCTGTATTTGTCTTCATGGGGAAAGGATGTTTTGCTATATCTATTACATATGCCTTCGGAACGAGATCTCCACCATCAGCTGGTATCAACACCATTTTTTCGCCAATGCGCAATTGGAAAAACTTCTTTGTATTTTGTACTCTGGCAAGTTCATTGACAGTACTCCTGTACAGACTAGAATTTTCACATGTATTAGTCATTGGCAGCGGTTTCATCGCCAAGGCCGGATTAGTTTTAACCGGTTTTAAAACATCTTTCGGTAATATTTTTCTTGTAGAATTTCCAGTTGTTGCGCTTGGCATTTTAACGGGAATGGATTGGCCGTTGTTCTGAAAAGACGACGTTGGACTTTCGACAACTGTTGCTGAGGATATTGGTGATTTTTCTATGTTTGGATTGCGTCTGTGCCAATTATTCATCTCAACAGAATCGTCGTTCTTGTCAGCATCGGACAACTTGTACACTTTACCCAGTCTTTGCTGACGAACAATCGCTTCTGCATCTGCAGCTATGTCCATCTCTATATAAGGTTGTTCTAATTTAACTGAAGTTTTATCCGACATTTTTGGCAAGTGCCAATTCCGATCGAAAGTCGTGATGAATGAGCTGTACTTATTACTGGGTTTTCTATATCTCCCGGTAAGACTAACACTACCTTCGTCAGAGGCAAAAGTGTTCTTATTCTCGTCAAAACATGACGTTCCTGGTTCCTTCTTCACATTTACTGGTAGAACTAGCGAATTTGGATTTGATAAATTTGGTTTCTTTGACCATAACGGAGCCCACGTATCAAAATTCCCTTTGTCATTATCACTTGTCATCATCTGTTGGTGCCGACGGTCCGCAGGTAGACTAATAACTGCCGACGTTTCCTCCTTTTTCTTCTTCTTCTTTGACAACCCTTCCTCGACCTCCGTTTTTACTGTTGATTTTGAATTATCTGCTGTTTTAGAATCTGTCTTTAATCTCGCTTTCCTCATGGCTTTTTCAGCATATTTTAGGAAACTGCTCTTCGACCTGTTCTTCAAGATGCGGAAACTGCCACTAGTAGTCTTTAGCAGATTGTGGTATAAGCGAACTTTTCTATCCAGAAGATATGAAATAGGAATACTAACTTTCTTTTTGGAAGTATCTAACTTGGATTTATCAATCCTATTGACTTTTTCAGCGTCGAGTGTAACACTAATAAATGGCATGTCTTCTCTTCTAATACGACTTAGTTTCTTTTTAGTCCTAGCCACTTGCGGGCGACTTCCTCGGAATCCATATGTCGGAGCTGTGCGGCCCTTGACGTCTTCCTCTTCTTGCTTCTGAATAACGTGATCCTCAAAATTACTTATACCTCGACTATCAAACACAACAGCGTCTGTGAAGAGGTTATGGTTGAACTTCCTCTTTCTGCTAGGTCTAATAGGTATTTGGTCTGAAGTTGCATCTGATTGGTGAGCGTCATTCCTAGACGTAGCTTCAGTTGGAACTTTTTCTTTATTAAGGTTTTTCTTTTTCTTCTTCCTCAATGTAAGTCTGGCTGGTTTCTTTTTTAATTTCCTTGTAGGAATTTTCGGTGCTTGTTTTAGCTCCTGTGTTGTAACTTCTCTGTCTGTCTCAGTTTTCTTTGCCATTTTTATAACTTCTTGTTTAACAACTCTATGCTTCAAAACATCGAATAATTTTACGTAACAATAGCTGAAATTCTTACTCGTGATAATGTTTTTGTTTTCAGAACAGCTGACTGTTTTCTTTGTCTTCTTGAAGGAATGTTTTACGGATTGGAGAGGTAGTGACTCTTTTATACTTTCGTTCAAACCCGTCGTATCATTAGCACTCATATCAACTTTAAGTAGAGGCGACAGCGGACGAGCCGGAGATACCGAGTAATCATTTGTACTGTCCCTTGGATGATGGTCCGGACTGGAATGGCCAGTTTCAGAAACTACATGTTCGGAACACATACTGTTGTCAGCACTTATTTCTCCATTCGTTACACAACTTTCATCTGACTTACTACTGTTGAATTTATCATCCTCCACTGCCGATACGGTTGATCCACTTAACGAAACTGCCGATACGGTAGATCCTGTAAACGAAGTCCGTTGGGAATCAAAGGACTCTGATTCCAATGTCTCGTTTTGTTTGTTTCCATCGATAGATGCGAGTGAAAACACGGCGCCTATCTGTATTTCCATTTCTGGTTCGTTAGAACCATCTGTCTGAATTTCTGGGCCCTTGGAATAGTTCTCGCCACCGCCATCTATCTGTGTTTCAGTATCCGGTTCTCCAGACTCACTCTTGTCATAAATAAGAGGTACCATTCCAGGTTCGCTGGTTTCAGCCTCCATTCGTGCGATACAACAGTAGATATGCTTAAGGTCCTGAAACACAAAAGAAATATCAATATTACCTCGATATTACATTGATACACCAATATTTACCATTTGATTATTTTCAATGTCAGTCTACAAATAGACGAAAGTAGATAAACATGTTATATATATTATCACATGGTCAGTTCATCGAATTTTAATACAACCAATTGCATCAATTGAGTTAACACACGTTCAATAACACTGCAGGTAAGTAAATGTTTCTATTGTTTCAACGGTGACGTCACAATATGAAGCCGCATTATACGTAACGCTGACAGATCTGTTATCAGCTGCAATTCCTCAGGAAAAAATCCTTGTTAACGATTATACAACGTTTTATCCTGCAACTGGCACTGCATTGTCGGAATACACCCACCAAATATATTTTTGCTGTGTACGGCAGTGACGGAAAACAGCTGTATTTTTTAAACTTAGCGTGCGTCAATTCGACAGACCTACTTCCAAGTGAAACAACATTTAAAAGGCGAACATATTTGGGATATTGTTGATACTGTTTCACTTCAAAATGCTTATTTTTGATGTGTCTTTCAGTGTCTTAAAATATAAGTTTTGTCTTTTTTTACCATCGCCAAAATACAGCTTATATTTTAAGACACTGACCGTGTATTCTCTATGAATCTAACATGAGCTCCACGGAAAGAATATCAAAAATAAATTAACACAATTCAATTTTAGTGCAAGACTATTCAACTAAACGAAACCATATAAAGAGACCATATAGAGATATTGGTACCCACCATTGAATGATTTTAATTGGGTCTATGTAAGATTGATCTTTTCTCTACGCTTTGCATCATCCTTAATTGAAAATAATAGTAACCTACACATGAAATCTGAGAAAGATCCCTAAAGAACATTCTGAAAAATTATAGCATACTTCATCTACTGCAATACGAAAATTGATAATGTATTTAACAGATTACATAAGTCAACATTATTACACTTAGTCAAAATTCTATAAGGAGTGATCTCATAACTACCTTTATACTGTAATCTTCAACTGAATAATGTTTTATTTTCTATGTATGTAAAAACATGAATGAAGAATTTATCAGAAATATCAGTAACAAACTTCAACTGTCAAAATTCGTAAGAATCATATGTCTCGGCCGCTTTGCGCTTGTCTCACTGTGTCAGCATATATAAGTTGCAAGCAAACTACAAATTCACGAAAATATCATTACTTCTTCCAAAAATAACCTCAATTTCATAGTATGGAAGTACCCTGTAAATGTTTAAAAACAGTCATGTGTAAACATTGATGCATTGCATTTGCAAAACAAATATCTCGCAAAATTACCAATTCTCAAAATTCACCTTAATATGACAATTTTACCCCAGACATCTCTCTCTCTCTTTCTGAAAAGTGAGAAGAAATACATCGAATGTATGATAGAATGTATTCAATTTTGACTATAAACGAATTATATATAATTTGAGACAAATGGCCTGGAGAAGAAATACTATATCAGTTTCTAAAAATCTAAGGTTTTAACCAAACAATACAACAGAAAATAAAATTCACATAATCTGTGAGGTGTCGAGATGTTATACTACAACGCTACTACATTCCTTGTTAAGTTGGAATAATATCTATACTCTTGAGAAACTGAGCGAAACATAAACCTTTATAAAATTCAGATTCCCAGTGTCTTAAAGTTACAGAGTCACTGGACCATATATTCTGGATAATCTGTAAATTATATTTTGAGTAATGGATCTAAAATCAAAACTTTGAAGTGAAATGTTGACGACGCGCCGTCACTGCCGAAAAAAGCAACGCCATACGTATACTGGTATTCTTGCTTCGCGACTTCGTTACAGACGAGACAAAAATTGCCACCGATCAGTATAAACACTGAACATGCAAAACTACTCAACAAATAAAATTTGAGAAAGATCCAACTAAGAACTGCCCGAGAAATAACGATAACAACCTGCAACTGTCTAAATTCAAATGGCCGCCTGTCGGCCATCTTGTTTTCCGACAAATTCCAAAATTAAACATGCAAACCAAGGAATATCCATAAATCAAATTAGTGAGACTAGTGTGATACTTTCTTGGTGGCGGTGGCGTCAACATTTCACTATAACGCAAAGGGTCTAAGATAAATCTTCACAAAAACATCGTTTGCCACGCATGTTGTTAAATCAAAATCCGAAGAAATAAGTATACGTGAAATCATATCTACCTTGTCGTCACTCTGTGCTTCCATCGCGTTGATATGTTTACAACAAACTCTGTTCCCGCCATAGGGCGCAACATGTAGCACTATATTTGCAGTATCGCTCTAATTGGCATGGGCATTCCCCAAACTTACTGACCATATCGGACATTGACTACGTAGCAGATATTTATATAAACTATTGACTGCGGATTCTTCTGTACGGACATAATCATATTTTGTCGATTTCACTTGAATTATAAAAAAGCATCCATGACTAATATAAAGTGTCCTTTAATTGATATTACTATACAACATGTAATACATAAACGTATGAAACTATTCCAACTTCAAATATTACGCTCAAATGGGTTCACACTTTATTAAAAGCGATATTTTGTGAATAGAATTGCCATATTTTGGCGAATTTAATGAATGAGTGACTTTGCCAATTTTTCGACATCTGTATGTATCTTTTAACATTTACAACTATAAAATATATAATACACTAACTTACTCTCACTTTATTCATATGCAAAAGTTTGAGCTAGTTTTGGGAGAAGAAAAACTGAAAATAAAGTGAAATTAGGAGTTTGTTTGAATCTAATTACCAAACTGACAAACGCAAACGAACAGACGATATTTCTAATAATGCGTACATTTGTGTGATTTTTTTCCTGGAAATTCTTCCCGCGGGAACCAACCATTATCTTACTTTTATATAAAATCAGTTGATATTAAACGAATATTGTGTAATGAACTTCACCCATGCAGAAACAAATCAGATTAATGGTTTTATAATACAAATGTAGTTCACATACCTCGAAGTTCTAGTATCTGGATCTACCAGGCCTGTGGTTTGGCTACTTCCGGCTCTGGCATACCGATGGAATTGCTGTACTTGCGACTCTGCAAAATTTGTATCGGCGAACCTCCCACTCGGTCAGACGTATCGGCGAACCTCCCACTCGGTCAGACGTATCGGCGAACCTCTCACTCGGTCAGACGTATCGGCGAACCTCCCACTCGGTCAGACGTATCGGCGAACCTCCCACTCGGTCAGACGTATCGGCGAACCTCCCACTCGGTCAAACGTATAGGCAAGCGAACCTTCCCTTCTGCCAAATGTATCGGTGAACCACCCGATCTGTCAGGCGTATTGGCGAACCTCCCGCTTAGTCAGACGTATCGGCGAACCTCCTGCTCAGTCAGACGTATCGGCGGAAGTCAGACGTTTCGGCGAACCTCCCGCTCAGTCAGACGTATCGGCGAACCTCCCGCTCAGTCAGATGTATCGGCGAACCTCACGCTCCGTCAGACGATGATCTTCCCGTTTCGTGAACGTCTAGCTCTGTTAATGTTAGGCCCGTTCAGTTTATGTAGCTCAAAATAACGACCTGAAAGTCAAATAATAATTGTTTAGTTCATCAATGCAATAGACACTAATGCTCTATGATTTACTCTTTATCATGATGAAAACTACGCCATTGAACTTAATTTTCTTATAAAGCGATGTTCGAATCAATTTGACCGAGTCGAAATTATGTAGGTAATATATGATGTGAAATAATTTATCTCCATGAACATTCTTGTCGTTGTTATTTGTTGTTACTACTTCGGAACTTCTTCCGCATACTGTTTGCGGATGATATGCTGTTTAGTTACAATGGTTAGCACTGAGACTGCTGTCGGTACACACTCCCATATAGGTTTGGTGTGGGATGTCAGGGGATCTCGTTTATATATATCCTGACGCACAAACATGGAATAGAGTATTTATTTTCACAAATTTTGAAGCACTCTTTACCATCAAGACTGCTTACCAAATACCACGAGTTTATGACCTTATGTCATTCCATTTTCATGTACCTCAAATTCTCACCCTTAACAACAGGAAACATTAGTTCTGTAGAGATATTCGATTCTTACGAAAGAGCATTTACTACCATTCAGTTTACCATATCAATAGCGAATTATAACGCGAGTGATAATTTGATATGACACACATACCATTGTTTATATATATCCTGACGCACAAACATGGAATAGAGTATTTATTTTCACAAATTTTGAAGCACTCTTTACCATCAAGACTGCTTACCAAATACCACGAGTTTATGACCTTATGTCATTCCATTTTCATGTACCTCAAATTCTCACCCTTAACAACAGGAAATATAAGAGAAGTGACGTCATTGACATCAGTACGTATTCCATTAGACGTGACATCATACACACATATAAACCATGTACAATAATAGCTAAGCATAAACCTGCTTTAAGTTGACAGTTATGGGCTGATAGTGTCAACTGAACAAGGAAAAGTTAATGAAGCTCTGTCATGTTGTTCCGCGTAAACAAAAATAGTGCGTAAGATAATAGAAAACCAGACAAAAATAATCAATATTATACATATATTTTATGTAAATTAATATCATGAGAATACAAAATATAAACTGTCCGTCTAGTTGTTTTCCCACAACTGCGGTGTGCTTCACTGACTTGGCGTTATTAATGCGCCGGTTGCTAATTTTATAAGTTGGTACATGTACATGTATATGTAATGCTCAACTACTGTTGGTAAGATTATGTATTGACGTTGTCATCTAGTGGTAAATATATCAATAAAAATACACAAAATATGATTATGCTTATATTTTATTCTGTTGTATCCATTACCAATCCGGTAATTCCAGCAGTCACTATTTACTAAGTATACATGTATACGTGTGTGGTACGTACAAACGTTATGGACAATTTCAACTCAATTCGTTATTCTAACTACAGTGGAACTGTAGATACATGTATTTCACAAAAGCTGAAGCAACCAATGACTTAAAATACATTTTTCAGTTCAAATTATATTAATGAAGAGACCCACAATCGCAAAAAAAAAAAAAAAAAATCCAGTTCATCAAGTGATTATAATATTTGTAGATATCTTATATTCCACAGTGAAAATCAAATAAAATGTCATCTTTTACCGTGTAGCAGCTTTCTTTTAACTCTTAAACCAGGTTTCCATGTCTGGAATAGTGTTACATCTTGTTACTCTGCCTAAAATTCTTTACCATTTTTATTATTATTATTTACAATAAATAATGAAATATATTTTGCTATCATCATCAATGCTACATATTCTCTCAGGGGAAAAGCTTGCTTCAAATTTCTCATGAAATACGGTTTTTATAATATACTTAATTTAGATACCAGTCGCATTCAAAAGCACATGTTATATTACTTTTTTTCATTTGATCTATGTACATGATGTATGTATATAATTATCATTTTCGTCAATTTGTTTATTCACTTAGATTTCAGTACTTTTTATTAGACCATGGTGATTTATATCATTTCTGATATTCTGTAAAATAGCAGAATGCCTATATCTATTTTTCTAATCCATCAATATTGTCTTAATTTTTCTAATGATGCAATGTTAATATTCCAAATCCAGTTTTTATAATACACAGAATTTGATATTAACTTGTGTAATTTGTTTCGACATGCTATTGATCGTAAATAAAATTTGCATTTTTAGTTTTCCATTAATTAAACTAATAGTAATGAACACTTTTATTAATAAATGTTCAATCTAATTATACGTCAGGTGACAGGGAAACAAAGGGAAAAGTCTATATAATAGTAATATCATAAAAAAAAAAATTATAATTTCTTCTAAATTATTTGTTTTCCTGAAACATCTCTGAGAAATAACCTTGATGCACCTTTTATATTTAAACCAGTACATAAAGGCAAACAACAACCAAAAGAGCAATCAACAACAATTATCAATCAAACCCTAAGTTTGGTTTGGCGGATATTGACATCCACTTTATACATAAAGATCAACTCTAAATGTAAACACTGCAAAAAAAAATCTGACGTGGAAGTACTTCATACAATATAACTCAGTAAGTATAAATTGACCCGCCGCGACCTCATGACAAACCCGGAACGCAGTGTCCGTTTTCCGGATCACGTTTTACACTACAGCAGAGCCTCGAAATGGCTACCGTAATCCTGAGATAAACAACTAAGCGCATATAGTCGTTCTCTATGCACACTCTATAAAACAAAAGCGCCCATCAAACTGAATCTAATATTAGATGCGAATCACTGTATAACATCAAAATAAAGCAACACAAGAAGGTAAAGACACAGCAGAAATGCTGAAACCAATGTCAACATTACCACATGTCCCTAGACTCGCTGAACCGTGGACCGAGTGTAGACAATACACATCCCATGTAAACAAGTCACTGGATGAAACTACCGATCGGGAGGGTGAAATCTAAATGATCTCAATGAGAAAAAAATAATGTTTTAACTAACACTTTATTACAACTGCTCGAACTTAAATAAAATATGCATATTGGAAAATAAAGTTAGCAAAACATCGTTCAGCACAACATTATATAGTGGTCATGAGTAAGTAAGTTGACTAAAGCGGTAGGTGAAACGATCCAATGACTCGGTTGACAAGCGGTGGTGGCCAAGTGGTGAATACGAGTCATACAGATAACAACTAACCTGTTCTCCTCAAAAATCAATGTACCATCTCATTCGTTTCCTCGCAGTGTTCAGTATTCATCATGGTGGATACAAAAGCTAACTTCCGGTTTCGCGTAAGAATACTACGCGTACCTTTCACTATTTACGTTGGTAAATAGAATATTAATATGATGCAGTTAGACCGGATTGCCGAACAACCATGGTGCTGTGGTAGAAAACACTATATGGTGTTTATATCTTCAGTACAATAGATGCTATTTTAGTACGATAAATAAACCAGCTTTGTAGTCTATATCCGTATACAATTAGCTAGACTGTTTACTCACTCGAAAATAATCCCTTCAAATGTTCGCAACAACTCTGACATTGGTCAATCATCGCATGTTTTACTCATTATCGGCCCCGGTAATCTGTCTGTTTTCGTACATTAAATATAAAGAAATGTCTGTATTTCATGAAGCAGCATAAGACGATCGAGAAGGATTGAATTCGTCTCGGGCGTGCCGGAAAAACGAAACAGTCCAAGAGAAATCTTAAAAACAGAAAGTTCTAGAAAGCATATCATCGATCTTTTTAGCTATAAAACATCATTAAACTCACATTTGGAGTAAATATTGATATAATTTGACATCGATGCATACAAACTTTTACATTAAATCAGTTCAGTTATACTGTAGATTCCTGAAATTATGACACAAAACACTTTACAGAATTGAAGACAAGATAAATAACAGAATCACTGTGTTGGTGTCGTTGAATAAATGTACTTGGTTTCAGCTTACTGATGACACTTAATCGGTATTTCTTTTAGGAGTAATGGTTACATCTCTATGCGTGGTTACATACCGGTTGCGGATTGATTTATTTGTTTATTCTTCCAATAATTATTTCATATATCAACATAGTTCATTGTTTGCTTTTCCGTTTCCATACAATTTTGATGAACAATTCATTAATTCTGATACCCAATCGCCTCATTATCCATGTTGTAAATGCGTTAATAGATATATGAATATGCGACCTCCAGACTTACGACGTCGTAATAATATCACGACTCTTCAGACCATATCGGTACATGGTTTTAAGAATCACAATCGAAATACTTCAGTCTGTTCTTTCGGTATTGCTATAACACGCGGGGATGTTAAAATCTGCATTTTGAAGTCGCAAACGAAGGGTCGACCTTAAGTCGATATCCTACCTAAACTGATTTTTAAAAACGTATCTGCTCATTCCATCTTTCCCGGATTGACCGAGCTAGAATCGTTCTTTTTCTACATTCTTATTGTCTTGATAAGTACTGCTGATGCCATATTAGGACATATGTTGTGATTATTGTCTTGTCTCTCCGATCAGATACCTGCTAAAGCTACAAAAGGAAATCTAGGTCTACTTGAAGTTTTGATGTACACACTGACATAAGGAAATCTAGGTCTACTAGAAGTTTTGATTACACACTCACGTTTGATGGTCGTCACACATTTAATACGTAAGTATAAAGATGTATAGCATAGAGCACGGGTTTCCTGACAAATAATGATGATCTGTATGATCATAACTAACTTGACACTATTGTATATTCTAACTAAATTTAAGATACCATTAAGTACGTTACATTACTTTACCTCTGAATGTTCTGTACTTGTTGAAGAAAGAACAATACAAATTAGTTAAAACATAGGTCAGCATTCCTTATTGGCACAGAATTCAGCAAATAATGTTTCTTAATCATGATACATAATTACATATATGTTTAATTCGTGTTTCTAGTTTGTTTTCGGTATTTTCTGTTACCTTACCACATACGGTGATTACAGAACGTGATTTATTAGTTTGAAATGAAATATGATTTATTAAAACATTGATTTGAACAACAATTGTGGAATGACTTTTTTTTCAGATGTATGCATGCGCGTGACGGTATTAAAAGTGTCGTCATGAAGACACGGTAATAATAAAAGACCTGTTTGCATATATATCACATCATTGTTAATGTGGTAATGCAGTCGCCTTTATAACAACGGGCTCAGAAATAGTGAAAATGGCAGTGTTTCGTGCAGAGTCGAAGAATAGGAATTTTGACCCTTAACTTTAAGTTGTTTGGCCGGTTCTAGCAGATTGGGCTTGATATTTAGCTTCCGGTTGTATTTGATAACATATCACAAAGTTATATCGATGAAAGAACAACTAACGTCGGCTAGACAGTATTACAAGCCGCTCATTGAAAGACAAGATATCGAAAACAATGTATATCTACCATTTAAATGTTACACAAAATAATGTTCTGTGTCATTCATCTGAACTTCATCATTCTAATATCGATGGAATTATTACAGATGAATTGAAGAATTCGTCTGACATGTCTAGAATTGCAATGCATAGGTAATTTATCACAACTTCTGTGTCTGTTCCTCATAACATATTCTCTCATTTATTTATACTAGAGTGCTAGGCTTAGTATTATACTTATCATCCTGTTGTCTAAATGGAACGCCATGTCACTTCAGTTGATTAAATACATATACAGTGTATAATCTAAAATGAAAGTAAAACAAAAAGCAAAGCAATTCTTTATTCCGTTGTCAACACCACACTAGATTCACATGACAGGTTTGTGGATTTTGATTGTCTGCAGGTAAGGAATGTGACAATTTGATCTTCATCTGTAAAGACAATTGCATTTCCTGATTGCAAAACATATCCAGGCTTGCTTGATAACCACTACTTATACATATTGTAGGTTTTTCTAATGACAAAATACTGACAGGTCATTTTTCAGTATTGGAATCTTTCAAAATTCCAGATAGTGAGAAGGATGTGTTTATACTGGTTTCATAAGTATCTTTACAAACAACATTTTATAGCTAATTTGAGAAGTTGTTCGTTTTAGCCTTTATCCAAACTTCTTATTTCTATTATCGGAACAAATGAGTCAGGGCTACACTCCTATTGAGATACTGAACAGAAGTGGAATTAAAGGCATGAACATTTTGAAAGCTTCCAGTGATATTTTGATTAATCTTGAGAACGTCCGCTCCTTAAAATTTTTCCTCTATCAAAAGGTTTGATTTTTTTCATTCCCCATTCAAAACTTAGGAAAGCTTCCGTTCTCTTGTGATGACAGCTTTCTTTTCAAAAATAGACGAAAATTTCACCTATTAGGTATATTGACGACCTGTTACCGTTAGATAACAAAAACTGTATCGACCTTGCCCATCAGATATACAATGTGAAACTTGAAATGAAATAAACTCCATACTCTTCAACATCAGCCGCAGTTATCTCGATCTTCACTGATATAACCACCGACAGGTGCAGATAACAACTTAGATTTATGATTAGGGCGATTATTTCAATTTCCAAACTGTTAGTTTTTCGTTTCTAGATAGTAACATCCCTGCTTTCCCTTCCTTACGACGTTTACATGTTTCACTTGAGTCCATATCCAAGGGCCTACGCCCATTTTCACGATTTGACAAATGTCGACTACCGACGGAAACATAAACAAAACACAAGGTTTCGAGCGATGCAGGTTGTCGATGACCGAGGGGAAGTTTTATGGCAAACATCATGATCTCATTTGAAAATATTCTATTTCCTCGTGCGATGTCAATCAGACGTGTTTGATGCTTGATGAAATACCTAGTGATACCGTCGCCACCAATCTAGTTCTTTTTTGAGAATGTAACTTCAGCTGGATTTTACATAAATTCGTATGGAAGGTGTCCTTGATGTGACCTAGATTTGTATGGAGGTTGTCGTCGATGTGACCTAGATTTGTATTGAGGTTGTCGTCGATGTGACCTAGATTTGTATGGAGGGTGTAGTTGATGTGACCTAGATTTGTATGTAAGGTGTCGTTGATATGACATAGATTTGTATGGAAGGTGTCGTTGATGTGACATAGATTTGTATGGAAGGTGTCGTTGATGTGACATAGATTTGTATGGAAGGTGTCGTTGATGTGACATAGATTTGTATGGAAGGTGTCGTTGATGTGACCTAGATTTGAGTGGAAGGTGTCGTCGATGTGACCTAGATTGGTATGGAGGGTGTCGTTGATGTGACCTAGATTTGCATTGAGGTTGTCGTCGAGGTGACCTAGATTGGTATGGAGGGTGTCGTCGATGTGACCTAGATTTGTATGGAAGGTGTCGTCGATGTGACCTAGATTTGTATGGAGGTTGTCGTCGTGACCTAGATTTGTATGTAAGGTATCGTTGATTAAGTAGAAGACCCTTACTTCCCTCTCGATTGCATTCGCCTTGTAGTTTTCCAATGGTGGATTTGCCTGTTCATGTTTTGCCCCCGTTGTTTCGATTTTCAGCTGGAATAACTGTTTCGTTCTATATCAGTATTCCGTGTTGTTTTAAATGGTGCGTCATGTCTCTTTTAATAGTCGTCTAAATATTGTGTCGTGTATTCTTTATTCTGACGTCGTCTAAATCGCACATTGTTTCTGTATTATTAATGTTGCCTTGATTAAACATCGTGCCTTTTTCTATTAAAATTGTCACCGGTGCGGCGACGTCGTCTAAATAGTGCGTCATGTCTCTTTTACTGTCGTCTAAACAGTGCGTCATGTCTCTTTTACTGTCGTCTAAATAGTGCGTCGTGTCTCTTTTACTGACGTCTAAATAGTGCGTCGTGTCTCTTTTACTGTCGTCTAAATAGTGCGTCGTGTCTCTTTTACTGTCGTCTAAACAGTGCGTCATGTCTCTTTTACTGACGTCTAAATAGTGCGTCATGTCTATTTTACTGTCGTCTAAATAGTGCGTCGTGTCTCTTTTACTTTCGTCTAAACAGTGCGTCATGTCTCTATTACTGACGTCGTCTAAATAGTGCATCATGACTCTTTTACTTGCGTCTTTTCTCTAAATGGTGGGTCGCGTCTCTTTTATTGACGTCGTCTAAATGGTGCTTCGTGTGTCATTTATTGTGCCACATCAGTTATATATTACATCGTTTCTGTATCATAAATGTTGTCTAAATATGTTTGATTAATTGGCATTTTCATTGATACGACGTCCTTTATTGATTTCTTTTATTTGTGTCGTCTAATTGATGAAAATTGTCTCTTTTACTGACGTCGTCTAAATAGTGCGTCGTGTCTCATTTACTGACGTCGTTTTAATGATGCGTCATGTCTCGTTTACTGACGTCGCTTTAATGATGCGTCATGTCTCGTTTACTGATGTCGTTTTAATGATGCGTCATGTCTCGTTTACTGACGTCGTTTTAATGATGCGTCATGTATCGTTTACTGTCGTCGTTTTAATGATGCGTCATGTCTCGTTTACTGACGTCGTTTTAATGATGCGTCATGTCTCGTTTACTGACGTCGTTTTAATGATGCGTCATGTCTCGTTTACTGACGTCGTTTTAATGATGCGTCATGTCTCGTTTACTGACGTCGTTTTAATGATGCGCCATGTCTCATTTACTGACTTCGTTTTAATGATGCGTCATGTCGTTTCTATTTACGTCGTCTTAATAGTGCGTCGTTTATCTTTTTTAATGTGTTCTATACGATTCTTTTTTCTTTTATTTGTATTTCCAATAGGTGCGTTGTTTCTCTTTCATCGACGTTGTCTAAATGGTGTTTTCCTCTCCATAGATCATGATTTCTTCCCTATGTTTTCATCACTATCCTCATGTAACGTCCATTTGTTGTCTCCTCGAATTTTTATATTAATGTGTTAGCCATTGTAGTTATTGTGCGCCTATCATGATTTCATCCCAATAGTGTATTGCATACCTTCGCCCAGAAGATAATTTTTTTTTCAGTTTCCTCTGAATTCATTGTCGCAAATCATATGCTATGTCTTTTTGAAGGACCCGTTGACCCCTAATGTGCATGATACCATCTAAATACTATAGTATGTCGGAACTCGTATTCTTCTTGATAGTTTCGTTGTTCCAAACACGCTCATTAATCGTGTTCTGACACCTTCCCATTTAGGGATGCATCCGTATGATTATTTACTCCTTATTCTAATGTCATCCTTTTGTATTCTCAAAGATTCTCTTTACTCTTCTGGTTCTTACTTCGGTGTCTTTGTCCTCTTTTTTATTAGGCATTGTTTCGACTCCTTTCTCATCTTTATTATTAGACATTGTTTCGACTACTTTGCCATCTTTGATATTAGTCATTGTTTCGGCTCCTTTGTCTTTTTTTTATCCCCAGTACTCATGTCTTCGGCTTTGACATCCTTCATCACGTTCTCTATTTTTTATGATCTCAATGCCTTATATTGTTATCTAAACCCGGTGTATCCTCATTAATCGTCTTTTAACCTAGTCTGTTGACTTTTTCGTAGGAACCTCGTCCGTCTCTTTGCCAAATTGTTTTTGTTGGCTGATTGTATTGAAGAGTTCATAAAAACAGTGTTACAATGTCCTAAGATTTCTCATTTCTCGATATAGTTGACGATGCATTACCATTAGAAAATTTTAGTTACCATGCCGAGTTGATAAATCATGTAGAATTTGAAATCAAGGACACTACAGACTACAACTAAGCTTTATAATAAGTGTGTTGCTTTCACTTTCCTAATCAATTGTTCATTTCAAGCTAATAATATTCCTGCTTCCCCTACCTATGATTTTTAAATGTCCCAGACGAGTCGTTAATCAAGGACTTGTTCCAGTTATCACAATTTCTGTGACAAAATCTCTACTACTGATGTAAATTTCTGAAAGCACTAGATTAGGGGAGCTGCAGGTTGGTGAAGATCATAAAGTTTTATTTTCGACATCGTGATCTCATTCGGATATTTTATTTCTTTTTGATGTGTCTAATGGCTCCACTACCTCCACCCTATTCTCATTTTGAGAATGTGTCTAATCCTTGATAAGACCTAGATTTGTATGGCGGGTGTCCTCTACGAAAAAAACTGGAGACGCTTTCTCATCCGGAACGCTTAGTCTTATTTACCTATTACTTATGCAGTCTCAATTAAAGTCTGTATTATTGTTAGTACTTCCCCTGTATTATCTACATGTAGTTGGAAACACGGAATAATTGTAATGCTGTTTTCTCTGTTGTTTTTGCCATACAGTTTTCTAAGCCAGGTGACTTCTCCTTTGTCATTTTGAACCCCGAAACATGTTTTGTTTTGTTTGCTTGCTTAATTCTGTTTTTTAATTATTTTTTTTGTTTTTCATTATTGCGATCAAAAATTGCAATTGACGAGATAACCCAAAAAATCAAGTTAAAGGCAGTGTGTTGTTTCCTGTGTGATTCTTGGTGGCATTCTCACGCGACAACACGACAACAGATAATACCGACAAAACAACGAAACCGTAATTCTAATTAAAAATGGATAAAACGACGGCATATCATGAACAAAAATAAATATACAAATTTGAATGGATGCATTTGAAAAAAGAATAAGACCAAGTGTTCCAGATGATTAAGTGTCTTCTCCTTCATCAACTAGGGTGGTGACAACGGAACTGCTAGACATTTCAGCATCACGTCTGACCTCATATTGCACAAGAAAATATATTTCCAAATGATACCATGATGTCGACTATTCGACTATAAAACGACCCCATGTTCCTCAATCTACATCTCTTGAACCTTGTCATGATAGGAGCAAGCCTTGAATATCGAATCTAATTGTAAATGTAAAAATAAACAGTGGAAGTGGAAGCAGGGATTTTACTATCTAGAAATAGAAGATCAAGGATCTTTCAATAAGTTCCGTTATTATTGCCATAAATCGAAGGTATGCTTTCAGACGTTTGTTTTAGGTACCATCCCTCACATTACCCCTCTTAGCAGAAATACGCCTTTTGAATCGCTCTATCTGTGTCGTAAAGTAGTCGCCTTTTGATATCGTGACATGACGACTTCAATATAATTTACCTAGGACCTAGTACACTTCGTGCTGCAATAGTTTCCTAGAGATAATTTTCTCCGCCAAAGGAAAAAGAAAAAGTCATAGTGATTTAGATTTGGTTAATACTTTGCCCTGTTTAAAAAAAAAATGCGTATACGTCTCGGGATGAATATGTTTTTACTGATCAGTCATGGGACGCTGATAAATGTATTTTACCTTGAAAGTTAATTTATATTTCTGTGGACCTCTCCCACTGCATGTACCTATATAGTCACTGTTTACCACTATAATCACTATAGTTATTTTTTAAATGACCTAATAGCCCTTCTCTTACTAAATTTTATCTATTGTTCCAGATTACATTTGTACACATACTGATGCTATGAACCCTGGATAAAGCCAGCTATCAGTGAGCTTCCAGTTCCTCGTTATAGCCGAGGTAAGATATAATTACTTAGAAACACCAATTAGTTCCATAGATTGCATCAATCAAGTTGTACATGATGTACCTGGTCGTAGCTAAACAAAACAAAACAAAAAATACCGACATGCAACCGAAACTGTAATTCTAACTATCGATAAAACTGAGATGATTGTGAACATGATACAAATATGTATGGAGGCTTTTTATAAGGAATTTATGACCAAGTGTTCCGGAAGGGTAAGGGTCTTTTTCGAAGTCGACGACATCCGCAGAGTAAATCTATGTGTAAAATTCGGGTAAAGTGACGTCTTCCAAATGAGAAACAGGGTGGTGACAACGGAACCACTAGGCGTGTCAGCGAACATTGAACATGTCTGGCTTCATATTACATAAGGGCATGTTTCCCAATAAGATCACGATGTCTGCCTTAATATCTCACAAGGAAATGTTTCCTAATGAAATCACGATGTCTGCCATTACCATTATATTTCACACAAGGAACTGTTTCCTAATGAAATCACGATATCTGCCTTCATATCACACAAGGAAATGTTTCCCATTGAGATCACGATGTCTGCCTTCATATCACACAAGGAAATGTTTCCAATGAAATCACGATGACTGCCTTCATACCACACAAGGAAATGTTTCCCAATAAGAACACGATGTCTGCCTTCATATCACACAAGGAAATGTTTCCCAATAAGAACACGATGTCTGCCTTCATATCACACAAGGAAATGTTTCCCAATGAAATCACGATGACTGCCTTCATACCACACAAGGAAATGTTTCCAAATAAGAACACGATGTCTGCCTTCATATCACACAAGGAAATGTTTCCAATGAAATCACGATGACTGCCTTCATATCACACAAGGAAATGTTTCCCAATAAGAACACGATGTCTGCCTTCATATCACACAAGGAAATGTTTCCAATGAAATCACGATGACTGCCTTCATACCACACAAGGAAATGTTTCCCAATAAGAACACGATGTCTGCCTTCATATCACACAAGGAAATGTTTCCCAATAAGAACACGATGTCTGCCTTCATATCACACAAGGAAATGTTTCCCAATGAAATCACGATGACTGCCTTCATACCACACAAGGAAATGTTTCCAAATAAGATCACGATGTCTGCCTTCATATCGCACAAAGAAATGTTCCCCAATAAGAACACGATGACTGCCTTCATACCACACAAGGAAATGTTCCCCAATGGGATCACGATGACTGCCTTCATACCACACAAGGAAATGTTCCCCAATGGGATCACGATGACTGCCTTCATATTACACAAGGAAATGTTTCCAATGGGATCACGATGACTGCCTTCATATCACACAAGGAAATGTTTCCAATGGGATCACGATGACTGCCTTCATACCACACAAGGAAATGTTTCCAATGGGATCACGATGACTGCCTTCATACCACACAAGGAAATGTTTCCAATGGGATCACGATGACTGCCTTCATACCACACAAGGAAATGTTTCCAATGGGATCACGATGACTGCCTTCATACCACACAAGGAAATGTTTCCCAATAAGAACACGATGTCTGCCTTCATACCACACAAGGAAATGTTTCCCAATAAGAACACGATGTCTGCCTTCATACCACACAAGGAAATGTTTCCCAATAAGAACACGATGTCTGCCTTCATGCCACACAAGGAAATGTTTCCCAATAAGAACACGATGTCTGCCTTCATATCGCACAAGGAAATGTTTCCCAATAAGAACACGATGTCTGCCTTCATACCACACAAGGAAATGTTTCCCAATAAGATCACGATGTCTGCCTTCATATCACACAAGGAAATGTTTCCCAATAAGAACACGATGTCTGCCTTCATATCGCACAAGGAAATGTCTCCAATGAGATCACAATGTCGACCATACAACTGTCCTACGGTCTTCATCGTCTCCGTCTCTCGAACCAAATGTTGTTAGTTTTGTTTTTGTTTTTTTTAACCGCCGTCGACATCTGGTACGGAATTGTGATAACTTGAACAAAACTTCAAACACGAAGGGTTGTACCTATACAAATGGAATATTAACAATTTTAAAATTTAAATCATTACTTATCATAGAGCTTACTGTTGTCAGCTGTTTATGTTGTTATATGTAAAGTTCAAGGAATCGGCTGATAGTGAAGAGTCTGTATATTGTTCTGGATTTCAACTTCTTGGGGTATAGCTGATCAACATGGTCAATAAGGTTTTTTGATATTCAAAAACAAAATATTGTCAACTTATCTAGAGGTGGAATTAAAGGACCTTGTGGGATATCTGTTACTTTTTTGATGAGCCCTTTTAACTATAATTAGACAATTATTCGGGCAATACGGAGGAATGTAATTTCTTCCCATGGGTATTCCAGTAGTACAATGTATATTGGAAGATCTTGTCACTAAATTCAAACTGGAGTAAACAGTTTCCCAAATACAGCTGCAACCTTGAGTTAATACTGCTAAGAATGATAATAAGAAGTTTAGATAAGGCCTTAGTTAAGCAGAATCTTGGACCAGCAATTAGGTTATTTAATTTTAGTATATCATGCATTTTCGGAATCTAATGTAAACGAGGGAGGTCCATATCGATATTTATCATTAAAAGATATAGTTTGAAAGATTCAATGCAGAAGAATGATTGGCCAGTATATTGTCTTTTGATAATGTGAAACAAACCTTGCTCCAATTGCAGCAGTAGGAAATTCAGTAGTGTAACTGTTTGCAGACGATGCCAAGTTACTTTTTGCCATATCTGCAGGGCAACCTAGTAGACGAACTCGTAGGTATGAACTCCCCGCCGTGATATTATCCCTTTGACTAGATTTCCTCTGACTGGAATCCCTGATGACGTTTCATATTTATAATTTACTCCGTAATTACTCTTGTCTGTTGTCACAATGCCCACACTTTTGTCGAACATTCATTGTTACCGACAAGCCATCATTGGACTTGCGTATGCCATGTTATTATAGTTATGATGTATCTCCAATTCGTTATGCCGGGACATGTATAGCAAAGTCTACCTTATCGATATAAAGAAAACATCCTTGTTACTGGAAACTTCTGTATGGTGCAGCATTCGGAAGTCAAATCAAAAGTAAATAATGTGTATCAAATAATACTCGGGCACGCTGTGATCAAGTATGGTGAATACCCACGGTTGGTTAGTGTAGTGTAGTACGATCAATCGTGGGTATCTCACGATTTACTTCAGACTAAGACATAAAGGTTATGCTAAACAGTATTTCATGTATGCCCTTATCGTGAGGTCCCGATTGCGTGTATAGCTATACAGTCAAATGTCGTATTCATAGTTATATATACAAAACCAGATCAATTCCAAGAACTGCTTACATGAATGATGCATTTTTTTTTATATCAAAATGCTAGTTTAGATCTACCTCGGATCGGCCAAAGTGTCACTAAGAAAAAAACGATCATGTTGTCTTTGGTGTAGGGTTATAGATCGTGTCTAATTAAGCATTGAATTGTTTTCAAAACTCTGGCATTCAAATAGATCATAAATACCATACAAAAACTGTTCAACGCTTATATTCACATTCCTTCTACTTTAAAAAAAAAAAATTAATGCTATAATTCATATTCAAAATTCATAATTCCCGCCTTATCGACAGTCAGCAGATGTTTTGTCAGTCGTTGGAACAGCCGGAACATGGTCGCGTGCTTTTTGGCAAACAAAATAGTTCATGGAAAATTTTTAAAACCCTAAATTTTGTTTAACATTTTATTATCAACGTAATGCGCAAATGGCATATTTTTTATAACAAATTATGTAGACAAAATAATTTTTGCCGTTAAACTTAATTATCCTGGATATTGTAGTTCCGGTTTGTGTTGTATTAATACGCTGATAAGTGTAGCGCGTGATGGATGGCATTTAAACGTACATCAATGCCAGAGCTCTCAAACAGACTATAATAGTGACAATGTCAGACAAATGTAAATATAAGTGAATATGCCGCGAAATTTTGTAAACATTATCTGGTTGTCCGCCGACTGTCGGCGTGACATCAGTGATATTGGAACATCCAGGATAGATATCTATTATAAAATTATGATATTTCTTTATGTTTATACGTCAGTGACTTCAAATCCAAGGTAAGGGATCAATTGAGTGAGCAGTACAGCTGTACACAAAAACCAAACGATTAAACTGCTGAGCTTACCATTTAGCACAAGTGAACAGCACCTTACGAAGATAACTCAGTCATGCATTGGTATATTCTACTGCACACCTTCTTCAGAAAGTATCCAAGGCGACGAGAAATCCTATTTAGTCAGGTACCGACTGTTATCGTACCGGTCATCGATGACAGAATGTCATATTTAGATTTTATTCGGAACCGCATATATGTTTCTTTGAAATCGTGACATCGTATTCCTGGGGCAAGTTTTAAGTGTCATATTACTGAAATGTCACAATTGGAGACAGCATGGATAGATAGGGAATCAATGTCGCCATGGAGACTTATATTATGGATAGATAGGGCATCACTGGACAGGGACCATCTGAATGATCCGTCATAAAAAAAAGAAAAACGATCTGCAATTAAGGTATGAACAAATATCGTCAGGATTAAATATAGGAGGCGTGGGTTTGTTTTAAATCCGTTCCTGCTGCAACTGAAAGCAATTTTCCAGGAATTAAATCCAAATCCATTGGAGTATGCTTTCGTAATTTCACACGCCATAAATCCTTCCTGTCGTATAATTAAAACTATTTATAGACATGTTTGGCCACCACGTCCGACAGTTTCATAGCTTTACACATGATCGGGATAACTCACGTTAAATGTTTTCCGGAGTGAGGCGGGAGTGTGTGTATTGTTTTTAACTACTATCAATGGTTCGATATTAATTTCATTATTGTCAGCCCACTAAAATGGCAGCCTCCCCATTAGAATAAGGTATACCACCAGAATTGCTTTGTCCCTACAAATACTATTTCCTAGTGGACTGTCTCTACAAAACGTCTTTAAAATACATATTCTGTAATTGTTTTTAAGAAATAAAGTCACTATTATCGGATGCTATAACGATAAAACTTTGAATCAGGACTCTCACTCTAAGCCCTCTTAATCAGTCTGTCTATATTACAATTAAATCATAATATTTGTCTTTATAACCAGCGCAGGACAGGAGAAGTTCACGGAAGCAGAAGTCATGCAGCCATCTTACAATCAATCAGCAGGTATAGTATTCAAACCTAATTAAGCTTCTGACTTGCACTGTTCGCTGTTCGTATCTGCTCATTTGCATTCAAATTGCTGCAACAAATCTTCCTCTTGTTGGTGTTATATTTGATTTTGGATACCACGCGGAGAAAATCAGTTTCAAAATCATTTCCATCAAATTGATATCCAATATTTTTTTATTTTTATTTTTGTTTGCGATAAGGCAAACAGTATCTTAGTCAAACTTTAAGTTTCCATTATGGTAGTTATGGTAGACGCTATTTCATTTACTACACATACTTTGTTCAAAGCTTTTTCCACATCATGTTTTCAAAGACATTAATCAACTCATTTTGAAAAAAAAAAAAAAACTGGTATTTAAACTTGGCTTTTCTGATCTCCTTGGTAAGACCTCTGAAAAAAATATCCTTACTCACTTACATTATCCACGTGTGCTACCAGTATACAGTACAAGACAACTATGTTTGAGCTTACAACATGGCATATTTAATACATAGTATACATTATATACATGATGAGTCACAAAGCAAATGAACAGGTAGGACTGTCAACATAAAGATCAGACACACAAGGGATGGGATATCATTCATCTCTGGTTATTCAAGCTTTTGCTGCTGGACCTTGCTGTTGTAGACTCATCGCCTGGATTTTGCTCTGAAGAATCTCCATAGTTGCTGTAAGAATAAGCACACATTTGTATAGGTTAAGATGACAATGAACAATTATCTCCCTTTCTTATTACAATTACATCTAAATAGTGCTATTTCCTACACCTTTTAACAAACATCCATTATCAGTACAACACAATATAAGCACTTCATTTCTATAGGAAAATAATTATGGATATATAATCATATATAGCAATAGTCAATAGCAACCCGTACCTCATTATACCAAGATTTAAAATACAAGATTTCAAAAAAGGTTTACATAAGGCTATTAGAATAGGAGTTTCATAAGATTAAATGGGACTGTCATTGAGATTCTTTAATATCAACAAGCATATTGGGTATAGCCTTTATGTCCTCAACCACCCCAAGCTAAAAATATTTAAGTGACATTGATCTTCACTCAAAATCCCGGAAATTCAAACATGAATGAAGCTTTGGCAACATTGTCTACACTTTTCCTGATATACTGCATTGTATTGCACAATTAGCATGCACGATTAGTGCAACTCCCTACTAGTCTGATTACTGTATTTGTTTGATTGTTTGAACTTATCTTGTAAGGTGTACAAGATGCTATTTATATTGCTGTGTTGTATGTATTATTGCACACACTATGATGATAATGTAGTACGAGGAGTGTAAGTTGTCTATTTTGAGTGCTAGAATGCATATTATGTATGTCATTAAATATCACCGTACGATTCTATTTGCACCTGTTATATTTTTGTGTTGTGTACAGTGAACTGCCCATGTTATTATCATTCTATAATGTTTTTATGTCAAAGCATGTATCACTATACAGGATGTAACCTGAGTGTGAACCAATTTTCTTTTCTTTCTATGTTGTTTGAGATTTATGTGTATTTTGTGTTATTTCTATTGCTCTTCAAATTTGGAGGAAATAAAGAAATAATAATAAAAGACAAAGAGGAAACATGTAGTCCCCTTGGTTCATCAGAAGGGGACTAGTAAGCAGGGCTTTGAGTTGACCATTGAGAGTATGTTTTGACTCCTCAAAATGATATTTGAATTTTAGAATTGAAGGGACATGTCCATTTAACATGAGTGCTATTAAGGCATTTTTCATATTATCTAATAATAAGCATTAGATACTACTTATTTTATATAATATAACAGTGTAATATGTTGCATAGCAGTCTTATGAAATTTTCCAAGGGCAAATATGGTACATAAGTAATATTGATAATACTTAAGTTTAAGATGGTATCTACCTTGTTTCATTCTATATTTCTCCTGCAGAACAGGTTGGATCTTTTCAATCTGTTTCGATATATATTCCACTTTTCTTTTGAAGTATTCCTTTCCTTTGTTCACTTCCTGAAAAAACAATAATTCTGGACGATGTAATAGCAAGCAATTATAGTCCAGATATTAATCACAAATCATAACTCAATTTCAGCTCCAATCCATGATCACATCACCTCATAATGTCATCCATACAAGTCCACCAACTTCTGTTTTCATCAAGCGGGGTGATTAATACAATACAACAAGTCCATCAACTCATGTTCCCATCAGGTAGTATAGATGATCCACGTAACATCTCCATACAATTCTTGCTTCCATCTTTGCAATAAGTCAAACAAAACTCATGTCATCATCCATACAATAGGTCCCACCAACTAATCCTCAGTTATTCATACAATAAATAAATATAACTACCTAATGGTCCCATCTATAAAACAATTTAGGTATCACCAACTTGTACTCCTATCCCTACAACACACCCAAGCAACTCATCATGACCAACTCCGATTCATAAAATAGGCCCAAACTCATTAATTAGCCTTACAATACATCACCCAAACTAACGCTGTCATCCATACTACAAGTCCCACCAACCGATGTTCACATCCATGTAACAAATCCAAGCAACTCGTATATATACTCCCATCCATACAATATGTCCCACCAACTCTTACTCCCATCCATACAATATGTCCCACCAACTCTTACTCCCATCCATACAATATGTCCCACCAACTCTTACTCCCATCCATACAATATGTCCCACCAACTCATACTCCCATCCATACAATAGGTCCCACCAACTCATACTTCCATCCATACAATAGGTCCCACCAAACTCATACTTCCATCCATACAATAGGTCCCACCAACTCTTACTCCCATCCATACAATATGTCCCACCAACTCTTACTCCCATCCATACAATATGTCCCACCAACTCATACTTCCATCCATACAATAGGTCCCACCAACTCATACTTCCATCCATACAATAGGTCCCACCAAACTCATACTTCCATCCATACAATAGGTGCCACCAACTCTTACTCCCATCCATACAATATGTCCCATCAACTCATACTTCCACCCATACAATAGGTCCCACCAACTCTTACTCCCATCCATACAATAGGTCCCACCAACTCTTACTCCCATCCATACAATAGGTCCCACCAAACTCATACTTCCATCCATACAATAGGTCCAACCAAACTCATACTCCCATCCATACAATAAATAAGTCAAACAATGTATGGCCCTAATTAACCATACAATAAATCCAAACTCACCATACAATACAATAGTCCCACCAGTGTATGTTCCCATCCATGCATCAAGTCCTACCTACCAACTGAGGTTCCTATCAATGATTCAATATATCTATTCCCACCAACTCTATCAATTATTCAATATATCTATTCACACCAACTCATGTTTCTTTCCATGATGTAAGTCCAACCATCTCATGTTCTCCGTGCAATAAGTCCCATCATCTGATTATCCCATCAATATGATAAGTCCCACTCACCATCTCGTATTCCCATCAATATAAATCTTGCCATCATATGTTCCCATCCATGCAAAAAGTGCTGCCATCCCATGTTCTCCACGAAATAAGTCCCAAAATCCCATGTTCTCCATGCATTAACCCCACCATCTTGTGATCTCCATGCAATAAGCTCCATCTCGTGTTTCCATCCATGCAACAAGTCCAATCATCTCATGTTCTACATGCAGTAAGTCCCACAATCTCATGTGTCTATCCATGCAGTAAGTCCCACAATCTCATGTTTCTATCCATGCAGTAAGTCCCAGCATCTTGTGTTCTCCATGCAATAAGTCCCATTTCATGTTTCTATCCGTGCAATAAGTCCCAACATCTTGTGTTCTCCATGCAATAAGTCCCACAATCTCGTGTTGCCACCAATACAATAAGCTCAAACAACATGTTCTCCATGCAACAAGTCCAATCATCTCATGTTCTACATGCAATAGTACCATCATCTCATGTTCTACATGCAATAGTACCATCATCTCATGTTCTACATGCAATAGTACCATCATCTCATGTTCTACATGCAATAGTACCATCATCTCATGTTCCCATCCAATCATCTCATGTTCATGCAATAAGTTCAATATGATGTTCCAATTCAAGCAATTAGTCCAACCATCTCTTGTTCCCCATGCAATAAGTCCCGCCATCTTTTGTTCTCCATGCAATAAGTCCCATCTTGTGTTCCCATCCATACAATAAGTCCCACCATGTTGTGTTCTCCATGCAATAAGTCCCATCTTGTGTTCCCATCCATACAATAAGTCCCGCCATATTTTGTTCTCCATGCAATAAGTCGCAACATTTCATGTTCCTATCCATGCAAAAAGTCCCACCATTTCATATTCCCATCCATGCAATAAGTCCCAACTTCTCATGTTCTCACCAATATGACAAGTCCAACCCACTATCTCATGTTTTCATTGATATATCAAGTCTCACCATCACATATTCCCATTCATGCAATAAGTTACGCCATCTCATGTTTGAGATGTTCCCATCCTGGCATCCAAACATTACCATGTCAATTCAAATATTCCAACAAACTTGTGCTTGATAATATAACAAATGAGAATGTACTTACCATTTCTACATAATACCCAGTACCAATGTCCACCAACACATTTTGTACATCACTCAACTGCCCCGGAACATACATCTGTTGTTTAGGTCAAGGTCAGTAAAATACAAATGACTCAATTTGGTCTATATTGTCATAACTGTACAAAGTACTCAATAGAGATGAACATCAATATTCATAACTAAATATCAATATAAAGTATGATGGCTGATTTTAAAGTTTCTTACAATGAATACAGTATCCATGTATGTAGAACTAAACCTTTAAATTTCTATATCTGATACATGTATGTCATTGAATTGTACTGGATATTTTCCGATAACCATGGCCACTCCAGGAAAGCATCTGGTCTCTTGTTGCACGAATAAATCCTGCTTTCAATGTAATATACCTGGTAGACTTATTATTTGTTATCAATCAATACGTGCATTTAATCACACTATGATTTTTTTTCTCTAGAACAATATACACACACATATAATCAACTTTATATTACCGGTACTTAAAAGGATACAGAGCTGGTGAGAGGCACCAAGATGTCTTTACTCAGATTATCTGGACTGACTTTGTTCAAGCATTCCTGGGACTCGACAAACTTTCCTTGTGCCAATTTCAGCTGATTCAATGAGTTTGAAAAGAATTCTATCTCCTGTAAACAAAATCAGCAAATGTCATTTATAAAACTGTAACAGTATAATATAATCATACCAAACAACCAAAGGAACAAGAAATTTTAACATATCAATCATTTTCTTGATAGAAAATTAAAAATAGGAAGCATTTTTCTTTTTCTCTTCCATGTTACACGTTATCACTCTGAACTTTCACTTTCTTTTGAGTTTGTTTTTTACTTCCAAAATTAGGTCAGAGTTTTGACAGGTCTATAAAACAAGTTAACTGTTTTTACATATACAGTAATTAATACTGGAATTAAGATGATCTACACTGCTCTCTGGTAGGGTACATGAAACTATTCCTCCTACTGATAGTACTAGTGTAACAAGTCTGATGTGATTCACATGTATACAGGCAGTGTTAGTTCTATGACTACAGTTTTCTCGGATAAAAAGCACATGTAAATTGATGATATGGGTATTTATTATAATCAATATATAATCCAAAAACCTACTCATTAAATTATTTCTTTGACATCAATATTCAATCCAAAAACCTACTCATTAAATTATTTCTTTGACATTAGTAAAATTGAAGATGAAGACAAGAAGAGAGAAATCAGTTCAAATATACCACCATGCATCTTTTATACAAATTTACAATTTCCTCATAAGGCAATCAAAATAAATTGATGCTTATTATGAGATTTCCAACAAAGTTTCAACAGATAAGTTATATCTTTGGATGAGCAAGGTCAAACATTCTGAAATTGAATAACACAAAGTAAGATGCACTATTCAAAAGATAACATTCTTTCCTCAAGTAGCTTGATCCATATTTGGTCACAGATACCATATTTGGATCAGCATCCTTGCGAAAGTTCTCCAAGAAATATCATGGCGGATTACTGAAACAAAGTCCTCCAAGTAGTATATTGTTGAAATGTGTGAAGGAACCGGTGATGGTAGGATATAATACGTGTACATTGCAAAATAGCATTAAAATGTTTAATTATACCAAATATTATTGCAGAGTTACAACATCCACTATTTGTAGCATTTTCGTGTAACATGATCATCAATGGAAGGGAAGCGTAGCTCTGATGACGACCTACTGTCAGAAATCTCCATTCATATCCAGAGCTATATGCTATCAAGCTAAATCTCAACTTGCTTAAATGCTTCCATGAATGTTCGCAAAATAAATATAAATAAAGTAATTAGGAGCAAGATATAGCATCAACTATTTATCTTTAACCATATTTTATGCTCTAGAAATTTCATTTTGAAGGCTTTTCTTTTTTCCAAATACTGACAATATTAATAGCAACCAGATTGCTAAATATCTAAACAAGTACAACTTGTAATGTTATCATTGGGGAAAACCTCCAACATGTTTATAATGTGCAAACTTACGTACTATATGCCAGTTGGTGTATGGATTTGTTACCAAAAGTAGATAAGAGTGGTTGAACAGTTGATTTTGCATTTATTCACTACAAGGTAAATAATATTATACTAAAAGATGTTCACTGATGAAAGGGTGGTCTACTTATAGAAACATGATGTTAACATGTTACTCTACCGGAAGTATTGCATCAATTTTTGGCACTTTCCGATGTGCAAATTCTTTTTACTGTATGATGTTTCATGACTAAACTAATGCAATTTGGACGAAATGTTTTAAAAAGTGAAACTTTAAAGTGATTTTGGTTATGTATTTATATTATGGACATCTACCGTCACTTTACCAACAAAGAGTAGAGCCAAATATTTTATACAATTTTTATCCTAAAATAAATAGAAAATCTTCTTCCTTTTCACTCCTCTCAGGCATTTTCCCTTCAAATTGTAAAGTTAGCCGGCGTCATTAACATATAGACCATAGATGATAGACCATTAGCAACTTTGTGTATTATTTATACGCAAGTTTGTGGTTTCCCCAAACTGATTAGCAATTCACAACTTCACTGTCAACTCAAATGAGCATAGTACATGTACATTTTATTGTGAAACGTGACTCAAATGACGGATTCCCACATATACCATTAGTTAGTACTCATTTTGAACGATTTGTAAATTGTGTGCTGTGTCAGTGAATGAATAAGCACGTCTAGCTTTCTAGAACGAGAAACGACCAATACAAAAAAAAAGAGAAGGTGAAACCATATCATTTGAAATAGGTTGTACCTGATCTAACTGCTGTGTCAACTGATTCAGTTGAGGCGCTGGTAACTGGGAAACGTCGATTTGTTGTTGCTTCCCTGCCATGCTTGTCGTCCGGTTGAAACTTGTGCAAAGGGAGATAATCTTGCGGAAGTGTGTAATATTCCACCAGATGACGGAGATGGACAATCATATCCGGAACTCGTGCGTTTGAGTCAGTACGACAGTGACCTCACAAATTAATTACTTCATTCATGAATATCAACAATTTGTACTATCGGTGAAATTTATGAGTTATATCATAATACGCTGAAGATTTATTTGATTTGATTCAGAATCTTGACAATCTTTACTGTGTATTGACTGTTGTTAAGTAATATTTGAAGGAATATGTACACTGGTGTAAATATAAATCCTCTCTCTCTCTCTCATCTGAAAGAGGTATTATAAGTGTAATTGTTAAACGTTGATGATTATGATCATATTAAGTTCAGAAAAGCGTCGTTAACTTTTCAAATATGACACCAGAAAAGTCAGGAGGTTCAGGATCACTCCTTAATGGTAAAGTTTGTTCGAAACTAAAATTTTAAAAAGGCACAAATATTATATATAAGATACTATTTGAATTGCTTACGGGTCCGAAAACCACATGAAATATTTTGTGGTACATTACAAGTTTTGGCAAATTTTGAAAATGACCTTTTAAATATAAAAATAACTTTCTGAAAACAAAACATTCCGCGGAGGTTGGCATACTGCTGAACGCAACAGTACCAGAGGACATACCAAAAAAATATTCCCTAGACTATCCACAAATACGCTAAGAAATACTTTTCAAACAGAACAGTGTCAATCTGGAATGAATTGCCAGAACAGGTTATATCAGCATTAAATGTAAACTCCTTCAAAAACAAGCTAGACGATCACTGGAAAAACCAAGAACTTTTCTTTAATTACAAAGCATCAATTAAATCATAAACAATGTACAGTAGACCGGACAGAAGTATATATCAATCTCATGTATTATTTTGAGTCTGGTATAGAGGACTTTAAAAGAAAAACTTTAAAAAGAAATAAACTTATCTTATCTTATACTTATTAATAGCAAGGGAAAAGGTGAAAGACTTGTTCCATGCGTACCATTTAAAAATATGCTGTTATGCCTTGCCCTCGTTCATGTTTTGTGATTTCTTAAGTTCATGGTGATGTCTACTAGTGTCTATGATAGATATGACTAGAGATGCGCATGACAGGTCCAATTTAAACTTAAAATCAGAAAAGTGATAATTATGAGGAAGGAGTATCCGCTTACATAGCTATAGCCATATGAAAAACTTTCCGATCAAATTTGTCATAGTCTACTGTACTCGGCGAAGTTTCCAGAATTCAAAATTATAACATAATGCTAACACTTAACTATTATCAGGATCATTATCATTATTATGCATAAACACCTTTGCGGTTTTCTACCATAAAATACCTGTACTACGACCTAAATTGTTTGTTTACGAACTAAGTGGTACATTCGTCATTTATCACACGATCATTGCACAAGATAACACCCTATATATGGTGACATATCATCCAGTGGACGACAAATGCAAACCTGTCTTAGATATGTGTTTGTCTATGATAATTAAATGTGGACAAAAACACATACAAAGCATGTACAAACTGTCAAACATGTGAAAAATTACACAAATTATTTATATATATGCACCACTATTTTCAGATTTCTGGTATTTACAAGAGCTGTTGGAGAACAGCATAGCTCGTCTCGCAAATGTTTGTCAATAAATAATTAAAATATATTAATTGGAATGGTTTCGCAAATTGCATTAATAATATTTATATTGTTTACTCGATCAGATTATGCTTTTTGAATTCATGCAATTTTCAAAACCATACCAATTTATATATATATAAATTATTTATTGACAAACATTCGGGAGACAAGCTATGCTGATGTAGATTAAATGAATATATTAAATGCAAATGTAATTGCTTTTGGACATATTTCTTCAATTTTTTGACAAAATATTATCCTAATGAGAGTTGT
The DNA here is from genome assembly GCF_902652985.1 of Pecten maximus. Classification (NCBI taxonomy): domain Eukaryota; kingdom Metazoa; phylum Mollusca; class Bivalvia; order Pectinida; family Pectinidae; genus Pecten; species Pecten maximus. Next base: position 25,985,794 of record NC_047016.1, on the reverse strand, counting down.
CTCCCTTGAAAAATGTGGACCGGTATAAATTGTCTATTGTGAGCATTTTCACATTGTTTTATTTTCAGTTTCACCCCAAGAAGGGATAGTGTAACTCCAGAGGGACACTTTTACCAAATATCAGCACCCTAGTACAATCATAAAGAGATGTGTTAAATAGCTTTCAACATTTGCACAAACATTTTTAAAAAATGTGTTTTTCCCCCAAAAAAAATATTTCAGTTAACTCCGGCAAGGGATAGTTTAACCCCAACAGGGAACCTAATACCATGTATTACTATGCCTTTCAACACTCACAATATAAACTTAACACAAAGTCCAAAGATTTAAAAATAAAAACAAAAAAACACAGATTTAAAAAGAAAAAATCCAATTTTTTTTTTTTTAAGTTTTACTCCAGGAAGGGATTGTCTTACTCCATAGGGACTCTATTGCCAAATATCAGCACTCTAGTACAATTATAAAGTGATGTATTAAAACCTCTTAACATTTGCACCAAAAACTTAACGCAGAAATATTCTAAGTCCAAAAATTTGAACATTCTGGTTTTTTCCCAAAACAATCTTTTATTTTAACTCCGGCAGGGGATAGTTTAACCCAAGAGGGAGTCTATTACCAATTATCAGCACACTAGCACAATTATAAAGTGATGTATAAATACCTTTCAACACTTGCACCAAATAATTAACGCAGAAATATTCTAAGTCCAAAAATTTGAAAATTCTGTTTTTTTCCCAAAAAAATCTTTTAGTTTAACTCTGGCAGGGGATAGTCTAACCCCAGAGGGACTCTATTGCCAATTATCAGCACCCTAGTACAATTATGAAGTGATGTATTAATACCTTTCAACACTTACACCAAAAACTTAACGCAAAAATTTTCTAAGTCCACAAATTTTCCAAAATCTGTTTTTTTTCCAAAAAATCTTTTAGTTTAACTCCGACAGGGGATAGTTTGACTCTCACAGGGACCATATTACCATAAATTACTATGCCTTTCAACACTTGCATCAAAAATTTAACATTTTGAAAACCAACGCCGACGCCGGAGTGACGACATAAGCTCTCACTCTTCTTTGAAGAGACGAGCTAAAAAGTATATGCATTTTTTAGAAAATATCTTCTTTCATGAACTTTTTTTTCTGACAGGTCGTTTATCTGTTTGAAAATCGCTCTAAAAAATGCTACACAGTCTAATTAACTTTAATTGGCTTTTCAGAGATTTTTTTTCTGTGATTGTCAAATGCAAGCTAGGTGAGTATTTATATATTGCTTCTGTTAATTTTAAAAAAGATAAACAAACTCACTACAATGATTTCTCTTTCAAGAAGATTAGATTTTGATTTTCATTCTGTAATTTTCAAACTAGATAAACTCTTTGAAATCTTCTATGGTTAACATACTCTTTATTCGTAATAATTACGATACATTTGTTATAAGAATATGCAATTTATGCAAAACCAATAATTAGCGGAATTTTCGGTCTCTGATATGTTGGCATTCATGTGCGTATATATAAGTCCCACAATGGGAACTGGTTGGACAATAGTTTTGTGATGGGTTAATGTAAACTTTATTTTGTTTCTTTTGATAGAGCATATGACAACATTTTTGTATCAACAAACAGAAACAGGATATGGAAACAAGGTTGAAAGCTTATACTAGTCCACTTCCTTCAATTGGAATTTACATTATTGAGATGGACAGCAATAAACGAAATCCGAGAGAAAAAAAGAAGATGTGATCATATATAAACCTTAATATTACTAGAAGGAGTGGGTGTGCAGGGAAGAGGGGATAGGTGGAACGATTAACAACATTTAATCTTTCATGAGTATAATTATCTCTATTTATATTAGGGAATATAATACAGGGTACCAAATGAATCGTTAAACTGAGGTAGTAATTTCCAAAGTGATGAAAGTAACGAACATATTTTGTATCAAATCAAAAGTGTTTAGTAGCAATTATAAACTTTTGAATACATGTAAACAATTCCTATTTTCTTCGAAAGAGAGGTTTTCATCTCCAAATAACGTATAGTGGGCATCGAAAATATAGTAGAAATATGTTTCATTCGGTAGTCTGCATGAATAGAGAGGACTATCAACTAAGCCTTTCGAGTAAAGGTGGCTATTTAGGGAGCTACATTCCACTCTTAGTCTCGCATGGAGGATCTGACCTTGTCTGCATCAAGAGTAGTATAATGGTACTTTGGTGGAAGGTCCGTGCAAGTGTTTTTGCAATGACGGTTTTAACATCAGACGGAAGAGAGTTCCAACATTTTAAGACAGAGGGAATGAAAGAAGTTTTTGAAACAAAAGTTTGACAAGAGACGACGAAAATTTTCTCCGTCTCTAGTAGCACAAATTTCTATTTGTGACTGCGTTATCTTGCTGCATGCAGTGTGTAATATATAAAAAGTACATTTTGACTTTTGAATCACATTAAAGAAATTTTTTTGACTTAATCTCATAATCTCACTCAATCTCAAATAAATCAGTCGTCGGTCTATTTCTTCTGGACCTCCTTGATAGCGATTTTGCGCCTTCCAATGGAACCCTTGATTTCTTTTCTTAAAAAATTGAATTCATGTTATAAATTATACTGTAATATATATTATCATGCTTTGTCACTGGATCATCTTACTAGGGTTAATCTTTGTTGGGACATTGGCCATGACTCACTCAGAGACCTATATTACATCAGTTTCTGACTGTACAATCTGTTGTTTGATGATGCGTCGATTTCGATCGACCTCATGTTGAAGCGAGTTCAAACAAGTCTTTTGTTGCCTTATCTTCTCTATCAGCATTTCCCTTGTCATATCTTTATGTTTGTAAGTGCTGCTGAGAAGGTTCTTCTGCATATGTTTGGACTTAGCTTCCATCCTATGTTTCCTTTCCCACAGGTAACGTCTATATGTCGAGCACTTTGAACATCTAGTTCCCTCAACCAGCAATCCGCAGTCAACTAACCTAATTGTTGAATTATATGTAAGGTCCCCTAACTGGGCACAAAAGTCTCCCTCTCTATAGGCAATTATTTCTGACGACCCACTGCCACTAAGCCCACTGCCAACTGGAACCAGTGTCTCAAATTCCTTGTCAGGATTTCCAATGCAAACAACATATTTCTTCAATTTTGACATGAGACTGGAAAATTTGCTATAAGAGTCATATCGCGAGGGAAGACCAGTCCAAAAATCATGACTAGCAAGAACTTCTTTTTGATGAACTAGTATCCTTGCTTGGAATTTTCTGTTGATGCTCACACTTATCTTGACACTAATCTTCCCATTCACTTTGTAAAATTCCAAAATGTCAATGCTGTCCTCAGCTGAGATGCACACATATGGTGTTGACAGCTCTTTCTTTATCTCTCGAGTCAGGGTGTCAAATAAGTTCAGTGGTTCTTCACTTTCATCAAGTGTGTTATATGTTATATACGTATCCATATTGATGTGGTAAGGCAACTCAATGACCTCTGAATCTGAATGATCCTGATTGATTTTCAAATCGTCCACATTTGAATAACTTGCGTAGGAATGATCCAGACTTAAGTGTGTATATGTGCCATTATCCAGACATACTTGGGCGACATCCTCACCTAGACTCAATGGGGCGACATCCTCATCAAGACTCAATGGGGCGACATCCTCATCTAGACTCAATGGGGCGACATCCTCATCTAGACTCAATGGGGCGACATCCTCATCTAGACTCAATGGGGTGACATCCTCATCTAGACCCAATGGGACGACATCCTCATCTAGACTCAATGGGGCAATAGCACTGTCAGTATACCCATCATCATCATGGCCTCCATTCTCTATTGCAGCATAGTCTAACAATATGTCTTTACTTTTCTCCTGACATTTTTTCTTTGTTTGATAGCTATGGTACTTACGTCGTTCACCAGTGGTAGATCTCTTCTTCTTTGGCATTCTGAAAAAAAAAGTTTAAGTATGATACATTATGGTATAGAATAGACAGTGAAGCTTAAAGCTTCTATGAGATATAATTTTGAAACATTCAAATTTCAAACACCCTGTAGTAAATTCATATGCCCCAAATGTTAATTTAAACTTTTTTGGAAATTAACCTTAAAACTGCTGAAAGAATGAACTATACCTAGAAAGGAGAGACTTCATTAATATGATGTTCAGCTTTGAAAGTGTGTGTTAGTTAAACAAGGCAAATTATTTGTTTGTTAAGGATTTTTTAACCCCTGCCTAAAACTTTTTTCAGCTTATAGAACTTTTTAAAAAAGAAAATGTCTGTAAAACATAAATGCTTCCACCTCCATTTGAAATAGGCTCTGCAAAATTTCTTGAAACTTCGACAATATTTACATTTTGACCAATCAAAGGCCAGGAAATGGCTGCCTTTTTTTTTTTACAAAAATAAATACTGCCATTGTGTTTGTATTGCCAGACTTCATTTACATACCACCTGTCATGCAAATTGGACAATTTGTAAATTTTGACCAATCATAAGTCTCTATTTGGTGGTCATCTTGAATCGTAACTCCATACTTTTTTGTTTATTATAATTATAAATGAGAACTGTCATGTAACCATCCCTCCCACCATGTTTCATGATGAGAATCCAGAAACAAGAGATCCAAGAGGGATCTTGGCGCCCACCATTGAATGATCTTCATAGGTTCCATGTCAGATTGATCTTTTCTCTACTTTTCCCTTCCTCTAAGTCTTACTAATCTGTGTAAATTCAGAAACAGCCCTCTAGTACTTTTCAAACAAGGGGAACCTATATATATATACAATTTAAGATTTAGCGATAATGGCTATGTTGTTTTCGGATTGGTCCCAAAACGCAACATCAGGGACCAAGGGGAACCTACATATGAAATTTGAGAAAGATCCCTTCAGTTCCTTCTGTAAAATAGCGATAACAAACTTCAATTGTCAAAATACAAGATGGCTGCCTGTCGGCCAGGTTGTTTTCTGACTGGTCTCAAAATCCAATATGCATAACTAGGCACAGAGGGCAACCTACAAAGGGGGTCCGCGGTGGCCGAGTGGTTAAGGTGTCCTGACACTTTAACACTAGCCCTCCACCTCTGGGTTGCGAGTTCGAAACCTACGTGGGGCAGTTGCCAGGTAATGACTGTAGGCAGGTGGTTTTTCTCCGGGTACTCCGGCTTTCCTCCACCTATAAAACCTGGCACGTCCTTAAATGACCCTGGCTGTTAATAGGACGTTAAGCAAACACAAACCAAACAAACCAAAAGCAACCTACAAATGAAATTTCAGAAAGATCCTTTCAGCAATTTCCGATAAATAGGGATAACAAACTTCAATTGTCAAAATCCGAGATGGCTGCCTGTCAGCCATGTTGAATCCTATTTGGTCACAAGATGCAATATGCAGAACTACAGACCAAGGATATACCGGAGAACTTACAAAAAAGTTTGAGAAAGATCCCTTCAGTACTTTCTGAAAAATAGCGATAACAAACTTCAATTGTCAAAATCCAAGATGGCTGCCTGTCGGCCATGTTGTTTTCCAATTGGTCTCAAAATGCAATATGCATAACTAGGCACCAAGAGGAACCTACATATGAAATTGGAGAAAGATCCCTTTAGCACTTTCTTAGAAATAGCGATAACAAGTTTCATTTGTCAAAATCTAAGATGGCTGCCAGTCGGCCATGGTGTTTTCCGATTGGTCTCAAAATCCAATATGCATAACAAGGCACCGAGGGGAACCTACATATGAAATTTGAGAAAGATTCCTTCATTACTTTCTGAGAAATAGCGATAACAAACTTCAATTGTCAAAATCCAAGATGGCTTCCTGTCGGCCATGTTGTTTTCCGATTGGTCACAATATGCAATATGCATAAATAGGCACCAAGGGGAACCTACATATGAAATTTCAGAAAGATCCCTTCATTGGTTTCTGAGAAAGAGCGATAACAAACTTCAATTGTTAAAATCCAAGATGACTTCCTGTCGGCCATGTTGTTTTCCAATTAGTCTCAAAATATAATATGCATAACTACTAACTAGGCATCAAGAGGAACCGATATATGAAATTTCAGAAAGATCCCTTCAGTGCTTTCTGAGAATTAGCGATAACAAAATCCAAGATGGCTGCCTGTCGGCCATGTTGTTTTCCAATTGGTCTCAAAATGCAATATGCATAACTAGACAACAAGGGGAACCAGCATATGAAATTTGAGAAAGATCCCTTAAGTACTTTCTCAGAAATAGCGATAACAAGAATTGTTTACGGACAGACCACGGACGGTTAGGCAATTTGAATGAGTGTAGGACAAAAGCCCCCCCGGACATTAGCCCCCCCGGACATTAGCCCCTAGGACAAAAGCCCCTCCGGACGAAAGCCCCCCCGGACATTAGCCCCCCCGGACAAAAGCCCCTTCATTATAAATTTAACTGGTATACTTTATATGAATCTGTACTTTTGAAAAACAAAAACTGTATATATAAGCTTACTGCTGTTTTTATCTCTGAAATTTGGAGAATAATTGTGTGAAAAATGAAAGTCCTTGGTTCAATGTCAGAGCTGCATTATATGTCTGTGGTTAAACATCATAATTTATTTGTTCGAACTTTATATTATTAAGTAAGCTGAACATTTCAGGAAAGCTTATCATTTAAAACAAAATGTCTTGAAGTTTGAAAACCTACCAAACACCTGTGTAACAGCTTATTGTTTATGTAACAGTAAAATCAATGAAAAACCTACCAAACACCTGTGTAACAGCTTATTGTTTATGTAACAGTTCAAGTAGTTGTTTTTCGAACTGGTTGTTTACATTGCAGAAGCCACTGGTGACTGAAGTCACTTACATATATATGTAGCACTTAATATAACCACTGCTAAAACATATATTGTAATTTAAAAAAAAAAATGAATAAATAAAAACATAAAAAAATAAAAAAAATAAATATATTTTTTTTTATGAAGGGGCTTTTGTCCACTTTTTGATTAGTGTGAAGGGGCTAATGTCCGGGGGGGCTTTTGTCCGTACCTCAATTTGAATAGCCCACCATCATCAGATGGTGGGCTAATAAATCTGAATCATTTGTACACCAATGAAATTATGAATGGACCTAGTTAAGGGTTAATTAGGGAATGAGGGCACACCTGGGGGACTTTTGTCTTCCAGAGTACAGGTAAATATTTATATTGTATACTGCACAGCATGCTATGAACTCCCTTTATCTAGTGATTTGGGGAGATTGACATGGCCAGCCTCAGGACAGGTGTTGACAATGTGACACACCTGTTGATTGATGTATATCTCAAAGGTAATGAAGGTGTGGTCAATGTCCCTATGGTTTGGATGAAGTGGGGGAGCCCATGCCAGATGATCACCATGACAACCATTTTTTCTTTAGACCCAGAAGTACAGGTACATAAGTATACAGCTGGTACTCTACACATATTCTGAATGGACCCCCCTTCGAGTTTATTAGGAGATGAATTTTCGTCAAAAATTAAATTAAGATCATCATCAATATCATCAGAATTTAATATAAAAATAACCTCAGTTTTGTCTGGATAAAAAGGAACTAGCCATGTTTTTGCCCACCTATTTATTTTTTCTAAAACTTTATTTAAAGCTAATTCTATTTCTCGACAAGTAGAAGATGATTTTTTGAGAGAAGTATCATCAGCGAATAGACGAGCTGTTGATTCTAGTTCATCTGCTATATCATTTATATAAATGAGAAAAAGAAGAGGCCCGAGAATCGAGCCCTGGGGAACTCCGGCCCCTATCATACCTGATAAGATTATTAAATAAATCAAAATTACCTCTTTTGTATAACCATACTCTTCTCTTATATTATAAACTGGTTTTATTTTGAAAGGGACATGAATGTAAGCAACACAACCTTCATGATCAGTAAAGCGTTTATCTGTTTCTATAACAGAAGAATCTATATATATACATGTAAGAGAGTCTGTTAGCAATATTGGATCAAGCAAACTAGATCTAGTAAAACCTGTCCTTGTAGGTTCATGAATAACATTTTTCAAAATGAAAGTATACCCCAATCATGTCTGCAAAAACATGGTTCTGTGACATTAATTTGTTAGCAAATCCAAGTTAAAATCTCCATTAACCATATACCATTAACATATTATGAAAATATGTATTGGTCATAATGAAAAAAAAAACTTTTTGTTTTTATTAATTCCCCCCACAATACAATAAAACATATACCGCAGTATTTAATGTTTTGCTAATAATGTGCAAAACATATCATTGCTATTATTTCAACACACTCATTCCTCGATCAATCCCTGCAATTCTGTATCAAATATCGGTTTTGAAACACTAAATAATTTACAAAAAGTATAATATTTAATTTACTTAAATTAGACTGATTTATGCTATTTCAATTAATTCCAAATACAAATGTAATGCAATTTTTCAATAATGGCTTTATTATTCATGAGATCAATGTTAACAGAAGTCATGATGATACTTAGCCATCAAATCACTATTCTAATTATAAATCTGATAATAAAGTTGAATTGAATATTATAATTAATGGTAGTTTAAATTATATACACCTTCGAAAAGCAAAATGGGGGATAGTATACCACAGTATATATACCTGCCATCTTTTTCTCTTGTTTTGTTTACTAATTTTCACTGTGTGATTACTAAATATTCACAGTGAATAACACAACAAATTTGACTTCATAAGATACAACAGCTATTAAGCAACAATAATTTGAAAACCGTGATGAAATTGATCAATAAATAAAAAAGGACTTTAACATAAACTGAAACCATGTAGCACTGTCCTTAACACTAGACATTCACAGTACTAGTACTGTCATCTTGTTTTGTTTACCAATTTTCACTGGGCGATAACTAATATTCACAATGAATTACACAACAACTTTGACTTCATGCGATACAGTAACTATCGAGTATGCTGTAACAATTATTTGAAAACCGTGTTGAAATTGATCAATAAATAAAAAGGGAGCTTAACATAAACTGAAACCATGTAGCACTGTCCTTAACACCAGACATTCACAGTATAATATATTATATATGACTGTCATCTTGTTTTGTTTACTAACTTTCACTGGGTGATAACTAAACATTCACATTGAATTACACAACAAATTTGACTTCATGCGATAGAGTAACTATCGAGCAACAATTATTTGAAAACCGTGATGAAATTGATCAATAAATAAAAAAAGTTGAGTTTAACATAAACCTAAACCATGTAGCACTGTACATGTCCTTAACATCTTGTTTTGTTTACTAATTTTTCACTGGGCGATACTAAATATTCACAATGAATTACACAACAAATTTGACGTCATGCGATACGGGTAACTATCGAGCAACAATTATTTGAAAACCGTGTTGAAATTGATCAATAAATAAAAAAGGAGTTTAACACAAACTGAGACCATGTAGCATCGTCTTTAACACTAGACATAAGCTAACCAGCGTGGTAATCGCCGTGAAAAGATCGTTCACATGTGCAGTCTTTCGAACATGAAGTACGACGAAATACGATTTAGTCCCACTAAATTTCTTAATGAAATACTATTCTAAATAAAAATATGCACTAACGTTTGATTCCCGTTATTTGTTATCGGATAATAGTCTTTTACGAGCTGTCATCAAGTTGACCGTGTTTCAGGCGTACCTTCAATATGGCGTCTAAACAGTTGGATCAGCAATGCACTCTGGGATATATTACCCTAACTTCCGCTCGGCGGTGTCGTTTGGTAATAATTTAATACGATTTAATACGATAAATAATGGACGCAGGCTGTAAGCCTCTATGTCCATATCAATTGATATTACAATGTTTACAATGTGATATACATCTGGTGTGCAATGAGTTAATTTGTCCTTTTTCATATATATACACAAGTTATTTGTTGGTATTATCCCAGTGATTGTCCAGTGCAATTTCAAACTGTTTAACCTCCTCGGCATCTATAACATGTTGTGGCAAATTGTTCCAAACATCTACTACCCTGAAGCTGAAAACGTTTTTTCTTATGTCTAGGTTACATCGTTTTTTGAATATTTTGTGCGAGTGTCCCCTTGTCCTGCTGGTGGTGTCCATTTGGAACATATTTGTTGTGACTCGCTCGTCATAAATATTCTTCACGATTTTAAAGACGTTGATTAGGTCACCTCTATTCCTTCGGTGTTCTAAGGTTGGCAGTTTCAGTCTCTGCAAGCGTTCCGGGTACGACAAGTTTTTAAAACCAGGTATGAGTTTTGTGGCCCTCCTCTGGACGTTCTCTATCAAATCGATGTCCCTCGTCTTATAGGGACTCCATACGCTTGAGGCGTATTCAAGATGGGGTCTTACAGCTGTAAGCCAACGAGCTTGTCGCGAATCCCTTTAGTTAGAAGTCTCTGGCTTACTTGCATAGAACTTGTATAAAAAAAAAAAGACTGAGTGTAACTGCACAAACAGTTGAATTAAAATGTATTAATATGGTCTGGAAAACACAGAAGATACCAGAAAAATGGAACGGGGGGAAAATCCCAACCTTCCACTCTCCGATATCACTAACATGTAACGTTACATTATGTAAGGTCATGGAGAAAATGGTTAACAACAGACTAAAGTGGTTAAAGTAGAATAGAGTTGTGTAATCCTACAGCTGTATGGCCCAGCGACCGAATTTACAGTGACCGAATACGGTACATGAAGTTTATACACATGTAATACATTATTCCAGTCTCCAATTAAATATCATAACCTTACTGTATATATTTTATCCAACAATTAATTGAATCACACTCTTGTATGGAGAGGCGGTAACTTAGTGTTAAAGATTTTCTTCTTTTTTCTTTCATAGTTTATTAACTCACGTATGTACATCATCCGTTTCCCTACGAAGACCGTTGATAATATAACCGTTCGAGGATTCTTTTTCGATGAGCTAACCACTAACAAATCCTTGAATCAGTATGTGAATTATTTTTGCTTTTTAATTCAAATGCCTATAGGCAGGGACATATATATGTCTCTGCTATATGTTATTCGTTATTAACATATTATGGTCATTGGCACTACACCAAATATTATGCCCTCCCTCCACTAAAAGCAGGAGTGGACCAAGGGAGGTAAATCTAACGGAAAATTCCGGTCAGGAACAAACTGACACACTATTTTTTATAACAAACAGTTAATTTGAAAGAAAACTTGTCTCGTGGCAGGAGACACAGTATAAATAAAACATTTTTTTGGGGAAAAGTCTCATTATACCTAAATAAGTCTGGCAACATTTATTCTCTGGCATCTATCACAAATCTGATCAAAATCCCCGGTGGCATAAATCTCCCTCTTTACTCGTTGCATCCAAATAATTTTTTACTGACAACTTCTCGCAAATCTGTGTAAAATGTGGAAATCTTACATCTGCAATCTTGAAGTTACTAAATGTTTTAAACTTGTTGGAATAAGAAGTACGAATAGAGAAACACATAAGTACAATTATTGTACATTTTAACTATCCTTATATAACATTGGTAACTTCATTCTTATTTTTTAATCCTTTTAAATTTTATCTTCTAATCCAAATTATTTAATATACGTAGTAACATACGTAACCTAATAAAAAGCTGGTTGGTTTTCCTCACATTTTACTTATAATAAGTATAAAACATTATTTTTGACGGAATAAATCAAAATCCTCCTCCGTATTAGCAAAGGTGCCGTTGCAGAACCGCCCACAGGGATTTCTTGAAATCGACTATATTTTCCAGTAAAGCTATGACAATTAGTTATACATATGGAACAAGATGTTATTTTCCACTTGACCCATACGCGCGCCCATAGCGCCACCTACTTCACTTTTTCGTTTACAAGCATACCTGTGTTTTTCACGGACCCATAAGTGGTATTTCTGTTTGTCACCGAGAGGTTTTCTCACGACTAGGTATTGTACATACATTGAAGTTTAAAATGATAAACAGTTGACCATGAAAAAAACAAACGAGTTTAGTACAAGATGACGTATAAAACCAAAATTCGAAAATTTTCATCAAATTCAAAATACCATTTTTAAAATCAAGCGGCAAATTCGGCACAATCATATGCGAGTACTATCGATGTTAGTGTTTCAAAAACATATTTGACTATCCCTCTGTATACCAGCAAAAGAAAGTCGTGCCGAATCACTGGATAAGGGCAGTAATTCAATGTTGAAAAATGTATGTGGCAAAAATGCACGGGCGATACAAGTGGTCCTTGTCGTACACAAATACAACGTATTGATTTATTATGAAAATGATTTGATACAATGTCCATGGCAATGTATTATGTTCTACTATGTTTAACATACTTATAGTAGTTCCGTATTACGTATGATTCATCATTTTTCTCACTTGACCATCTTCGTCTTTAGTACTTCTTCAAAGTTTCTCCTCCGTTGGGGTGTGCCACACAAAAGTTCCCTTTGCCACTTGGTCTTTTGACTACTCACCGCGAATGGTGCTCGGCGTGTTGTTATAATTGCTGTTACGTTTTACAATTATATTAAGTTCATTTATTCTGTAGTAAAGTTGTCTTTGTCTCAAATAGGAAAATGGAGAACTCCTGCGTTGGGTTGGGATGTAAAGTTAAGTTCAAGTACAACCAGTTTGGCGATGGTAAAAATCCGCGAAAAATTCAGGACTGGATGAAAGATCTTCTCCTTTCTGAAGGTGTCATACTTTCTGAATCAACAGAAGCAAAGATATGTCCAAAATGCTTTCTCATATACCTCAAGAAACGTACTGCATCCGAGAATGCCAATGAACCGGAACGGAAAAAACTTCCGTAGACAATGATGATTCTGTTGACGAATCTGACACTCTGGACGGGTATCTTTCTGTAGATGATTTACACTATGCCCCTTCTTCGAACAGAAAATGTAGCATTTGTCGAACTTACAACACGAAGAGTTCTAGCTGCATCAGTGAGAAAGCAAAACACCAGCTGCTTATCAAACATATACTGTACATGCCTGAGAATTCCAGGGTGTGTTCAAGTCATCTTCTTGGTAAGGATATCAGTCCTGACATTGAGCCGGTTTTGACAGGGAGGGATAAACTTGTTAATCACTTAGCCACCAAGTCACCAGCTGTTATCAACGATTTACTCAAAATCATACAGAACATGTCCAATAACTTGTCACCGCTTGTATTAAACTTCGACAACATGGATGATGAAGATTGCCAAGCTTGGACAGGCTGGGATTGTAATCAATTCAATCAAATACACGATGCATGTTCCGAACATATTACTGGTACAAAAGCATTGTCATCTAAGAATGCCCTTCTGCTGTTTTGGGTTAAACTCAAAACAGACATATCTTTCACTCAGTTGGCTTCTCTTTTCCGCATTCACAAATCGAGCGTCAGCAGAATTTTCCAGATCGTTACAGATGCTCTAAATCAAGCCGTAGTTCCCACACATCTTGGTCCGGATCACGTGTCTAGGGCGCAAGCGTTGGATCACAATACAGTTTTCACAAAAACATTCTTCGGCAACAAAGTCACTGTAATATTGGATGGTACATATATATATATATCGGCAAAAGTGAAGAACATGAGTTTCAGCGGGAAAGTTACTGCGGTCAAAAAAACGCAACTACGTGAAGTTTATGAGTATTGTGTTCCCTAACGGTTACGTTCTAGACACTGTTGGCCCATTTCTTGGTAGTGATAATGACGCCAAAATCACTGACAAGATACTTACCTCATTACAAAGTCTGTCAGGTATCCTAGAGGAAGATGATCAGGTAATTGTAGACAGGGGTTTCCGAGACATTTTGAGCAAACTATCAGACGAGGGATACGAGACTCGCATGCCGACATTTCTCAAACCTGGACAGAGTCAACATGATGGTATAGAGGCAAACACAGACAGGTGTATCACTAAAACAAGATGGGTAGTCGAAAGTTATCACTCTCGTTTCAAGCAATTCAGATTTTTTTAAACTGAACTCACATCAAACTACTTCATCAAAAATCTCGAAAGTCTTCTGAAAAGTGTCACAGCATGTCTGAATTGGCTACGTGGACCCATATATCAGCCTTCATCAACAAAAGCAGCCGAAGATGAAAAAGTTGCTCTGGAGATGAAGTTACTTCTAAACTAGTCCAACATCCTAGCAGAGCGTGTTGAGAAAGAGCCAGACCTATCACGGAGAGCCAAATCCCAATGACAGAAGCTAGAGGCAGCCCAGCTCGAGTTCCCACGTCTTGACCAAGCATATCTAGAAACTCTGGCATGTGGGACGTACCAGGTGAAGTTGGCCCCCGGATACATATCGGAATATTTGACAGCAGATGGAGATTATTAAGTCATGGCATACCAACACTCTTCTGACCTGATTCGATGTCAAATCCGATCTCGTCATCAATCGCAAACGAAATACAACATATGGATCCAGTACTCAGTTACCGAACAACCACCAATACAGAATTACTACTGTACGTGTCCAACCGGTTAGAGGACTGTCGGTATGTGTGCTCATATCGCCAGTGTTCTCTTCTACCTTGGGGTCTATGTCCATAGTCAATCTCGAAAACCACTTCGACCAACCAAGTTTATGCCACTGATGAAGTAAATAGCCCGCTAATACATATAATCCAAGATACTACATTGAATGTTTCTGATATACACAACGTAGCGTCATTGTCACTCTTCATAAATGATCGACAGTGTCTAGAATGTAACTGTGAAGGAATGTAATACTCATATATATATGATATTAAGTTCTAAATACACAAATAATACATGATGAGCTGAATGAGCAAGAACAAAGCACATTAGTTGTACAAAAAAGTCATGGAGATAGGAAAATTGGTAAAGGGACTAACATTATCCTGACAAAAATCTTGAAACAAATAGTTTCCTTGAAGCGAATTCGTCCAATCGTGTTTCCTATAATATTTCAACGTATTTCTTGTCCGGACGAGATGTCTTTACTAGCATGCAGTGCCTTCAGCACTTTGATCTATATGAAGATTTATGGGGGTTGACTAATAGAAGTTGCAAAAACGAGGCATATCCAGTAATTCTGAAGCGCAATTTTTTTTCATGGATTACACAAATGAATGTAGATATTTTCTATCGACAAAATTCGATAGTACTCGGGGTTTGAATTAGACAAAATCCCGTTTAAACGGCATTCAACTTTATGAGAAATATCATTTTTTATGTTTGATGTCAAATTTCACAGAAACTAACGAAAAGTTTCATACAATCGATATCCGATTACGTTGCCCGATATATAAATGTAATTTTAGTACATTCCTTACAAAAAATTAACATTTTGACCTTATAAATACTTGATAAAGTGTGCTTGTGAGTATTTACGACTTTGGTACAAAATGGCCTCGTTCTGGCATGTCCGGAACGGAACAAGGTTTTCATATGTACTAACAGATGCCCCATGGATATGTCTATCCGGGCATTAGGTAAAGGATCGATTTCCTTCGTGGGCGGTTTTAGAGCATTCCTGCAACAGCACCTTTAGATAATATTTTTTGTTCTATAAACCTGATATATATATTTTTTTTTTTTGCCTTTTTTTTTGCTTTTTTGTGAATAATATACATACACTATCGATAAAAGTTAAACCGCATATACCATAAGGACCCCCCGGACCATCTATACTTCTGGCCAAGCCCGGCAAAAGAACTAAGTACTGTACCAAACGGAGGCAGTGACGTCCTCTACTGTCGGGTGTAACCGGCTGTACTAGACCCGGGGCACATAACAAACAACTGAATACCTCCCCTAAAGTACATAAACATATCCAATAATTACACTATGAACAGTTAACTTATATATATATATGAATTCTTTCTGATAAAATAAATCTTGGTAAGCCTTCTTGGCCCCTTTCGGTCGCCAACCCACGACATGAACACCTAGAACGTGGGACAGTTATATACCACCATCACCAAGCGACTGGCGAATATGGGCCCGCCCAAACCGCCATGAAGAGAAGAAAATCTCTCTGCATCGAACTTCTATGGTGTTCCGTTAGGGCCAAATTTCCAATATCGCTCCTTCGCTCCTTCGACCTAAACGCGAAGTAGCGAAGGATAGAAAACACGATGGCAAAGGAGCGATGGAACTTCGCTCCTTCGCCATCGTGTTTTCGCTCCTTCGCCATCGTATTTTCGCTTCTTCGCTCCTTTGCGTTCGGAAGTTCGATGGGGAGTAATTGATTTGCATAAGTATTCCAAATGATTTTGCAGCTACCGTACCTTGAAGAGACGTTTAAAGAATCTTGGTCTCAAGAAACAGGGAAATTGGAATTTAGGTGAAATTGTCACCGCTATTAAGGTTAATATACAATCTCTCTAATAGTATGTTCCACGTCTTATAGTATTTCGACTGATCCTATTGTATGTATATACATGTATGTATATTATCCAAGTTGAAAAAGTGGCTCAATGAACCGAACTATTTATGAAAACTTCTCTCCGCCCACACTTCATTTAACTTTCATAGTACATGTAGTTATCTTATTACTGTTTTCCATTTGGGAAAATACATGTACCACTGAAATTTTTGGAAAACAACTTTTTTGTCTAAGGGAAACTGTACTGAAATTCTACGAAAAAATAGGGCTAAAACTCACTGAATTGAAAGTGTTGATTAACAATTTATGAAAATCGTAGAATCTATATGATAAAACAATATTTAACTCAAATTTAGTGTTTGCGTATTTTTTTTTTTTTTCATGTAAAACTCAATTTGGTTGCCTGGTAAGGTATTTAAGGCTTCATTTATAAACACTATTAAATCTTCATATCAAAAGGAGGAAATCGAAGGGAGTGGACAGGTTTTGGGATGCCGGAGCATGGCATAGCTGCTGGAAGGTACCTTACACTACATAATCAATAATTCGTTATAGCTGCAGGGGATATACTTATATAGGTGGTGTTATTCTGAAATGATTGTTTTCCAACTTTCTGGTGGCATCAGGTGACTAAGTCAGTGTTTCCAAATATAATATATGGTCGTTATTACTATACATGCAAGTAGATTAATATCTTTAATTAAGGATCAAATAATAGATAGAATAGTAATATTTCTGAATGTTTGAAAGCTATATGTATTTCACTGTGGTGAACGATCACATTTTGTTCCTGTTCTTTGCAATATTATTCTCATTCAGAATCAAAGAGTCGAGCACAAAATTAATTTTGAACCTTAAAGTTGTGTACATTCAAATATACATGTACATGAGTTGGTAGTCTTTGTAAGTCAATTTTGTGCAAATTAAAATAATGTCGTATATCAATATATAGTGTACTAGTGACATTTTTCTAATTTCTGAAACCACTGAACATAAATCAGGGAATGGAAAAAACGGACACTTTTCGAAACTAGGTATACCTCCATCGAACTTCCGAACGCGAAGGAGCGAAAATACGATGGCGAAGGAGCGAAAACACGATGGCGAAGGAGCGAAAGCACGATGGCGAAGGAGCGAAGTTCCATCGGTCCTTCGCCATCGTGTTTTCGCTCCTTCGCTCCTTCGCGTTTAGGTCGAAGGAGCGAAGGAGCGATATTGGAAATTTGGCCCTAACGGAGCACCATAAACTTCTGATATCACCTATTAATTAAAACTATAGCGATAATGACCAGCCATTTCCATACGAGTTATGCCCCTTATACTACGTCCGCCGGCCGAATGATATACTTCTTACTGGTACAGTACTGTACCTTATATAATATTACAGTTCTCGCGTATACTGAAAACTATACTTTGTGAAATGTTAATTTTGTTATAATTTCCCCAAATTTCTGAGATTGTATCCATTAATGATTTCTTATATTAGCCTCTACATTCCGGATTTATTGTGAAATCTATTTTATAACTAGTTGTGCAGGTATCGTTCGGAAGTATTCTATTTCCAGAATGAAATTAGAGAGTTGCCGAATAGAGATTAAGTCACTTCCGCTGCAGTATCTTTTCAGCATAAATTATTGTATATTTTATTGATTACCAGCTCGCAGCCCGAAAATGTCGGACAGGAAAGCAGAGCTCGAGCGCAAAAAGGCTAGGCTCGAACAGATGCGCAAGGAAAGACAAGAGAAAGACAGAATTAAAAAGCTTAAAGAGGTAAGGCCTACGATGGACCAGCCCAACATCAGTCCGTTTCGGCCATAATAATGAATCATCAAAATGATTTTTGAGTGTGCATGTATATGCATGATGATCGATACCATTGGTTTCACCATTTGCATGATACATTATCACACTTATTGCCATATGTGACCGTCACCATTTTTTGCCATAATATATGAATAACTACAACACAATGTAATATAGTCCTGGCACACCTGACTTAGGCATTATGACACTGACAGATGGATGTCTACTCAAGAAACCTATCCATCAGAATGTATGTCTTGTATCTGGGTCAGAGGAAACTTGGATACCCCCACTGCATCAGTGAGATATTACAGATATGATTATTGAATGATGGTTTTATGACTGAATAAATGCTACTTGGACAAACAATTTTTGAACAGTTCAGTTTAAAGTAATTTTGGCTTATTTTAGTAACAAGGCTATACCTCAATTGACGTGTGATAGATAATTTTATTCATTTATATGCAGTTTGATAAATTTTCCAAACATGATGATGATGGTATTATTAATTATTATTATGAATTATTTGCAGACACCAGATGAAAATGTACAAAAGAAAGCTCCAACAGGAGATATTCACAAAGAAACAGAAGATCTGCTGAGAGATCTAGGGATACCTCCTGCTGGTATGCATGTACTATACTAGTTACTTGGCAATTAGATAACAATGCAATTATTATTGAATGAACACAGAGGTCCTCTTTGACAGATCTATTTTCTTATGCACCATACAAAGTGTCCTGGTACAGCGTCAAGTCCAAAATGACAGTCCACTTTTACAGGTTAGAAAAACATTTACATCCACAACTAGTCTTGGATTCCACTGGTGCCAACACCATAAAGAAGTAGGTATTTTGACATTGGAACACTCAAACAGATGTACATGCCTGGTATGGATTAAGCTAAAGAGACATTTTAAGTTGTCTGATATTGATGTGGATCCAGCTAGAACTAGTGAGACATTTTGACTAACAGATGTCTGGTGTGGATAAAGCTAGAGAGACCTTTAGACAAACAGATGTCTGGTGTGGATATAAAGCTAGAGAGATATTTTGAAAAACAATTTATATGTCTGTTGTAGATCCATCTAGAGCTAGAGAGACCTTATGACAAATTAAACTGATGTCTGGTGTGGATCCAGCTATAATTAGAATGACCTTTTGACAAACAGATATCTGGTGTGGATCGATCCAGCTAGAACTAGAGTGACCTTTTGACTAACAGATGTCTGTTGTGGATATAGCCAGAGAGACCTTTAGACAAACAGATGTCTGGTGTGGATACAGCTAGAGAGATATTGTGTAAAACAATTCAAATGTCTGTTAACGTTGTGGATCCAGCTAGAGCATTTATGTACATTTTTGTAAGAAATATGAAAATGTTCTTCACTGGTTTGGCAAATTTTATGTTACAGACAGATTTACCTCATATTTTTCTGTCAGTTGAATTTCACCATATTTCCTGTACTATGATGGCACATATATATAAACTCTTCTCCATTTTATCTTTGTTTTAAGCTGGGGCATTTTAAATTGGGGAGGCAACTGCTATAGAACAGTTTTTAATACACAATTAATTTGCGATGAATATAATTTGCAATCAAATATCATTATCTTATTTACTTCTTAAGGTCAACAACATCAAGAAAATTTAAGTTAAGGATATTTTTGTATTTTTAAGAAAAGAAAAACTTGCTGATAGGATTCATTTATAACTAGCAAATCTCTTTAGGTATCACCCTTTGTTAGCATTCCATTCTAGAATATTTCCCTTTGTTAATTTCATAGGTTTAGGTAATATGATTTTGATACACAGAATGAATAGTTTAAAACATCGCTTCGGCTGGCCGAAGGCTATTCAGTGGACAGCTCTTGAATATTTTAATAGCAGCTGTTTTATCTTCGATGGCTATGTCAATATATTCAATACCTACAGGTCGAACTTTATTTACATATACGTACGGATTTCTCAAATATGAATTAAAGATGACACTCAGGGGAATGAAAACCTCAAACACAACATCTCTGCAATTGACAGAGTAGCTGTTTCACATATTTTGCACTCATTTAACAGTTAACTTTATTATTCAGGCCAAGTCAACTTTGTTATGTTAGGACATTTTACGATAATTAACTTAGTTTATACGGCTTTGTGATAATCTGCTGTTTGATGAGTGTTTTTTATTTGACCTTTAATAACAATTCTTGTATGTTGTAGGTGCTCCCTCAGCTGCTGCACCCAGTGAAGCAGTGAAGGCTAATTCAGGACAGACAGATCAAGAATCAGGGGCACCACAACCTCCACAGACATTGTACTTATCTGTTGTGTTCTTATTAATTTGATTAATTATTTAATTATTTTATTTCCAACTATGAACTAATTATAATATATAATATATTAATTTTTTTGTCAAGTAAATGCAGGATAAAAATGATAATTTATTTGTATTTATATGTGTCACTGACTGATACAGGCCCAAAATGATTATCAGCATATTTTTATGTCTGATATACCTGAAGAAGTTATTTTGATGCAATATATATATATATATCTACTGAACACATCAACAAAGATTTTCAGTACATTTACATCTAATTCACATTGAATTGTTTACTTTGCAGGTCAGTGAGACCAAAAATGAAACTGAGTGTAACGAAAGTATCAGAAACAAGCATCCCGCCTCGTGAAAATGTTGTGTACAGCAAAGAAACTCAGACAACCACTGTTGAGCCCCTAGATAAGGAAGGCAAGTACATGATGGACATTGCTGTATATATACAAAACCAATGTTTTCTACTATTGCATGAAACATTTGAAATAATAACACAAATTTTCCCTGGAGTTTGACCAAGTGTGAAAATACACTACAAGCAGACATGTCCTTTCAAACCCTGAAGTCCGAATAAATGTGCAAGTGAATATCACACCCTCAAGGCTTTAATGAAATCCTTGCTTAGTATGACTATATGTGTAAGCAGGTTACCTTATTAATAAGATAAAAACAGAGAGAATTTTTCAAATTTTGTATATTGAGATCAGCTCTTGTATTAAATGGGATGTTGACTCCTGTATGTGGGTAAATGGGTCTTTCAGGTCAAATGCCAAGAGCCTTGTTCTTCAAATTTTGTGTACTGTATCACCTGCAGAAACTATGAACTGAAAAATGTGAATGAGATTATGGTTCACTCATGATCATTGCTCTGCGTTACATCTGATATTCAGAAATCATTGTCAATTTGGTGCTATATACATGGAAGCTTGTGTTAATACAGTACATCTCTGTAGCAAAATAGTCTACATGAGCATTACTCTATGATGAATAGAAACCACGAAATAAAAAAAATCCAGCGATATGATAAGTATATAATACTAAATTAAATGTACTAATGTAAAGACATGCATCCGGTATTATAGGAGGTGTATGTTAATACTAGAGTGTAGGAGGTGTTGTACGTTAATACTAGAGTGTAGGAGGTGTACATTAATACTAGAGTGTAGGAGGTGTACGTTAATACTAGAGTGTAGTAGGTGTATGTTAATACTAGAGTGTAGGAGGTGTACGTTAATACTAGAGTGTAGGAGGTGTATGTTAATACTAGAGTGTAGGAGGTGTACGTTAATACTAGAGTGTAGGAGGTGTATGTTAATACTAGAGTGTAGGAGGTGTTGTATGTTAATACTAGAGTGTAGGAGGTGTACGTTAATACTAGAGTGTAGGAGGTGTACGTTAATACTAGAGTGTAGGAGGTGTATGTTAATACTAGAGTGTAGGAGGTGTTGTACGTTAATACTAGAGTGTAGTAGGTGTACGTTAATACATAATGTACTAGAGTGTAGTAGGTGTACGTTAATACATAATGTACTAGAGTGTAGTAGGTGTATGTTAATACTAGAGTGTAGGAGGTGTACGTTAATACTAGAGTGTAGGAGGTGTACGTTAATACTAGAGTGTAGGAGGTGTACGTTAATACTAGAGTGTAGGAGGTGTACGTTAATACTAGAGTGTAGTAGGTGTATGTTAATACTAGAGTGTAGGAGGTGTATGTTAATACTAGAGTGTAGTAGGTGTATGTTAATACTAGAGTGTAGGAGGTGTATGTTAATACTAGAGTGTAGGAGGTGTATGTTAATACTAGAGTGTAGGAGGTGTACGTTAATACTAGAGTGTAGGAGGTGTATGTTAATACTAGAGTGTAGGAGGTGTTGTATGTTAATACTAGAGTGTAGGAGGTGTATGTTAATACTAGAGTGTAGGAGGTGTATGTTAATACTAGAGTGTAGGAGGTGTATGTTAATACTAGAGTGTAGGAGGTGTTGTATGTTAATACTAGAGTGTAGGAGGTGTACGTTAATACTAGAGTGTAGGAGGTGTATGTTAATACTAGAGTGTAGGAGGTGTATGTTAATACTAGAGTGTAGGAGGTGTACATTAATACTAGAGTGTAGGAGGTGTTGTATGTTAATACTAGAGTGTAGGAGGTGTATGTTAATACTAGAGTGTAGGAGGTGTATGTTAATACTAGAGTGTAGGAGGTGTACGTTAATACTAGAGTGTAGGAGGTGTACATTAATACTAGAGTGTAGGAGGTGTACGTTAATACTAGAGTGTAGGAGGTGTACGTTAATACTAGAGTGTAGGAGTGTCATCATTTGTATTTGCAAAGCATTTTATTTTTGTTCTATAATAATTTATCAAAGTGTTTGCCGTATTTAAGTGTGCAAGTGATATATTATGATCTTTGTACAAATTATAGAATGTGTATTTATATACAAATCTATAAACAACAGACATGTAGATTGTTTTTCAATGTGAATCTTTATTCTCTGGAATCTAGATGGATGATTAGAAATTAGATTTTTCTTGGTTGTATCCAGTCCTAACCGATGAGACGCATAACTTGTACTGTTATAGCGTATAAAACATTAATGTGTGGTGTGTTTTAACTATTGAAATGCAAATTATTTATATAGTTTTACAATTCTTGCAACTCTACTGATTCTGAAGTAATCATATAGATTCAAAATAAATCTAATATATGTATCTGTATGTGTAATTTATTCAAATTGTGTCCTTGCATTCTGAAATAGGACACAGGCATGGTGGTAAGTGTTAACACACTATAGTGTATAATACTATATATAGTCTCCAGAAAGTGAATCACTTATATTTTCATTCAAATGTAAGGCAATATTAAAGGATTGATGAGCATGTTGCTTTCTCCGAAGTTTATGAAACATTCTGACTATCAAAACACATTCTTTATGAAACATTCCGCCTATCAAAACACATTCTTTCTGAAACATTCTTACTATCAAAACACATTCTTTATGAAACATTCTGACTTTCAATTTTCAATTTTAAATCACTCTAAATTTTGGTGTTTGATGAGAAAAAAAGTATGAAATGAGTGATGAAACCATAGGTTAAATTTCAAACTGTAAAATTATGATGAAAATCTGGGACAAGTTTATGTAGAAGCTTGGCATGTCTGGCAGAATTTAATAAGACATTATGAATATAAGTGATTACACTTTACTATAACCAACTTATTAAATATATACTTCTAATTCAGTTGACTACATTTATCATTTATTTAATCTATTTTGCCTACATAGTTTTATTTACATGCACACAACATTGATGTAGACAAACACATATACATAACATTCTACTGATGCACAGAAATTTGGTACAGATTTCCAATGAACACACCTGTATATATTATACATGTATTCTAATACTTATGTATATATTTATATGCACTGTGAGTTGGAAATCTATGCCAAGTTCATGTGTATTGATCGTGATGCACATGGGACATGTTCAGTGTGGGCAAGGTATTATACACTCATTTATCAAATTGTTTAACCAGGAAACATGGCAGTTACATTATATGGGGAAAATGAAAATACATTATAGAATCAAATTTAATTATATTATAATTTATAAACCCGCTTCTGGTGTGCTATTAATGTAATATTGAAATAAACAAAAAACACCATTGAATTTTTTTTTCTATTAATTTCACAGTAGATCCAACTTGACTAATATCATTGAGCAAAGAACATTTTGAAACAGTGTAGACACTGGACATGTGTATACATATTGATTATGAATGACTCTTGAGGAAACTAGCTAATTATAATAAACTTTGATGTGCTCTGTTTCCATAGAGATGTGTATGTCTGTATAATAACACTAGCAGTATACAGTGACATGCATATATTATATCAGTCATTCCTCGATTGCTTTTCTCTGTACTTTAAAAATTTTATTTGTATAATTTGTGTTACATCTCCTGCCATATACGCTATGTATTTACCCTTTGGTTTAGGTATGAATCAATTATGCATGTGGTTGGTTGTTTTTTCCAGATTTTTTTTGTATTTATGGAACCACTCAACACTTGTCTGTATAAAACTTAAATCTATCCAATATATACAGCTTTGTTTGATGTGTGTATCATTGTAACCAAGCCTTTCCTAGCTTACTACATAATTAACTAGAGAATGTTTTGGAGTCTGTTAAGTACTGGTACATTTTGTACATTCATTTTTCTCATTTTTGTTCACCTTTTACATATAATTTATACTTTGTACATCAATACATGTAAATGCTTCTTAGTGTACATTTTTGCTTATGTAAGTTACATGTAAAGATTTAAGTTATTTAAACTGTCTTTCCCAGTTATTTTCATTTTTTTGTTCTTGTACAATTTAATAAAGATTGCATAAACATATAAACATATCATAAAGATTTAAGTTTGTACTGTTAAGGCTGATGTAAAAATATACCTTGACATGTATCTTAGAACAAAATATATCCAGAATTATTTAAATAATGGACACAGTCACTGTAATTCAACTGAAAGGTTGACAAGTGTTAACTAGCAATGGTCTGTGCATATGTAGCAAGGAATATTTAATTTTAAGTTTGATTAAAATATACATATGTAATGTACCACCAAACTTACAATTTTTAAATTTGTGTCATTGCAAATTCATATTTGACATATGAAGATATACTGATTTTACAATGTTACTAGTAGTAATTTTTTTATGAAAGTAAAACCCTGAGAGTAAGAGATTATTTAATTACTGATTATAAAATCATCATATCATATTTGTCACCTAAAGTTGATATGTTTCTGTTAATGCTATCGCTAGTGAGAGGGCCATGGGATTATTACGGTAAGTGTAGTTCTTTAAATGAAAGATTGACTCTTCTTTGGACACCACAGTACCATAACTCTAGTACCATGGAAATTCTTCTTGACAAAATTCTGTTGTTTGGGGTTATTTCACTACCACGTGTAGGACTTGTGTTTTGGGAGTTGTTTTATTACGTTGGAACCCCTCTGTACCCCCTTCTCCCCCTCAGTACATTTTGTTTTGTTCTGTGTCTCAGTTACACCTATTATGTATCTACCTTCATTATTGTACACATACAATTAATTTTCATCTATGTACACAATTTATGCATGATGAAAGTTATATAAGTGTCTTGATTTGGCTCTAGAACACATTTTATCACAGTTATCAATCCTTAATTATTTAAATTTCAATATTTAAAAAAAAATTTTAGAATTATCTAGGTACAGATTTTAACTTTCTATCATATATCAATCAGAATTTTTTTCTGAAATTGAAACAAAATGACTTCTTTCATGATAATTTAATCTGCTGACCTGGAAATTGCTCCATTTCAACCCAGTGACTTTTTTCATTCTGTTGCTTAATTTCTTCGTATTCAAATTTTATGTAAGACTTAAAATATTATAGAAATCCAAAATATTTTTAAAGTTTATTTCAAAATGACAAAAAGTCATTCAGATAGCTATTTTCTGTCATTCATTATTAAAAAAATTAAGAGACCTTGGGTCATTTGATAAGGTACTTACAGTATCCTGACAGTGAAACCGAATTACATCATACATTACATTACATTGTAAAAGGTTAAATAATGCTTCTAAATTATCATGAATGAATATAATATACAAATTATATTCCAATAATTGATTTTACCTGTATAAGTAGCTAATTATATATTCATGAAGGGGAAAATACTGACAAGCTTATAGATATAGACAAACATACAGTGCAGTATAAAGACAACACCTCAAATATGTCTATAAAAACTGCCCAGACTTTGGTATATTCCATGTATATATGTACTGCGTGTACATTTCAGTGCACAGACAACAACACCCCAAATACATCTATAAAAAACGCCCAGACTTTGGATATATTTCTCGTAGGGTTGATCATTAACATGTTACTAGATAAATAATTGTTTTAAAATCAGAACTGGCTATTTATATTTGTAGATGATATTTCAGACGCAGGTAGCAGTCCAAAGCGTGGTAGGTTTTTTTAAGAAGATAAAAAATATAATTCTTGTTTCTACATTTGATCATTTTTGAATATATGCAGTTTGCTGCTGCTCCTGCTGTGCCATGTCTCATACACAATGGTCATACTAAAACATGTGTCATACTCATTTCACTTCATGCATATACATTTTCCTATTTTTGATCATTTGTTTATTTTACTTCAGTTATATATCTGTAAATCTGGGTACTGTTTCCTTGCATTTTTGTTCAATGGGGATATTGAAGTTTATTTTTCAGAATTCTTTGTTCAATCCTAATTTTTACAATTATAACGCCATTTAACCCCACTACCATCACATTCCTCTCAATGGAAATATGGTATACAATTTGTACATTGGTATATTTAAGAAATAATTAACGATGATTCGTGTATTGTTGCAGGATATACAACGAGGACAAGGATATTTTGCAATTAAATTAATAACGAAGGCCGCAGGCCTGAGTTATTAATTAAAATTGCCAAATATCCGAGTGCGAGTTGTATATCCTGCAACAATACACGAGTCAAAGTTAATTATTATTTCTATTCTACCATGTACTGTTTAGTTCTGAGATCGACCTCTTTCTAATAGAAAAAAAGCAAAGAAACCCTGAGAAAACCTTGTAATTTATTTCTGGAGTATTGCATTATTTGTTGATGAAATATACAGGCAATACAGTACTACGATCAAGAGCATCTATCATATGGCATTGATTTTGAAAAAAAAGGATAAAAAAAAAATAAAAAGGGGGAGGGGGGGGGCGCTCCGTAGGATTCGAACTCGCATCGTGATAAAAATTTATTGAAAGACTAACCCATTAGCCCACTCGGCTATAGTAACCTTTTATAAAATGTGTGAATATTAGATATATAAAATTGTACACAGCCGTGACTCACTACCGTGTATTATTAGCACGAGCGTGGGTTATTGGAAAATAATACATGGTTTTAAACCAATCAAAACTGGCGTTACATAGCAAACATGGTAGAATCCCTGTTTCTTCAGTGGTTTTAGGTGTATTATTTGATATATAATTATGATCTGCCCTATCATCAAGTTTGTGTACATCTTTTAGATCATTTTGATTTCTATAAACAAAATGTACAAACATCATCTTAATTTGAAGCACTTAATCAATTAGTATCCAGATTTACAGAAACCTGTCTTTGATCTTAGGTATAATTGATTCAACGCAGACTGACTTTATATACCAGGTAGTTTCTCAATGGTTTTATTTGTTCTTTGTGTGTTTTTTTTTTGGTTTTTTTTTCTTTATTATTATCATTATTTGTTAATTCTATGGAATCTACTTATTTTGCTTATAATAAAGTCAGTTTTGGTCTTACACATTTATAGATTTTACTGTGAAATCTATCATACATTTGTTTGTCTCCTGAGACTCAGAAGTACCCGGCCAGAAGTTGATATTTTTTCAGAGATATCACTTGTGCACACTTTCTAGGATAAGACTGCTTCAACTGAAGATATTAATTAGGTTAAATTAAATGCTAAATCCTGTATCACACCTGTGGAATTTATAAAGTTAAGTGTACATGTGTTACCTGTACCTTGTATAATGTCAAGCAGCCCAGGTTGAAACATTAAAGACTACAGCTGACAGCTCTCTATGTATAGGGAATGAATGCTTCCATGTTTCCTTGTTTCCTTTTGATTGTATTTGGTTTGCTTTGTTTTAACTTGATGCTTGTTATCCTGGTTAAGTTTACACCAATGATAACTATATAGATGTGAGCATGAATCTGTGATCGCGGGAAATGTTTCTGGGGAGAGGGTTAAATTATTTAGGTTATTCAAATATAGTGTTTTTGATAGTTTTATTGAATCAAAATATCCTTATATAATATTGGGTAAATTGTTTTGTATATGGAATAAATCTATAGGATGAAAATACAATATACTGATATATATACATACCAATGTATGTGTTCTAGGTATGATGTGTACAGTGTAAACTTCACTAACTATGAAAACAGTACAAAATAATTGTCTTTAAGTTCTGAGAGTAAAAGATTTCAAAATGGTTTTGCAGTGTTCCATACAAAAAAGTAAAGAGAATTTATTAAGAAAGGAAATCATTATTGAAGTATATGAGACTAAATAGGATTATATAATAGTATTTTCATCAGAAAATTGACTGTCTTTAATTATAGTTTATAATGTTTCTGATATAAAACCTAAATGTCATCAGACTTAAGTACATTCCTCTGATGCTGATATTTTGGCTAAGATTGTTTTTATGTGTAGATGTATTATTGCCTTTGGTCATATCCTTTGAAATGTCACAGCAAAATACTGTTCACATTTGGAGAATTTCTGGCAGTAGTTACAAATACTAACAGTTGATAAAAGAACACACTTTCAGATACCGTCATAATTAAACTGATCATCGAATTTCCAACCTGTAACTCACAGTCCCAATATTTGTTTTGTAATTAAAAAAAAACGTGGATGGGAATTTGTTCCAAGTGCCTGTTGTATTACACAAATGATAAATATTATTATTGAACAAAGTGTCAATTTCATATAAACAGTTAATCCCGTCATAATTTCCAACAACTTTGGTAGCAAATGTAGTTCATTACAATACTCATATTGAACACTCTTGGCTAGCGAAGTTGAGTTTCCAATTTACGTTGATACATTGACACATATGATTGTAAAACGATGCTGTTTTCTCTCTCTATGTTCTGCCCATGGTAGGCCAGGGGCCTGGTAGTAGGGGTAAGTGTCACTTTATGCATGTTTTGACTCTGTAACAGTAGGTACGTTTAGTATCAGTGATCTCGCGTCTCTACACTCGAGGGTCTGGGCATTACAAGGCTGTACACACTAAACGAGATGCTTTGTATGTGTTGCTCTAGAGGATGACTTGTTTGTTGACTGTGTGGCTATTGATTGGTTTCTTGTGCTTCAGAATCGTTCTTCCTCTTGTCCACTTCACCCAGTAATTACTTGCCAAGCTTATTTAATTCAGGAAAAAATATGAAGTAGATTTCACTGATATACATGATAATAAAATTTAAATCCTTCACTTTCATCTAATGCTGAGAATCGGATAGTGATTTATGATCTAACGAGACTGAATAACTGAATATTCATTTGTCTGGAAGTTCTTGATGAGGATTCAACAGGGAAGTCTAATCTTTTCCAAGATATCCTTCTGATAGCCTTAGCATTACCCCAGCATAATGCATAATGGTCAAATTTCCAATGGTCATGCCATCAGGAGCTTCATTGAAGCTTGTAATGATTAAATGTGATATTGCTGGAAAGGGGATTCAAGATATCAGGTGCATCAATATTAATTAGGTCATTCAATTAATGATGTCACAAATCATCGTGAGAGTTACCCCGGGTATCCCAAAATGTCAAAATTTTGACTCCAGTTCAACCTGTTTCTGGTATATGCTCTGGAAATTGTCATTATGGGGCCATTGTCAGGATGTAGACATGCTGAGTGTATCAAATATAGAGGAGAGATAGAATAAGGGGGAGAAAGAGAGAAAGGGGAAGGAAAGGGAAAAATCACACCATTATGAAAAAAAAAACATGTCCCAC
This sequence comes from Pecten maximus, assembly GCF_902652985.1. Taxonomy (NCBI): domain Eukaryota; kingdom Metazoa; phylum Mollusca; class Bivalvia; order Pectinida; family Pectinidae; genus Pecten; species Pecten maximus. Next base: position 25,955,673 of record NC_047016.1, on the reverse strand, counting down.
ACTCTGATTTTCCTGCTGTATATGTGACTCCTGCACGGTGGAATTTATTTTTCAACAGGTGCCTAAATTCTACACCACCACCAAAAAATGAGTGAAATTGATAGACCCCTAGTTGTTGAGAAGATTTAGGGGATGTTGCTTATTGGTGATCATTTTCTGTAAAATCACTTCAGCACAAAAAATTGCAAGTTACAGATTTTTAACAGTATTTCTAATGAATAACAGGCTGTTGTGGTCTTTATGACATTTCAACCTTAGAGTTGGATTTCAGTATAAGACTGATGGTTATTAGTCTCCCCACCTGGAACGAGTGGGACTATAGTTTTGTGTTGTGTCAGTCCATCTTTGAAGTGGCAGTGTGTCATACATCTAAACAAAAGTAGCTATATAGGTCGCTCTGACCTACATTTTCATCTTTGAACCACATCACAGAAGAAAACATTTGCACTGGCTCTTTTTCCTGTCACTTGTTACTGGAACTTCTTACTTGGGTCATGGGTTCACCAAGGTGAGATGGTGTAATTACGTACATGTGTCATTTACAAAAAGTATGTTAACCTCACCTACAATTGACCACCGACCTATATATCAAGGAAAATGTTTTCTATCTCCTATACTACCAGTCATAGGAACTTCATACTAGGATCATGGGTTCACCTAGCTAAGGTGGTGTACCATATATCAAATGTACGTCGCTCTGACCTTCATTTTGACTTGAAGGAAAAACATTGGTTCTGATCTGCTGCACTTCTTACCACTGGAACTTCTTACTTGGGACACAGGTTCATCTTACTTAGAGTTCACTTGAATTGAATTTCTTATATTGCTTACTAAGATTAGTAATATTTCTGAATTCTTTCACAAAATACCTCCCACCAAATGCAATTTGAATGTGATGGGTCTGTCAAACAATGTGTAGAATTAGTTAAAGCACATTGACAAATTCATTACCCTGGTATATATGCATTCTTGGCATACAATTTCACATCCAGTAGAGGACTTCGCCAAATTGTCTTTATACACATATCTTACGGGATGCTGCTGACTTGTATTCAGGTTTCGTGTTGGCAGCTGTATCAGAAATCTACTGATGTTCTCAGATGTTGTTTTTCAAAATTCTCCTCAACATGTTACTTCTTGACTACATAGGTAATCTTGGTACTTAGTGTAGGCTTATTTCAGAAATAAATGAATGAGACATTTTAATTCCAATAGTACGTATCAGACAATGGATGTTTTATGGTATGGCACATGGCTTTAAAAGCAGGGTTAAAGTATGGCTTGAATTAATTTCCTGAATGGTCACTTTCAATATGGCTTTAAGTTTCTAGACTTGATCAAGTCTGAGGTCATTGATGTGCATGTCCCAGTGCAAGCATGATTTTACTTCATTACTTTGACTGAATGTCACAGGCCCCTTTCACATTTTAATTGATGTAAATTTTGAAGGACCACTGACCTCTTGTTTTATGTAAATTCTGTAGCTCCATTGTGCATCGAGTATGTAAATGTCTGTGGTTTTGGCATTGTACAGTTTGGAGGCCCATCTTACCTCTTGTTCTTGGATTTTGCAGGCCAGGCCCATTTCACCTCTTGTTCTTTATGGATTTTGCAGGCCAGGCCATTTCACCTCTTGTTCTTTATGGACTTTGCAAGCCCATTTCAACTCCAGTTCTATGTAGATTTGGCAGATCTATTTCACCTCTTGTTCTATGTAGATTTTGCAGGTCTGTTCCACCTCTTGTTCTTTGTAGATTTTGCAGGTTCATTTCACCTTTGTTCTATATACATGTATGTAGATTTTGCAGGCCCATTCCACCTCTTCATTTTGTGGAGTTTGCAGGCCCTTTTCACTTCTTGTTCTATATACATTGTATGTAGATTTTGTAGGCCCATTCCACCTCTTATTCTTTGTAGATTTTACAGGCTCATTTCACCCTTGTTCTATATATAGATTTGGCAGGCCCAATTCACCATTGATTTTGTTCTATGTAGTGGTCTGGCAGGCCCATATTTGACCTTTTATTCTGTGTAGATTTGGCTGGCCCATATTTTATCACATGTTCTATGTAGATTTGACAGGCCAATCTCACCTCTTGTCTGTATGTTTTATGGCAGGGCCATTTCACATTTCATTCTGTGTAGACTTGGCAGGCCAATTCTTCTTTTGTTTGGTGTTGAAATGTTATATAATGCTCTAGGTGTATTTTACCTCTTGTTTAGTGCTGAACGTATATATGACTTTTTAACAGCACATCTTTGTTTTTTCCTGGTCATGTTTACACTCCAATTGAATGCAGTTTTAATAGTACTATGACCTATTTCTGTTTACCAGTCTGTATTTGTATCTCGGTATCTCAAGACTAATCCCCATAATTCGTCACTATAAAAAAAAATATGAAAAAAGTCTGCAAACTAAGAATACACATAGGGAGATTCTTGTCTGTCAATAAAATTGTTTTCACAATAACTGTTTATAAACAAAAGGATTTTATTTTTATTTCATTTTTTTTCCTTGGCTTGCTTTTTGTGAAGGACAATGATGTTCTTTATTTTGATTTTGGTTATACATGTACAGACATATTTACATAGCAAGTAGAAATATACAACCTATATACAACCTCTACAACTGATATTTAACTTGTTTCTAAAATATGCATTGATTAGAATTGTTAAATGAAATAATTTTGTAGAATAATTCTGTGTATATTCAAATTAGAACTCTCATTGAAATTGTTTTAAAAGTTTACTTAATTTTCTGTCATAATATTAAAAGAATGATATTGTAAATGGACTAAACATTTCAATTTTTATATGAGAGACCAGAAAGGACTCTGTATTGATGTATCTTGCTATTTTTCTGCTTATTAATGCTTCATTCGGACTCTGCGTTTAGGTGGGTCGTCGCGATATAGCTCTCCTCGACATGGTTCACCCAAATTTATTTATCACGATTTGGAATGGGAGGACGAGTTTTTTGATGATGATGAAGGTATTTAGTGATGTTAAAGTCTGTGTCCACTAGATCTTGTTGAAGTCATGGTTACTCAGACTCTTGTAGTTAATTAGTCAGTGTTTGGTTTAAATGTAAAGCGGCGATCTAGATCTTTCTGGAAACTCTTCTTCCTGTACAGTTCCTGTCAAAAAATTCTGTAGGCTACATTTACAAGAGGCAATACCAATTGTTTAATAATATATCTACTGGTTTATCTATTTCTCTCTTCCTTTTGATTTATAATCATTACTTTAGACTAAAATTAGAAACAACGTTAAAATAATTATGTATTTGTTTACTATGTTAAAAATTAATCCAGACACCTTTTATTTACCTGGTACTTAGTCCCAGTCTTTAATGGGAACACTTGTCTCTTTAAACTGTCTCTATGATATTGCTTCTGCAGTTGAGCTATCTATATGTAGAATCTGGATTTTCGCTGGCATTGTAAAGGAAGGTGACTGGATTATCCTTTTCAAACTTTGACTAGATTATCTACTGGGAAGTTGCTTGATTATAAACCCATTGAATCATTGAAGTCAAACTTAAGCTACACTAAATTATGTTTTAACGTAATTCCCTGAGATTTTACTGTGGATGTAATATGTTAAAGTCTCATAATCTAACTCTTTACTAGGAGACACATGTACAGACAAAATTTAAGAAAAAACTTCGCATCATACAGCATTATCTTAGGATTTAAAGTTACATTCACTTATCAGCTTACAGTGTAAATAGCATACATTGGATTCATTTAGGTTGTGTTGTATATTATCTAGGCCTGTTATATATTATCTAGTTCTGTTATATATTATCTAGGCCTGTTATATATTATCTAGTTCTGTTGTATATTATCTAGGCCTGTTATATATTATCTAGTTCTGTTATATATTATCAAGGCCTGTTGTATATTATCTAGTTCTGTTATATATTTCCTAGGACTGTTGTATTTGGGTTACAAATGAATTAATTGTTTCAAATATCAGATATTTTCCTTGGGGTTAAGTCCAGCTGTAACATAAATTTTTTTTTTGAAAGTACATCATTCTTTATAACTAATACAAGAGTCTGACTGACCATAACTGTATCAGAAGCACGGTAGCGTGTCACAAGTTTTGGCTTTATATGGGGTCATTGTTGTCATGTAAGTGTAATTATTTCATCTCTGTGATTTTCTCTTTGTTTGTTTCATTCCACATTGTCACAATTAGATATCATTTACATCTACATAATGCATGTCAGTATAGGATTTATAGATTTTCAGATCTATAAGCACAAAGATTAAAGAATAGAGATCAAATATTATGGATTCATAATCATTGTCAAAATTTTAAGGAATTAATTATCATGATGATTGGATTATCAAAAATCAGGAATTTGGATTATAACACACCAGGTATATGTATTGGTTTTCTTTTTGACATTGTGATATGTGTCATCGTTAAACAGCAAACATTGAGACATTAATGTCTTGTGTTGCTGGTTCCAAAATATATGTCATATATATATTCATGAATTAAAAAGGAATAAGAAAACTTTGATGGTGACATGTTTCCTTCATTTTATTCCAACACTGTCTTTATAATTTTCCAATCCTATTTAATTTCTTTCTGTCTGTTGATGAACTATTTAATTTCTATTGTTCTATAGTAAAGAGCTTTAAATGTATTCAATATTTTGTATACATATACTCAAAGCATGCATTAGTTAAGGTGAAGACTCTTTGCAAATTAAAATAAAAAATGGAAAATCAATACATTTATTGAGATGTAGTTTAACTAACCTAAGCCATTGATGGTGTCAAGCTCTCATTAGTAATAATGTTAATCAATTAACATGTCAGATTTTTAGGTGGACAACTAAGTGTGGACATGCATTCAAGTGACACAAATTTATAGGTGAATTAATAAAAACTTGTCATAAACTGTAAAAAGATATGATTCTAAAAGTCATAGCAAGAATTTAGTCAAATATGAAGTTTTTATTTAAAATATTGATCTGTATTTTTTATCGGACATTAATATTCAAGTAGTAAAGTATGCATATTTCCAACTTTCATCAAATCTTTTAAAAAAGAAAAAGTTTATTTTGTACCTACCTTTTACCGTATTTATCCACAAATAAGCTCCAGTCCACAAACAAGCCCAATTCTTCATTTATAGATTCATCAATTTTGAAATAGTAAGCTATGGTTCACAAACAAGTCCTCCCCATTTCAATATGAAAGTTTGATTGAGTCATGTTTGAGGATGAGTACAGACTTAATCACCTGGTTCTCTCAGAGAATGCTATTAATATTTTTTTTTCAATTCTTTCCTCTTTAATGTTATTTCTGTTATATTTGTTGTCTTTTTTCTAAAGAAAAAAAAATCATCACTTTCATCTTCATCATCATCACCACTGTCATCTCCTGTCATTTCAACATGTGTATACAGATGTATAAGGAATGTTAGCAGTACTCGGTATTTACTGGTATTTATGTATGAGTAGGTTTAGATACTTGTTCATATCTAGGCTGATAATATTGCCAGGTATTTTTACTGTATAGTACATACTTCTGTTCATTTTTCACCTTTTTATTTTTATAGTGCTTGCTTACTTCTGTTATAATTTGGGTAGATGTGTTGATGACTACGACATGTATAACATATATTTTGTTGTACAATACCATGTAACCATGTAAAAATATTGATGTATACAAATATATTATAAGTACTGCATACACTCTTATTGTTAGAGATAATGCTATAATATATTGTAATTGGATCATTTATACTTTGAACTTTCCCTTATAAAATCAGTATAATGAGCAACATGCCAAACAATCTGACTACTGTATAACATGTTATGTTCATTGTGTTTTAAATATTTATGGTTTTTGTGGTTGATAATATAATTATGACCCACAGACATAAATACAACAAAAATACTTGTGGCATCCTTAAAAGATTGAAAAGAGTGAAATGAAATATTTCATGTTATACAGTATGAAATAAACATTGATATTTTTGTATTGTTTTTAATTCCAAGGAACATAATTCATAGAAAAAGATAATGACATAATTATCTCCCCTGCGTATATCACGCTTGCATAGCCAGATAGAAATTGAAAGGATGTTATTCAGTCATCTGGATAAAAGTCTAGAAATGATGGCATGCTGTGTTAATGCATTTAGATAATAGAAGCATTAAAGCAGTATTGATGGAATGATTGAAATTTCCATGAAGCACACTTTTGACCAAAGTATTTATAGTTGATGTATGTACGCCATCAGAATTTGGTTATGTTATCATCATGTTGTATTTTTATTTCAGCTGTAGTTTAGTTGCTTAGTTTGTCATCCCCACCTGTCTCCCTGGTTTTGATTTTCTATATTAAGACATTATTTCAGTATGTGTAGTAGCAGCAAACTGTCTTCAGAAAGATATGAGGAAATTTACATTCGATTTATACCTTGGTTATAATACACATATATCAGTATTATTTAAAAAATTATCTATTGTCTTCTCCATAGTGCAATTACTTATGTGATAGGGAATATGGAGACGGATTATTTATGCTAAAAACTAATATAATTTGATAAAAAATACTAAGAATTACTAAAACTATATCCTCCATAATAAAAAAAAATATACTTAGATAATAGCAAAAATACAGGGTTTTGATGATGTGAACATGCATAGCTTATTAAACGTATTTTAGATTTAGCCTTATACAGTATGTTTAGATATAGAGATTCATCTGTTAGCATGATGCTACATTATGATAATGGAGCCTGCCTCTTTAACAGGGGCTTGACAAATTCCTAAGACCCAGAATGAAGAATTAAACCTGGGTCTGACCCCTAGATAAATAAGTAATCTAGGGGTTAGACCCTGGACTTAATTTTTCATCTGGGTCATACAAATGTATCAAGCCCCTGTGTGTCTGTCTATAGAGATTGAGACGACATGAATATATTTACGTACATCGCATGTCTGGTTGACACTAAAGGACACATGCATTGCTGTAGAGTAAAAGTAGAAACAAATGCATGATTATAGGTAGTACATTCAAATAGCATCAATGAAGGTATTAGTATTCTTCAGAAATCCTTGTTTTGGATCTTATGATCAGGAAACCCCATCAGGTCAAGGTTTTTGACCAACTTGTCATAAATGTTTAGAAAGTTATGCTGTATATGTTATAAATACAGTAAACCTGATGAAAAGTCACCATATATCATAATACAAGGGTGATTTAATAGGTACAACTTTCATATGTACTTCAATATTGTGTTTTGATATAAATTATGCCTCCATGCTATTGCGCAGATTTAGACTACAATGTTAAGTGTATTAAAAACCAAATGTTGATGAGAAATTTTCAGGTCAAATTCTGTATTTCATTTAAGTGCAATTAGTCCTTTTCTAATTCACTGTATCTGAATGCAGAAATATGTTCATATCTTTTTTTCTGTAATTTCACCCTTTCTGATCTACTGCTTTTTATTTTGACAGCAAATGTTACACATGTACATGTATCAGCAGAGATCCTGTATGAATTATACTATGTCACTAGGATCCCAAAATCAAAATAAAATGAAGTAAAAATAACTCAGAGGGATACTGCAGCTTTTACTTATTGTGTTTGGAGGACTTTATCCAAAAATCAAGATGGCCAGTGTTTACTGTTTTTTATTGGCCAAGAAATGATATGACTTTAACTTTTGTGTTAAAATTGGTGTAATTATATTAATATATTCAGTGGTTTACATAAAAAAATATGGACATGTCTTTTCTTCAATTCTGTATTCCAAGATAGCTCCAAGATAGCTCTTATGACTTCTGACCTAATTGTTGTCTTTGTGCATCGACTTCTATTGGATAGTGTATCATTGGTGCTAGGACTTTGGATTGGCTAAGATCATCTGTGCTAGAACTTCTGATTGGTTAGTGTTATTCATGATAGGACCTTTGATTGGTTAGGATCATTTGTACTAGGACTTCTGATTGGTTAGTGTTATTCATGATAGGACCTTTGATCAACTAGGATCAAGGATTATTTTTACTTGAACTTCTGTTGGCTAGATCATTTGTTGAGTGTGTCTTATTAATATTTTTTTTTCAAAATATACCTGTGGTTTATGGAAGGATTACATGCATCATACCTTGTAACCATAATCTCAAATAGAAGATGAATTTGGCAGCTACTGTTGTCTGTGGTGAGACACGACAGGGCCCTAAAATTGCTGGTCTGTTAGTGTCCTAGTTGAGTTTTATAGTTATTTGGCACCACAGGAACTACAAGAAAGTTGGCTGTGTGGTGCAAATCCATATTGAGATGTATATCTTTCTTATATTATCAGAGTCACAAAGCATTTGTTATAGAACAGCAGAGGGAAATATTAACAAACAGTTCTTGTATATGACGACCCTGTTGGTCGTACAGATGATGATGCCGACTCAATGGATGTAACAGAACACTCCCCGAGCCACAAGATGCCACATGTTGAGATGGTGCCGCCCTCCAAGACACTAGAGGATGACAAGAAGGAGGACAAACCCTGTAAGTTCTAGGCCAATAATTTAACCCAGGATGTCAGTTTTTTCAGTGCTATTAGCAAACCTTCCACAAGTATATATTTGGAATAATATTACCAATGCACAGATTTCACAGAGTCTGGTCTTTCATTTTAATGATAAAACATTAACTGTCCATCAGAGATACTGTCTAAAGAATTGGAAAGATTTCTGTAAAATTACTAAATAATTGTCAGATTATGTCCTAAGCCTGCTGTTTATCAGATTTATCACCAAAAGCATTTGAGTCCGAGCACAGAATGTGTACTTCATGAGCACGAGTACGGTTTTATGAATGGGCCCTAGTTTCAGATTGTCTATACAATCTTTAAAGGTTATCCATTGTCATGTATATAGGGGAATCTGTTAATAATATGGCTGTTTAAGGGAATTTTATCTAGTTCATTAGTAAATGTACATTGAATTTAATTAACACTGCTAGAACATACTTTGTTTTTCCTTAAGCATATTGTAGTTCTTCAGAAATATTACAAGCTATAAGTTTTGATAGACCAAGTTCACTAACTAAAACAAAAAAACAGAACATCTATAGATATTAAACTTTGAATGATGAGAATTTGTATTTCCGATGTACATAGTACCAGAGTTAAGTGAGGAGGAGAAAAAGCAGGCAATGATGTCCGAAGACTTTCAGATATTTTTTGACCACACAACACGCATCATTGAGCGTGCGCTTTGTGAAAGTGTTGATATCTTCATGGACTACACCGGAGGAGATGGGGAGGGCAAAGATGAGTAGGTGTCAACTTAGAATCTTAATATATCAATTAGTTACTTAAATCTAAATACACATGATTATTTGTTAATGCATGTAAAATTATTTAGAAATTATTCTTATGTACAGACAGAATTGTATCTTTACATACTGTGTAATCCATTGAATGCCACAGAAGTTTTCATACTTAAGACCTGGTTGGCATTATGTCCCACATTGGTGAGAATTTCTTTGTGATCCTTCCAAAATAAACAGTATTTATACATGTGTTTAGTGACCTGGCTGGAGAGAGACTGAAGCTGAACAGGGAGTTCTATGATGAAAGATGGTCCAAGCACAGAACAATCACCAGCATGGACTGGTCAAAACAGGTGTGTATTAAATATTAGGCATTGGGTAAAAAACAGGTGCCCTTTATAATACTATACCATCACACTCTGTCACAGGACACATCTGGTACAACAGGCCACATTCATGATCCTGCCCTCAGAAAAATATAGTAATGTGCATTGTAAGGGGAGATAACATAACGATCGAGATAACTAACGATCCAGATAACTAACGATTGAGATAACATAATGATCGAGATAACATAACGATCGAGATAACATAACGATCGAGATCACATAATGATAGAGATCACATAACGATCGAGATAACAAACGATCGAGATCACATAACGATCGAGATAACATAACGATCGAGATAACAAACGATCGAGATCACATAACGATCAAGATAACATAATGATCAAGATCACATAATGATCGAGAAAACATAACAATTGAGATAACTAACGATCGAGATAACATAACGATCGAGATAACATAACGATCGAGATAACATAACTATCTAGATAACATAACGATCGAGATAACATAACAATCGAGATAACTAACGATTGAGATGACATAACGATCGAGATAACATAACGATCGAGATAACATAACTAGCTAGATAACATAACGATCGAGATCACATAATGATCGAGATCACATAACTATCAGAAAAGACTGTACAGGCATATTAGGGCCCCAATTGTTTCATGAAGTGTACAGATTTTAGATGTATCGCTACATGTATGGATTGGCTGGTATATAATTAACATTCAAAAATAATTCTTTCCAAATAAAGTTTTGATACATAAGATATCAATGGTACTGGTGTTTATTTTTTTCTTGAAATTGCAGCACCCTGAGTTACTGGTAGCCTCTTACAATACAAATGAAGATGCACCCCATGATCCTGATGGAGTGGCACTAGTGTGGAATGTCAAGTTTAAAAAACAGACACCAGAATACATTTTTCACTGCCAGGTATGCAAAATTATTCAACATAATAACTCGAATATAAATAGTTCAGGTCCATGTTTATGTGAAGAGAGTTTTTGTTCTTGAAACCTTTGTAATCATGATATTATGAAGCAAGCATTTTCAACTCGGATCTCATTCAAACTTCCAGTCAATGGTTAATTGTGATGTGTTGTTGCTCTAAACAGTCAGCAGTGATGTCGAGCTGTTTTGCGGAGTTCCATCCTAACTTGGTTGTGGGTGGTACATACTCTGGACAAATTGTACTATGGGACAATCGAGTCAACAAGAGGACCCCTGTACAGAGAACTCCACTGTCTGCTGCAGCTCACACGGTATGTTTTAATTATTGTTCTATTTATAGACCTAATGCTTTGTGTCTCAGAAATTGAGACTTGTATGTCTTTTGGCCAGTCCTAACTACATATATACTACAAAGGATTAAAATGCTGTCAATGATTCATTACGTTAGCCAAATTTAATTGAAGCATACTTATCAACTTAGAAATATTTGAGAAAACAATGAAATCTAATCTTTATTTCTCTAATTCTTGCTTAATTTCATCTTTTATGTATTGAAGTGTACATGTGATCAGTCAAATCAATTATATTTGGAAAAAAAAATCCAAAACTGATCATCCTTACAAAACATCAACTGATGAAACTGGTCATTATTGCAGCATCCAGTTTACTGTGTTAATGTGGTGGGAACACAGAACGCTCACAACCTCATCAGTGTGTCCACGGACGGCAAGATGTGTTCCTGGAGTCTGGATATGTTGTCACAACCACAGGTAGATCATAGGATAAACAGAGGTTCACTAATGTTTAATTAATTTAATATGGACAAATTGTATCAGAAAGGGAGTTATGAAGCATTTCAGTTGACTGAACTTACCTACATCACATATGTCATACAACATTGATGGTTCTTTTATTTTCTCCTTTAGTTATGATTGTATATTCAACCTTTGTCAGTGTTTCTCTATTTCCTGAAATTAAAAAAAAAAAAAACAACAAAAACAACAATATTCAATTGCTGTTTCTAGGACAGTATGGAACTCCAGCACAAGCAGAGTAAAGCGGTTGCAGTGACTTCATTTTCTTTCCTGGCCAATGATGTCAATAACTTTGTGGTTGGGAGTGAGGATTGTACTGTATACACAGCCTGTAGGCATGGAAGGTAGGTGTCTCTACAGTCAGAAAAACGGTACTGTGTAATTTTGTATGAACATTTCAGTCACATACAAAAGAGCGCAAAGATTGTATATATATATATCATTGAATGATTTATATATCTTCCTGTATAATTATTTGTTAGTAGTACTATTACGAAAAAATGTTTTGTAAATTAACACAATGTAAATGGTGTAATTCGCAGAATCAAGAGTTACCTCCCATGTTGTATGAACCTGAGAAACTATAATGTCTGTTTCTGTGCCCCTTCTTACAAAGTTATAATTTTAAAGGAATATTCTCCATATAACACATGCCCTCAGTTGAACTGTACATTTACCTAAGAGTTTATTTCTTAACTGATGTTTGTTAAAAAGACATTATTGATTCAATGAACTTGGTAAAGTTTTAAAAAAAATTTTATTGATGGTACTCGTTGAAAAAAATTACTTTACTGCATGCTGACCATCTTATTGTTAATGTTAGTACTGTATAAAAGATAGAAATGTTTGAGTTAATACATGTGTACATGTAATTACAGTAAGGCTGGTATCAGTGAGGCGTTTGAGGGACACCAGGGTCCCATTACTGGCATTAACTGTCACTCCGTACCCTGGCCAGATAGACTTCTCTCCGTACTTCCTCACATCCTCTTTTGATTGGACGATCAAGCTGTGGAGTATAAAAGTAAGGCGTAAAGTATCAATAAAATATTACATATTTAATTAGCACTTTATCTTTCTCTCTGAAGATATGTGAATAGAAATTTTTAGGTAACTTATATTGGAATTAAGAAAAAATGTGAAAATATTTCAAATAATTACCTGAAATTGAAAAAAAAGAAAATTTCGTGTGAATTTTAGGAAAATGTTAACTGTAAATTCCAGATTTATTTGATAGATTTCTATGAAATAATGCTTTCTCTGGATATTTGTTCACAGGATTCCAAGTTTATCCATTCGTTTGAGGACAACAGCGACTATGTTTATGATGTACAGTGGTCACCAGTCCATCCAGCTTTGTTTGCCAGTGTGGACGGTATGGGACGCCTGGACTTGTGGCACCTTAATAACGATACTGAGGTAGGTACAGCTAGGTACAGATGTCAGACTGACATCACAGTGACACTAAGATACGGATGTCAGACTGACATCACAGTAACACTAAGATACGGATGTCAGACTGACATCACAGTGACACTAAGGTACAGATGTCAGACTGATATCACAGTGACACTAAGGTACAGATGTCAGACTGATATCACAGTAACACTAAGGTACAGATGTCAGACTGATATCACAGTGACACTAAGGTACAGATGTCAGACTGATATCACAGTGACACTAAGGTACAGATGTCAGACTGATATCACAGTGACACTAAGGTACAGATGTCAGACTGATATCACAGTAACACTAAGGTACAGATGTCAGACTAACATCACAGTGACACTAAGGTACGGATGTCAGACTGACATCACAGTAACACTAAGGTACAGATGTCAGACTGACGTCCCAGTAACACTAAGGTACGGATGTCAGACTGACATCACAATAACACTAAGGTACAGTTGTCAGACTGACATCACAGTAACACTAAGGTACAGATGTCAGACTGATATCACAGAAACACTAAGGTACAGATGTCAGACTAACATCACAGTGACACTAAGGTACGGATGTCAGACTGACATCACAGTACCACTAAGGTACAGATGTCAGACTGACGTCCCAGTAACACTAAGGTATGGATGTCAGACTGACATCACAATAACACTAAGGTACAGTTGTCAGACTGACATCACAGTAACACTAAGGTACAGATGTCAGACTGACATCACAGTAACACTAAGATACGGATGTCAGACTGACTTCACAGTAACACTAAGGTACAGATGTTAGACTGACATCACAGTAACACTAAGATACGGATGTCAGACTGACATCACAGTAACACTAAGGTACAGATGTCAGACTGACATCACAGTAACACTAAGGTACAGATGTCAGACTGACATCACAGTAACACTGAGATACGGATGTCAGACTGACGTTACAGTAACACTAAGATACGGATGTCAGACTGATGTCCCAGTAACACTAAGGTACGGATGTCAGACTAACATCACAGTGACACTAAGGTACAGATGTCAGACTGACATCACAGTAACACTAAGGTACAGATGTCAGACTGACATCACAGTAACACTAAGGTACAGATGTCGGACCAACATCACAGTAACACTAAGGTACAGATGTCAGACTGACATCACAGTGACACTAAGGTACAGATGTCAGACTGACATCACAGTGACACTAAGGTACAGATGTCAGACTGATATCACAGTGACACTAAGGTACAGATGTCAGACTGATATCACAGTGACACTAAGGTACAGATGTCAGACTGACGTCACATTAACACTAAAGTACAGATGTCAGACTGACATCACAGTAACACTAAGGTACAGTTGTCAGACTGACATCACAGTAACACTAAGGTACAGATGTCAGACTGACGTCACAGTAACACTGAGGTACAGATGTCAGACTGACGTCCCAGTAACACTAAGATACGGATGTCAGACTGACATCACAGTAACACTAAGGTACAGATGTCGGACCAACATCACAGTAACACTAAGGTACAGATGTCAGACTGACATCACAGTAACACTAAGATACAGATGTCAGACTGACGTCCCAGTAACACTAAGATACAGATGTCAGACTGACATCACAGTGACACTAAGGTACAGATGTCAGACTGACATCACAGTGACACTAAGGTACAGATGTCAGACTGACATCACAGTAACACTAAGGTACAGATGTCAGACTGACATCACAATTACACTAAGGTACAGATGTCAGATTGACGTCATGGTAACACTAAGGTATAGATGTCAGACTGAAATCACAGTCACAAATAACAATAATGAATTATCCATATTAAGATAAATTCTAGGCTAACTTGTAATTGTAAATTTATAATTATTTCCTGGTTTCTAGGTACCCACTGCCACAGTTGTCATGGAGAATAATGTTGCACTGAACCGTTGTCGATGGCACCAGACAGGTGCCCACATAGCCACTGGGGATGATCTAGGACATATATACATCTATGATGTGGCAGAGGTTAGTACTGATTTTTCTATGTCATTTGCATATGACAATTCTTTGCTACATACATGTGAATACTTGGAAAAGTCATTCTCACTCACAAATATACTGTTAACTTTGTATAGACACACAAAAATCATGAACACTTACATATTTATTTTGTTTGTACAAACACAAACCATTTCAATATTATACTTCCCATATGAAACAATATACAAAAACTAAAATAAGTACAACTTACTGTACTATGATTTAGAAGAATGCTTCTAGTGCAAAATGCAAAGATAAGATTAGCCCTGAAATATGTCCATTTTCAAGCAATATTTGTACTAAATGCTAAAAATATTTTTCTTATAATTATTTTCGTTCTTTTTCAGACCATTGCAACACCAAAGCATGATGAATGGTCACGATTTGCACACACTCTACACGAACTTAAACAACACGCTGCTGAGAGAGAGGAGGAGTCTTCCTTAGCAACCATGACATCACCTTTACGATGATTGATCCATCTGCCTGTAATCTTTGAACTTTGACCCTTAACCTCTGTGTGTCATGTGACCTACGTAACAGAGTATTCTATAGCTTGTTTGGTTGTTGGTGCTTAAAAACTGCAAAATAAGATGTTCACACTGCCTACATTGGGACATGCATACCTTTAAATCAGCCAGATCAGACAAAATATTTAAACATTGACTATTTGATTTGTAGAAATTGTGGACTCCATTCATTTCTACATCTGAAAGAGAAGAAAAAATATTCTGATGTAAAACATTAATCTGCTATTTTGATGTACAAACAGGACAGAACATATACTCATTACCAATCATATAACCAAAGGAATACTGGTACATCTAACTGTATAAGCCAACAAAAGTGCAATGCTGTCATATATATGTACTGGAGCCTATATATTATGTGAGATTATTTTTCTGTATTGGAGAAGTTGCTAGAAGGGTTATCACAAATGACAAAGCTTGAAATGGGGTGATGTTATGACAAGAAAATGGGGTGATGTTAGGACAAGAAAATGGGGTGATGTTAGGACAAGAAAATGGGGTGATGTTAGGACAAGAAAATGGGGTGATGTATAAATGAAGGCGAGAGTTGTGTGAGAGAAGGCAAATAAAAAAAATGTTGTCATGGAAAAGTGGTATCTTCTTACGTCCTCTCAAATGTATGATTGTAAGAGAGGGTGGGGTGTGGTGGGGGTGAATGTCCTCTCAAGTGTATGATTGGAAGAGAGGGTGGGGTGTGGTGGGGGTGAATGTCCTCTCAAGTGTATGATTGGAAGAGAGGGTGGGGTGTGGTGGGGGTGAGAAATATTGTTAGAGATATATTTATTTTTCATTATGATACACAGTAACTCATTACTGTACATATTAAGATTATTTTTTTTGGAGAAAGCCACTTTGATCAATTATTGGTATGTACACATGTAAAATGGTTCTACATATAACAATGGGTTCTTGTTTATTGTGTAGAAAGAAAAACAAAAATATGAAGTTTTCATAAGAAGTCAACTATAGTATTACTGTGTATGAAAGTTTTATTCCGTTATATTTATTATTTATGTAAGATACATGTTATGTTCTATACATGCTTACATACATTGTAGTTGCTTTTTCGATTTTATTGGTAAAATGTAAGATGTTGAAAGCTGAAAATAACTGTTAGTTTTATTTTGTCATTCTAAGATCTGTTCATACAGTGGTTGTTCTTGTTTACAATATTACTCGGCAAAGTTATGTTACAAAATTCTAAAATACACAACAACATGCATGTACATATACTTATAATCTGGAAAGTAGCAATATTTAGAATTAAGAATTACGACAGTTTCACAGGAAGTACTTTCCTACAATACCCATAGTTTGCCAGTTTGAACATTGATGCACATGTATGCCTACTACATGCATTCTGAACCAAAACTACTCTACCATTAATTGTATTGTGAACTTAAGTTTGTAAGCATCCATGTCTTATACCACTGAGAGCTTGAACAGATTTGTAAATTGTACATAGGCTAACTGAACAGGAATGCATGTGGTGTATTTCTGGTGTAAATCATGTTCATAATAAATGCAGGTACTACTGCCACAGATATGTACTCTCAACTTGTTCTTTGTTATAACTTAGACTGGTGTTAGGTAAGTTAAAGCACAGAATGTTCAGATATGTAAATTGAATTCTACAGGAATCATGTGACATAGTTTGAAAAGTAAGACTTCATATTTAAAAAAAAAATCAAACTGAAAATTTAATAAACTACAGCAGTAACCATAACAGAATGACATGTTTTTGAGGAAATGAATAAACTTTATAATTCATAAATTCAGGAAGAAAAGATCCTAACATCAAAATCAGGACGTGCGACCACCCTAAAATGTCCTGTTTCTGGTGTTATCAGTCACTGATGTATGATGATGTGTTTATTCCTCAATGTCTTATTACAGACAACACACAAATAACAGATCACTTTAGCAAATTAGGTGGCCAGTCAAAGACAATAAATCTGATGATGAAAACCAAAAATGATTTATCATTACAATGATTATCAGAGAGTCTGATACAGTCAATATTGTCACCATGACGACCAGGCAGTTTGGTGTGGTTTTATGGTCACCATGACTAGACAATATGACATAGTTTTATTGTGACCATGACTACCAGACATTATCACACAGATATATATATGTTTTGGGTATAAAACCATGCTGACGACTAGACAGTATGACATAGTTATATGTTGTGGGTACTAGACAGTATGACGTGGTAATATGTTGTGGGTACTAGACAGTATGACGTGGTGATATGTTGTGGGTACTAGACAGTATGACGTAGTTATATGTTGTGGGTACCAGACAGTATGACATGGTAATATGTTGTCTGTATAACTAACAACATTCTGACGACTAGACAGTATGACGTGGTTATATGTTGTGGGTACTAGACAGTATGACGTGGTTATATGTTGTGGGTACTAGACAGTATGACATGGTTATATGTTGTGGGTACTAGACAGTATGACATGGTTATATGTTGTGGGTACAAGACAGTATGACATGGTTATATGTTGTGTGTACTAGACAGTACGACGTGGTTATATGTTGTGTGTACTAGACAGTACGACGTGGTTATATGTTATGGGTACTAGACAGTATGACGTGGTTATATGTTGTGGGTACTAGACAGTATGACATAGTTATATGTTGTGGGTACTAGACAGTATGACATGGTTATATGTTGTGGGTACTAGACAGTACGACGTGGTTATATGTTGTGGGTACAAGACAGTACGACGTGGTTATATGTTGTGGGTACTAGACAGTATGAGGTGGTTATATGTTGTGGGTACTAGACAGTATGACGTGGTTATATGTTGTGGGTACTAGACAGTATGACATGGTTATATGTTGTTGGTACTAGACAGTATGACATGGTTATATGTTGTGGGTCCTAGACAGTATGACATGGTTATATGTTGTGGGTACTAGACTGTATGTTGTGGGTACTAGACAGTATGACATGGTTATATGTTGTTGGTACTAGACAGTATGACATGGTTATATGTTGTGGGTACTAGATAGTATGTTGTGGGTACTAGACAGTATGACATGGTTATATGTTGTTGGTACTAGAAAGTATGACATGGTTATATGTTGTGTGTACTAGACAGTATGACATGGTTATATGTTGTGGGTACTAGACAGTATGACATGGTTATATGCTGTGGGTACTAGACAGTATGACGTGGTTATATGTTGTGGGTACTAGACAGTATGACATGGTTATATGTTGTGGGTACTAGACAGTATGACGTGGTTATATGTTGTGGGTACAAGACAGTATGACATGGTTATATGTTGTGTGTACTAGACAGTATGACGTGGTTATATGTTGTGGGTACTAGACAGTATGCCATGGTTATATGTTGTGGGTACTAGACAGTATGACGTGGTTATATGTTGTCGGTATAACAACATTCTGATGACTAGACAGTATGACATTGTTATATTGTATCCATGACTACTAGACAGTATGAGGTGGTTATATTGTCACCATGACTACTAGACAGTATGGTGTTGTTATATTGTCACCATGACTACTAGACAGTATGGTGTGGTTATATTGTCACCATGACTATTAGACAGTATGACATTGTTATATTGTATCCATGACTACCAGACAGTATGACATGGTTATATTGTATCCATGACTACTAGACAGTATGACATGGTTATATTGTCACCATGACTACTAGACAGTATGACATGGTTATATTGTCACCATGACTCCCAGACAGAATGACATGGTTATATTGTCACCATGACTACTAGACAGTATGACATGGTTATATTGTCATCATGACTACTAGACAGTATGACATGGTTATATTGTCACCATGACTACTAGACAGTATGACATGGTTATATTGTATCCATGACTACTAGACAGTATGACATGGTTATATTGTCACCATGACTACTAGACAGTATGACATGGTTATATTGTCACCATGACTACTAGACAGTATGGTGTGGTTATATTGTCACCATGACTACCAGACAGTATGGTGTGGTTATATTGTCACCATGACTACTAGACAGTATGACATGGTTATATTTTCACCATGACTACTAGACAGTATGACATGGTTATATTGTCACCATGACTACTAGACAGTATGACATGGTTATATTGTCACCATGACTACTAGACAGTATTACATGGTTATATTGTATCCATGACTACTAGACAGAATGATATTGTCACCATGACTACTAGACAGAATGAAATGGTTATATTGTCACCATGACTACTAGACAGTATGACATGGTTATGTTGTCACCATGACTACTAGACAGTATGACATGGTTATATTGTCACCATGACTACTAGACAGTATGACTTGGTTATATTGTCACCATGACTACTAGACAGTATGACATGGTTATATTGTCACCATGACTACCAGACAGTATGACATGGTTATATTGTCACCATGACTACTAGACAGTATGACATGGTTATATTGATACCATGACTACCTGACAATATGACATGATAATATTGTCACCATGACTACCTGACAATATGACATGGTTATATTGTCACCATGACTACCAGACAGAATGGTGTGGTTATATTGTAACCATGACTACTAGACAGAATGGTGTGGTTATATTGTCACCATGACTACTAGACAGTATGGTGTGGTTATATTGTCACCATGACTACTAGACAGTATGACGTGGTTATATTGTCACCATGACTACTAGACAGTATGGTGTGGTTATATTGTCAACATGACTACTAGACAGAATGGTGTGGTTATATTGTCACCATGACTACTAGACAGTATGGTGTGGTTATACTGTCACCATGACTACTAGACAGTATGACATGGTTATATTGTCACCATGACTACTAGACAGTATTACATGGTTATATTGTCATCATGACTACTAGACAGTATGACATGGTTATATTGTCACCATGACTACTAGACAGTATGATATGGTTATATTGTCACCATGACTACTAGACAGTATGGTGTGGTTATATTGTCACCATGACTACTAGACTGTATGACATGGTTATATTGTCACCATGACTACTAGACAGTATGACGTGGTTATATTGTCACCATGACTACTAGACAGTATGGTGTGGTTATATTGTCACCATGACTACTAGACAGAATGGTGTGGTTATATTGTCACCATGACTACTAGACAGTATGATATGGTTATATTGTCTCCATGACTACTAGACAGAATGACGTGGTTATATTGTCACCACGACTACTAGACAGTATGACATGGTTATATTGTCACCATGACTACTAGACAGTTTGACATGGTTATATTGTCTCCATGACTACTAGACAGAATGGTGTGGTTATATTGTCACCATGACTACCAGACAGTATGGTGTGGTTATATTGTCACCATGACTACCAGACAGAATGATATTGTTATATTGTCACCATGACTACCAGACAGAATGACATGGTTATATTGTCACCATGACTACTAAGAGAGAATGACATGGTTATATTGTCACCATGACTACCAGACAGTTTGACATGGTTACATTGTTACCATGACTACCAGACAGTATGACATGGTTATATTGTCATCATGACTACTAGATAGAATGACATGGTTATATTGTATCCATGACTACTAAACAGTGTGAAATGGTTATATTATCACCATGACTACTAGACAGAATGACATGGTTACATTGTATCCATGACTACTAGACAGTATGACATTGTTATATTGTCACCATGACTACCAGACAGTATGGTGTGGTTATATTGTCACTATGACTACTAGACAGTATGACATGGTTATATTGTCACCATGACTACCAGACAGTATGACATGGTTATATTGTCACCATGACTACCAGACAGTATGACATGGTTATAATGTCACCATGACTACTAGACAGTATGACGTGGTTATATTGAGACTTAACACGAACATACCGCAGCCTCCCATGGCACACATACACACTCACCACACACATGCATGTCGCACACACGGGAGGCCGACCTTAAATGACCTTAGTTGTTAACATGACGTTAAACAAAATAAACCAAACCAAACCAAATGTCACCATGACTACTAGACAGTATGACATGGTTATATTGTCACCATGACTACTAGACAGTATGACATGGTTATATTGTCACCATGACTACTAGACAGTATGACATGGTTATATTGTCACCATGACTACCAGACAGTATGACGTGGTTATATTGTCACAATGACTACTACACCGTATGACATGGTTATATTGTCACCATGACTTCTACACAGTATGAGGCGGTTATATTGCCACTATGACTACTACACCGTATGACATCGTTATATTGTCACCATGACTACCAGACAGTATGATATTGTTATATTGTCATCATGACTTTCAGACATTATGGCGTGGTTACATTTTATCCATGACTACCAGACAGAATGACATGGTTATATTGTCACTTTGACTACCAGACAGTGTGACTTGGTTATATTGTCACAATGACTACCAGACAGAATGATATTGTTGTATTGTCACCATGACTACCAGACAGAATGACATGGTTATATTGTCACCATGACTACCAGACAGTATGACATGGTTACATTGTTACCATGACTACCAGACAGTATGACATGGTTATATTGTCACCATGACTACTAGATAGAATGACATGGTTATATTGTATCCATGACTACTAGACAGTATGACATGGTTATATTATCACCATGACTACTAGACAGAATGACATGGTTACATTGTATCCATGACTACTAGACAGTATGACATTGTTATATTGTCACCATGACTACCAGACAGTATGGTGTGGTTATATTGTCACCATGACTACCAGACAGAATGATATTGTTATATTGTCACCATGACTACCAGACAGAATGACATGGTTATATTGTCACCATGACTACTAAGAGAGAATGACATGGTTATATTGTCACCATGACTACCAGACAGTTTGACATGGTTACATTGTTACCATGACTACCAGACAGTATGACATGGTTATATTGTCATCATGACTACTAGATAGAATGACATGGTTATATTGTATCCATGACTACTAGACAGTGTGACATGGTTATATTATCACCATGACTACTAGACAGAATGACATGGTTACATTGTATCCATGACTACTAGACAGTATGACATTGTTATATTGTCACCATGACTACCAGACAGTATGGTGTGGTTATATTGTCACTATGACTACTAGACAGTATGACATGGTTATATTGTCACCATGACTACCAGACAGTATGACATGGTTATATTGTCACCATGACTACCAGACAGTATGACATGGTTATAATGTCACCATGACTACTAGACAGTATGACGTGGTTATATTGAGACTTAACACGAACATACCGCAGCCTCCCATGGCACACATACACACTCACCACACACATGCATGTCGCACACACGGGAGGCCGACCTTAAATGACCTTAGTTGTTAACATGACGTTAAACAAAATAAACCAAACCAAACCAAATGTCACCATGACTACTAGACAGTATGACATGGTTATATTGTCACCATGACTACTAGACAGTATGACATGGTTATATTGTCACCATGACTACCAGACAGTATGACGTGGTTATATTGTCACAATGACTACTACACCGTATGACATGGTTATATTGTCACCATGACTTCTACACAGTATGAGGCGGTTATATTGCCACTATGACTACTACACCGTATGACATCGTTATATTGTCACCATGACTACCAGACAGTATGATATTGTTATATTGTCATCATGACTTTGACATTATGGCGTGGTTACATTTTATCCATGACTACCAGACAGAATGACATGGTTATATTGTCACTTTGACTACCAGACAGTGTGACTTGGTTATATTGTCACAATGACTACCAGACAGAATGATATTGTTGTATTGTCACCATGACTACCAGACAGAATGACATGGTTACATTGTTACCATGACTACCAGACAGTATGACATGGTTATATTGTCACCATGACTACTAGATAGAATGACATGGTTATATTGTATCCATGACTACTAGACAGTATGACATGGTTATATTATCACCATGACTACTAGACAGAATGACATGGTTACATTGTATCCATGACTACTAGACAGTATGACATTGTTATATTGTCACCATGACTACCAGACAGTATGGTGTGGTTATATTGTCACCATGACTACGACCAGTATGACGTGGTTATATTGTCACCATGACTACTAGACAGTATGACATGGTTATATTGTCACCATGACTACTACACAGTATGACGTGGTTATAATGTCACCATGACTACTAGACAGTATGACATGGTTATATTGTCACCATGACTACTAGACAGTATTACATGGTTATATTGTCATCATGACTACTAGACAGTATGACATGGTTATATTGTCACCATGACTACTAGACAGTATGACATGGTTATAATGTCACCATGACTACTAGACAGTATGACGTGGTTATATTGAGACTTAACACGAACATACCGCAGCCTCCCAGGGCACACATACACACTCACCACACGCATGCATGTCGCACACACGGGAGGCCGTCCTTAAATGACCTTAGCTGTTAACATGACGTTAAACAAAATAAACCAAACCAAACCAAATGTCACCATGACTACTACACAGTATGGTGTGGTTGTATTGTCACCATGACTACTAGACAGTATGACTTGGTTATATTGTCACCATGACTACTAGACAGTATGACATGGTTATGTTGTCATCATGACTACTAGACAGTATGACATGGTTATATTGTCACCATGACTACTAGACAGTATGACATGGTTATATTGTCACCATGACTACTAGACAGTATGACATGGTTATATTGTCACCATGACTACCAGACAGTATGACGTGGTTATATTGTCACCATGACTACTACACCGTATGACATCGTTATATTGTCACCATGACTACTACACCGTATGACATGATTATATTGTCACCATGACTACCAGACAGTATGGTGTGGTTATATTGTCACCATGACTACTAGACAGTATGACATGGTTATATTGTCACCATGACTACTGGACTGTATGACGTGGTTATATTGTCACCATGACTACTAGACAGTATGACATGGTTATATTGTCACCATGACTACCAGACAGTATGACATGGTTATATTGTCACCATGACTACTAGACAGTATGACATGGTGATATTGTCACCATGATTTTCAGACAGTATGACGTGGTTATATTGTCACCATGACTACCAGACAGTATGACGTGGTAATATTGTCACCATGACTACCAGACAGTATGACGTGGTTATATTGTCACCATGACTACTAGATAGTATGGCATGTTATTATCACCGTAACTACCAGACAGTATGACATGTTTATATCATCACCATGACTACCAGAGTAAACAGTACTCATTAGAGTGTTTTATGTGTGCATGTTTTAAGTCCTGTTGGGATGCATATAATATAAAAAAGAACTATACATACATCCGTAACCTGTTTGTCACACACCCTTAACGCCTTTGTGTTAATAAATGGACATGGTTTGAATTAAACGTTGTTGAAGCTATTTATGTACTTTAGTTAAATCATAAGTCAATGATCGATAATGACATAAGTCATTCCATAGTTGGGTATACGACCGTGCTTAACACTTTGACAAGGCCCAGACCAGCCTATGGTGTCATGAATATAACGTAGAGCAGGTTAATCAAAATGTTTTAACACCTCTCATCATCATTTCAGAAAGCCCACGTGACGGATCACATTGGTGTGTTATTCCACAGATGCGACGCTGTATATCAATATGTTATCGCTTGTCGATCATTGTAAAACCTCATACAATGTAACACAGGAAGGAAATACATAAATGTATATGATGCATTAAATTTATATGTTAAAACAGGGAAGTGTGTCATTTCAAACTGTAGATTTATTGGCACGGTGTATGTAACTTAATAATGAGAGGGCCTAAAATCCCAGCATAAATGTAAATGTGTAAGAATGAATGTTTTGATGAAAGCGGAAGATTACGTGCTCTCTCGAAAACATAAAATCTTGGCACTTACACGTATGTGCTTTTTCTGATACATTTTATTCTGCAATGCTTTATTTCATTTGGAAATGTTAACGAAATTAATGCTGCATGCATATGTCAAAGTACAAATTATACTGTGTACAATCACAAGATAACTCGATGAGGTAGAAAGAAGTTTTTGATATGCGACATCTTCGAAATCTGTCCTCTCCGTATGTAGCGACATCTTTGTGGACAAGTGACAACACATCAGCCTGCAGTCGTGCGTTGCAGTTTCCAAGGTCACGGACATGGCCTAGTCAGCATTTGTCTTACCAAACCAGCTTGGAAATGTACTAATAGTTTTCCATAAATTCCTAGTTCAGGGAAATCGATTGCATTTGGATCGTGAAGTGTTGCTAGTGGATGTGCATTTATTCATTCGTCCCTGCCAGAATGCGAATTTTAACGCGAAGTTCATCAATTTCGATTTGAGAATATAGTAAATGTAAATAATCGACTGACTTGTTGACGATGGCATGACAACCAGCAATCATTCCTATACCAGGCATCAAATTACTAAGTCATGTTATAATACCATTCCGGAGTATGTGTTAAAAAATGTATACATTGGTAACAATTGCCAGACACTTGAATCACGGCAACCACTCCGAGCTTGCCTGTTGTGGCATGTATGGCCATTTGGCATGTGAATCAAATGCAACTAACGAGTTACCGAACTGTACTAAAACGTTATAAAAAATGACTGTATTGAGATTGAAAATACTTAGGATTGAAATTGGTATGTCGAGGCACATACAGATAACTCGTCGATGTTGACGTCACGCCGTTAGTCTGGGACTGCTATTGACGTACCTTCAACTTTATCTATTGGTATGGGTGGTTTTCGCTCCCGATCCACCCCCACTCTGCAACATGCGTATAAATTCAATTAGCATTTCTCGCTAAAGGACATACATGTAGCAGAAACTGGAGAGATAATGACGTAACAAATAAAGATTTGTGTAGAACTAACACCGTAGTACTACATGTATAGGTAAAAACTGTGTGTAGATATTCTTAATTGATTCGATAAACTGAAAAATGAAAATAAAAAATTTAAAATCACAGATTTTATAATACTGCAAACTATTTCAAAATACTTAGTCGCTATAACAGAACATAACAAAAATATTTGAATAAAACGTAAATACAACCATTGTATTGTAATTGCTTTGTTTGGATACAAGATATATTTAAGATAAAATGGTTACATCCGTATTTAAAATAAAGTCCTAGCGAACTTCATACAGATTCCTGACCCACGTATGCACCATCACATATATATGGACAATGGGTTGGGAATTATGTCCCTGTGTAAACTGTCTGTATTGATACCGATATGAATAGTCTCCATGATGAATGCAAAATATCTGAAAATGTAAAATAAGTAACGATGGCATTGTGATGAATGCTGATTAACGCGAAATGCGGTTGATAATTTTCACAATTACCTATTTCCCAGTTCTTTATTCTGAGATGAAAAAAGCTAATGGTGGAATGCAATACACTAAATACTACTACGATGTACTATACACATGTCAACACAAAACCACAAGGTGAAATCGTGGGGTGATCTAGCCCTAGTTGCATTAACGTTCCTTAACTTACAATAGGAAAGCATTATTGAATTTAAGAATACAATTCTCAGTAACAGGGTTAGCACGGGCCCCGAGAAAGCCTTCAATTTCACCTTGGGCCTTGAAAAGCCTTGAAAATCGGAATATGGCCTTGAAAAAAACCTTGAATATTAAGGTTTCATGAGGATAAGTGAAACCCTGGCCATCTTTCAATACTATTCTTTCTAGTCTGATAATAAATCCTAAAAGTTTTTCACGATCTTGGATCTGGGAATGGGGTTAAAATGGCACTTGGCTTACGCCCGCAGGGATATACATGTACAGTGTTACCCATGTCCGTCCCGTCCCCTCCCGTCCCGATGTAATTTAACTATAGTCTCACTGCTGATGCGATTCTCACCAAACTGTGTTTCGGTGTGTCAAGTGGCAGCGGGGGCATTTACAGACATTTTCCAGTTATTTTTGATTGATTTAGATCAACCTCCCAAAACAGAAGAATAGTCTGATCATTTGGATTCATCTTTGTCGGTGCCGCCTCCCCCTGCAGACGTTATTGTTTGGGTAAATGTTGTATTTTGATCAAATGGACAGTTATAAGTTGCTTTTTTCTTCTCTTGTTCCCTCTCAACCTGACTTCAATGACGAGTAAAATGGGCCTTAGATGTATAATGAAGACATTGAAAAAGCCTTGAAAAGGCCTTGCATTTGGTTTGACATAATCCGTATGAACCCCGAGTAAGACACTTTCCTTCATTTGTTATGCTTTCCGATGGAAAACTTGAAGTTAAGGGATATTGATCAAATTTGGGCCTGGTAGAATGTTCCTGTTTGTGTTAGTTTATAAAAGGTTTGTCCATCCCGTCACTCTAAACTGTGAAATGAGCCTTAATGA
Source organism: Pecten maximus (assembly GCF_902652985.1). Classification (NCBI taxonomy): domain Eukaryota; kingdom Metazoa; phylum Mollusca; class Bivalvia; order Pectinida; family Pectinidae; genus Pecten; species Pecten maximus. The sequence continues at coordinate 25,927,652 of NC_047016.1, read as the reverse complement.
GATTCCTTTACAGAGGAACTATTGGAAGCGGAAGCGATACCACCATACAGCATGTCGTGCCTGAATTGAGAGGTAGATTGTGTTGCTTCCAAGAAAACTTCCTGCCAAACCACTTAGTTGGTATTCATCAGGAATTCAATACAACAAATGGACTGTAAAATACTTCTTTTCTAAGGAAGCATTAAACATCCATACCCACAGGGGAACGTAACATCATTATTTCTACCAGAGAAGTCTGCATTTTAGCAGCGGCGCAAAAATTACATGAATGTTCTGTGCCCTGTTTTATTACCCATACAACGTCTAATACTTATTATTCATAAAATTCAGGGATATCCATAAAAAGTCCATCATATGCTCGTGGCCGTTCTCAACAGAAATATTAGACTGTCCCGTGGAGGCAATGCGCCCATGATCAATATCAATCATATACCACTGCATCAGAAACCACGCGGCGCACTCGTCAAAGACTTGGTTAAAACTATTGGATCAAGCATTTGGTCTGACGACGAATTGGTTTTGTAAGATTGAGGCAAAGCTCATTCACACAAGTACATTTGAATGATGAACATTTTTGTTCTTAATGCAACAAGACTTTATTACGGGTAGGGTTTCGTAACCATTTGTTACAACCAACCAATGTCTATAATGGAATGAAAAGCACGTCAATGGCAATCTTGTTACAGAATCCAACAAAATGAGAATTAGTAACAAGCGTACTAGCTACTCATTGAATGATGTGAATACATGGAGATGTTGAGTCGACTGTTAGAAATGAGGATGACAGTTCCTATTACGTATGTCGTGTTAAAAGAGAGAGAAAATATCGCATCGATTGTATCCGGAAATAGCGCCAGGCGCGTTTAGGAATTCCATGGCTTTAATTCCCATCTGGAAAGGCCATCCCAAAATCACTGCTAAATTTATACGGTATCGACGGATTCCGAATCAAATATCAAGTAGAGTTTTCATTCAAACCGTTTTTTGTTATTGTCAAATAAACCTGTAGAAACAAAATGGCTATGGAATCAAAGTAATATTAATAAGGCCTTTTTTGACGTCCCTTTCTAGGGGTATGCCGTTCGACTAAAGCTTGTTGACAATAATTTGTACGACACGTTCAGTAAAACTTACTCAGCTTGGAACGTATTCAGCTAGTAAGATATGGAGTGTGGCGAGGAGGTCTGAACTGGCAGCTTACTGTATCACGGTGTCTACCCGTCCACCGAACATTGGTACTAAGGAGGCGGAGCTACCCGTCCACCGAACATTGGTACTAAGGAGGCGGAGAAGGAACAACACAAGGCCTCTTAGGATCACATATATATAACAGGTTTGAAAGGGACAATATTAGCTACATACGATATAAATACATAAAATACTGCAAATCTTTGCAGAGGAATCTTCCTTAGCAACCATGACATCACATTTACGATAATCGATCCATCTGCCAAATAAATCTGTAGAAACAAAATGGCCATGGAATCAGTGATATTGATAAGGCCTTTTTAACGCTCCTTTCTAGCGGTATGCCGTTCGATGATAATATACATAAAATACTAAATTACTGCAAATATTTGCCAAACATAACCTTGTGCCGTTCCTTCCCCGCCGTTAAGTGATCTATCTTTCTTTTCTATCGGATAAGCTCCAATCATGATAATAGTTGTGTTTTCCTAAGAGGCATCTTTATTGACCGATTGTGGTCATTCGATAAAGATCAAAATGTCGGACAATATTGACGGAGAGATAAAACGATGCTCATTCAGAGAAAAGGACATGATATAAGAGAACGAAAACTATTGATAGGGAGGTCATGTGACTGGGTGGTCAAACAAGATTGATGAATTGATTTATGGAGAGAGAGAGGAGACGGAATGGGCGAAACAAAAGAAGATATAAATGGGACAAACGTAATGAAGAAGTAGGACAAATAACATTAAACGGGTTAAATGTAAAAGTGAAAAAAAGCAATGTAGAAATGGGATAAGCGTGTAGAAATGGGACAAATGTGTAGAAATGGGACAAATGTGATGTAGATATTGGACAATCTAATTAAAATCTAGATGGTCATTCACACTACGTTACATGAACATCTAACAACATCCTATGAAGGGTCGCGTCGAGGTGACCGTTTTGATTAGCCAATCAAATGACTACTTCCAGAATCTTGGAAGTGAATTTTATATGTCCGAATTAGCATGACTAGAGTGCATATATTGAATTATCTGTCAATTTGTTTCAAGTCGTTTCGTCCAAATATCATATAGCTATTCAGATGCATGCTGTAACGAAATCGTTTGCTTCCAAGACATCGACAAATTGACAATTCGCCCTGGAAGTGAAATACACACATCTCAAAGGTCATATAGATTTTAATTAAATTGGAGATTGGACAAATGTAATGTAGAGATTGGACAAATGTGATGTAGAGATTGGACAAAGGTGTTGTAGAGATTGGACAATGGTAATATAGAAATGGGACAAATGTGTAGAAATGGGACAAATGTGTAGAAATGGGACAAATGTGTAGAAATGGGACAAATGTGTTGTAGAGGTATGTCGAAGGTAATGTAGAAATGGCCGGGACAAAGGTTATTTAGAGACGGGTCAAATGCTGATGTAGATAAAGGAATAGAGATATGTATTGTACATTCGGCAATTATAATCACTCCCATATCATTAATGTGGATTCAACAATCATCATCATCATCGTCGTTGTCGTCGTCGTCGTCACAACAGCAACCTGTGGGTAACATCATCCGTTATGATTTTAACAAACATGTTCTATATGCCTATAATACATGATGAAAATTTACATAATGGTATTGATATACAAATGTACATGTTTTACGTCACTTGACAAATGGAGACATACACCAATCTGATATAGAAACAGGACAAATATCAAGGACAGAAATAGTGACCTGTCCGTGGTAACTAGTGGTCACTTCTTTGGCATTGATCCGTGACTAAGAAATCATTAATATATAGGACCATATATATGTACGTAATACTTGAACTAACCGGAATGGGAGACACTTTGTATCTAACGGAAACGAGTCCTTGTATTGAAGCACGATAACTGTTGTTGGCTTAGTCAGCCCACTTTGCTATACATTGTATCTCGGCGTTAGCAAATATCAATCCTCCTCTATGTGAGAAAAACAGTTGTTTTCGGATATGCTAATTATAAGTTTTAATCGTGCATTTTCAGTTATTTAATTTTTCGTTAGTCACCGTACCCGATGCCGATGTGCATGTATACTCCGCACAGTACACTAGCGCAGAGTTTTGTTTCTTCATCATTCACTTACAAAGATCGACTACTCTTAATTGGTAGAGATTGCCTGTTAATGTTCCTAGTCAAGCTCAAAACAATTATATAAGATGTACACGCAATAATTATCTTGATGTACTTTTTATTATTTGAATATGAGCCAGTCGATTGTGGTTATTTTAAATGGTGTGTCAGAATAAAGAGTTGTATATCCGTTCTTGATCAGAAGATATTAATTCTAGTTACTAAAAAACCGGCATATCCTGGTCGCTGAGTCTACATAGTTTGTATGAAAATTGTATTTCATGTTTATTTTTATATCATAACAAAAATATAATATCAAAATATGTTTCTTCTATAATATTTCAGTCGTTAATTGATAACTATTATGTATCCTCTATATAATCAAAAACATGGCATGCCTTCCTTGAGAATGGTGTAACTAATTTACTAGCTTGCTAGATCTAGGTATCGGTAAAAATTTAGTCACAGGAAACTACTACTGTCGCGCATGCGTGCTAGCTGAAAATCATGGCTGTCATACCGGCGATACCAGGCAGGCATTAGCCTGCGATACACACTAGTGATAAATATAGATAGCAAGAGATATGTTCGTGTAGAAACCAAAAATTTCAAACGGAGAGATAGTTTGGATTAAACTGTATGACTTGTTGAGGTAAGTACGAAATTTGTTTCGTTTTCAGTTGAATTTAATGAAAAACAAATTGTCTATTTTCACTATCGCTGTGACTGCGATTGATTTTTTTGGTTTTCTTTCAATCATCTGCATACGGCTGAATGATTCAGCGTCTGACATATGACAAAGCTGAGTGTCCCGCGGGACAAATTCTTCGATCGCCTGTCTGAGTAATAGAGTAGTATTTGTCGATCAAGAATTATTTGTTAAATTATCCGAATTAAACTAAATATAATCCTGTATACACACAGTAAGGTCAAGACAAACTTCTATTTTCATTTCATATCGCGACATGTTTTAACAATTTATCAACATCAGAAATTTATTGAACAATTTGTTATTTTTCATTATAAGATTCTTATGTTTTAGTCCTAAATGCAGACAATAAGTTTTGTGTATGTCTTGTAATTTTGCAGTCATGATAAAAGAACACTTGTTTGCACTGTTTGTCTGGTGTGCTCGGGTATTTGACAACTGTTCTGTTCACGAGCCGAGACCGGCTATAGGCCGTTTCAGAAAAGTCCGGGCTGTGTATTGTACTGCAGATATTGAACCGTCAAATAAGTGTATGACTAACGTAAAAGGGTAATATATTATTGAAAGGGGAGTCACATTGACAAACATCCTATGCTACATTATTGGCTCTCTCCTTATATGGTACATGCCATTATCAAGTACAGTGGAACATTGTATAACAATGTACAAGTGTTTTGTGAGATATTGAAACACTTGTCTAAAATCAATATGTAAAATGGTTTATATTTCTAATGGTAAGATATTATAAAACGAAATTTAGTCCTGTGTATTATTTTTTCTTTATGTTGGCAGATGACTGTAAAAATTTCATATTTTGTATTATTTTATTATACTGTGATTTTTAGCCCACCATCTGCTTACAATGAAACATTTTGATTTTTGATTTGATTTTTTTTTTTTTAAATAATTATGATTGATAAAATCACATCAATACTCATACATTAGGTATTTATTAATGAGATATGTCATTTACTACCAATGTACACAGTAAATGGCAATTCACTTTGTTACATACCTAACTGGGTGGACATGACTCAGATGAACTCGCGATCGGTAACACTGCAGTTTGGTATAATTTTATGTGTTTCACCACTACCAGTGTATTTTGTTTTAAATAAAAGAAACATTTAAAATGAAGCAGATTAGTATTGATAGATATAATGAATGAGATCATACACTCAAACTTTATCACACAGATAAAATATATATTAAATGACTCTCAAAATTTCAGAATATCTATGGTAATCTATATGAATTCCTGTGGTTTGCTGTTGGGGAGTACTGAAAAATTCCATATATGTTTATATATACTGGGTTATGTGGTGTTAATGATCTGAATCAAATCACTGGTCCTAACACCAGACATCTACCTCTGTGATCAGTGAGGTAATATTATCTGTCACACTGAGATGAAAGTATTGATTGATTTCAGAAAAAAAGGATGAACATGCTAATTGAAACATATGAAAAGTTCCTTAACTCACTGATCTGCAAATATAATCTTCAGTCTTTTAATTAAAGGCTCAAGGTTTTAATTGATTTTTGCTAAATAATGTTATGTAAATGAAAAACAGTTACTCACCCCTTCTGTGTTTATGTAAGTGCACAGTGCACTTATTAGGTCACCTACACAGTATCTATAAATATATTTTTAAATGGAACAGAGTTGCTGCACAGTGTAGTTTTTTCATGTATCTTATGCAGTCAATATTGAAGGAATTTCCATATACTGTCATGTGATATCTGTTCTTACTTACTATTATCTAGATCTACACCCAACTATTTTGTCTCTATATCAAACTATTTTGGAGATATATTCACACTTAATGCCAGTATACATCTACTGACAGACTTAACTTGCCACACCTTTCTATTTCTGGAAACACTAACTGATTTTGCCACACCCATTTCTTCTCTCCTATACTGGCATACTGTCAGCAGTATGACTGAAGGTTGCTAACTGTATTATTGATTTAGTTGATATTTGTTGCTACAATAATATACATTATGTTATGTAATTTTGTGTACATGTCAGAGTACTGTAACTAAAAACCTTCAGCATATATACAGTGAATTTTATTAGTGTTTATTAGGTTTCATTGATATGTAGGTCTAGGGATTGCTGTCAACAGACTTATTATAGTTTGGTTATCAGCCATGTAATCATCTATGACAATTTCAAAGGTTTTCATTGGATAACTGGAGATCTTACAGTGCTTATATACATTCTGTATAATATAATATAATTTGCAGATGTCAAAGTCAAGTTCAACTTCATCATAATAAATTAAAATTGGCTTATGTGCAATTAGTTAATTTCCTTCTAAGGCTTATTGATCTCAAAATCCATGCAGTGATTTAAATTATGACAAAAAATGATTGTTTGAGATTACTTTTGAGGGCTGAAGGTCAAAAGTCAGGGTCACTTTTATGACAATAAGAAAACAAGTATCCCATGCAATGACTTACTACACTGTATATATTTTTCGATAGGTATATATCAAAATTGAAATTTGTAAGATGCTTCCTTAGGTCAAACTAGTAGATCTTTGTGATCTACTACTATAGTAGCTTTATACTAGGTATTATCTTGAGGTAATGTTTTAGGTTCAAGGTCACTTTTATTTACTGTGAACAGAAAATTTATTTCAGCTCAAATACATTAGTTTACAGACCAAACTTCATGCAGTTCTTCTTGCCAAAAGTGCTTACCAAAGATTTCCTAATCTTCATCTGAAGTTAAGTATGGTCATATTCGAGGTTCAATATGGCCACCTGAGTGGCTTTCTTAGATTTTGACACTTAAAGAGCATTTAGGTCCATACTTCCTAACAGGTTGCTTTGAATTTCATGAAACTTCTTCGTAATATTCTAGGAATATTACGGTAATGACCTGCGCAAGATTGATTTTAAATTGGGTATGAAATTCAATATGGCCACCATTGAATTATTCTTTTCCTGGACTATCCTTGGCGAGTAGACAAAAATAAGTTATTTCAATAGGATATGATCATGCATGAAGTTTAATTTATCAAACACAATGTGGACAGTTATGACTTCAGTAATGTTTTGAAAATCTTCTGTTTTTGCCATCTTAACTATGATTATAAGACTGCCAAACATATTTTTGACAGAGCATTACAAGTAAGCCACCTCATTGGAAAAACAGCAAACATGAATATATTTCTTTGTAACAAGGAAATCGAAGCAGCTAGGTTATCAGGAAAATTCCAGCTATCCTTTAAATCTACTAAGTTTACATAAACTTTTCAAATGAGGAAGTTAAAATGATAAACAGTAAGACTGCCAAGACAGTTATAGAACTGCTGTAGTGTTAACGTTGCTGATAGAATATATAAATAACTCTTTAGATTGGCATGCCACTGTCGACAGCAGATACTTAACGAAAGCCTACTTAACCTGCAGCTTATATGCATCTGTTTGTATAATTTTTAAAAGTGCCCCAGGATTGATCTGGGTTACACTGTTATAACGTTTTTCATATGGCGTTATTGGTACACATTGTCTAACAAAGATTTTGAGCTTCTGTGAAAGAATTTAAACTCCATGCTGGTAGCCCTAAACAATATACACACAGAAAAAAATGTATAAGTGTATTGTATAAAGTCTAGCTAGTAAGTGGAATAAACATTGATCAATAAAATCACATCATCCAAAAGATGCCTGATCTTTTGCAACACCTCTGTATTCCAACAACAACAAAATGCATAGGCCAACTTAGACTGGCCACCAGCTCCTAAGTTTTTTGTTGGAACTGCTCCACTAAATTTTAATACTAGATTATCTGCCCCTAGTTTGAAACTGAGACTCAGACATATCCTAGTGACCAAAATCATACAGATCAATTTTATTAATAATTGTTATATTCTAGAGACAGGGAGCCAGTCTAAGGCCAAATATATATATATATGCATGCCAGGATTTGAGTTTTGTATAGAAATAGTATAACTGAGATAAGTTTACTTTCTTCTTCAGGTAAACCTCAACAGATGTTATATATTATATTTTCCATAATTGACGTGTGAATTAAGTAGTGATTAAAGTAGAAGTGCTTAATTTAGACTAGGGATCTGTATGTATAGATGAACACTTTACAGAGATTTGTTAGTTTCTTTGATATTTCATGATTTCTAACTGTATATTAATTTTAATGACAATCTCTATTCATCTTGATAGCTGATTTCCTGATATCATATTATAATATTGTACTGCACCTGCAAAATTGTATATATATGTCTAATCTAATAAAAGGTTGGGTTAATTTCTTATATCTGTGAATGAGTACTGCATTGCAAATAGCTTTAATTTTTATAGTCTAAAGACATAAATCATATCTGTCGAGGTTTGTATGTAAAAATAACCTTGTGTATTCATCTTTCCTTCCCATTCATACATTCTACTTCTAAGTGAGGAATAAATGGATTTTGTAGTAATTTTACGCAGGTGTCAACATGTATACAGGAAGCACTTGACTGTTATAAGCACCTGGGTTAAATATACATCGGTTGGATAATTACGGTATGCATCACTGTATGAACCTAATAGCTTTGAAACATTACAAAGACAGATGCAGGGAACCATCAAACAAGAAAGAGCACTTAAAACTTAAAAATAGAATATACTTGACAAGAACCATTTTATACAGATCATAGGCATGTGTAGAGGCAATTAACAAAAAAACTTAGGTTATAAACAACTGACAATGGGTGAAAACTCATATTAACAATTACATTACAGAAAGAGGAGAAAGATTGATATTAACAGTAAAACTTAAAGCACAAAATGATTTATATTGAAAGTTAAAATTCAAAGAGAGACTCGATATTAAAATTAAAAAACTCCAAATTTACTTGTTAAATTTTTATTCACAAACACTGTACACTATATATATATGTTGTCTGATCTATATAATTAGCTGCAGTCAATAGTTACAGGGTTTTTCTAAGATATTGTTTACATATCCCTCTTGTTGGCTATTTGTGTTTGAATGTGCATTCAAAGCGTTGGCTTAGAAATTAAATTCCATGTTTCATTCATCATTATGCATGAGAGCATCGATACAATCTCCAGCATGAGTCATCGCAGAAACACATGTAATGGTACAAACTAAAAAAGGTGACGGTATAGTAGTGGACTCCTGTGCATTAATGCACATTAAGGTTGTTTTGATTTGGGATTTGAAACTGAAAGATTTGCACACTTCTAATACCACAAAACAGCTGACTTCTTTCCTTAGGAAGGGGTTGCTTTAAATAAGTGAAGATCCAATGCTTTTATAGCTGGATCGAGCTGCAAATGTTTTAAAATTTTGCATTGATATCAACACACATACATGTATTTATAGTATGCATGTGTTTATTTTCTGTAAAATCATTGATCAGCTTTAATAACATTAAAATGAATAGTAGGATTTTGACCTGGTTTTCATTAAATTGAGAAATACTGGTATATTATTGCGATATAATCTAGACATTTCGTTATTCTGGATTAGATTTCATAAAAGCTGATATTGATGTACACTGTACATTTTACATGACATGATGTACACAGTAACACTGTATACATTACCTGATGTAAATTAATTAATGTACACCTCGATCGCGCTCACCAACTAAATAGATGGGTCACTTATCAGATAAAGATGACTTTTCATTAGTCCTTGAATATCATCCAATGTAAAAATCAACTGACTATGTACAACATGCAATACATTGGAGCAAAGACAACAGATGTTTATATGCTAATTCTTATAGATGTATTCATTAGATGAGGTTGTCTGGAATGCAAAGGCAATCTAATTCTCTGTATTGCCTCATTTGTATTTTACGCAGATTGGTTCGTTGGATTGATACGATTAGTGATGCAGTATCATTTGTTCAACACCTTCTCTTCGCTGATGATGACCTCATTCCAATGGCAGCCATCACATCTGCTATGGTTCCTCATTTCTAAATTTTTTACCTGAAATTTCTACAATTTCACTTTTAATTGCTTCTTTTTGTTTTCTGAAATCTAATCTGGCATTGTCATCTTGCCTACAAGTCTCTTCAAAAAGATCTATTTGGTAGTTCCTTACGGAACTTGAACCATTCTCTTCCTGAATTCAAATTATCATTTTTTTTTACATCACCTATGGTCTACATGTAATACTGTCCATAATCTGGTATCCCATATAAGTTGCTTTTAAATCTCACTCCTCATGGTTATCTGATCCCATCTATGAACTATGCCTTAAAAAACATCTCATCTAATCTAATTATACTTTATATTCATAATCTTCTCTCAAATTTCTGCTGTACATTGCACATCATATGCTTGACTTCTCCTTTTTCCCTAGTAATTGAAATTATTTCCTATTTAGGCCAAATTCCCACAATTTTCAATTTACTCCTGAAAAAAAACATCTGAATTCAAAATGTTCATCCCAAAGTGAGACAAAGGAGGACCAATCACAAACCAGTGAGAAAAAGCCCTGCATATTGATGTTATTTTGTTGTGATGTGGCCATGGCCTTATAACTAATGGAAGACTGCTATACAAAATATAAATATTATTGTATACATTGCTTATATAACACGCGGAGAGATAGGTTTTTACACAAATTACAAAATAACTTGGTAAAACTCTTCAACAAAGAGCTAGACATGGCTTTCCCCTTTTATATTATGTCGTCGGTAGTATATAATGCATGAAAAACATGTTTACAAGATATCATATTACCATCTTGCAGTTGCTCTTAAAAATGTATTAAGCTATAAGGTTATACAGAGGATGGATGTCTTTTTGTATTGTTTGTTTGATGCATTTTAAACAGGTAATTTTACCAAATTTTTACGCTGTTATATCTACATTACAAGATCTAGTACGTAGGCGTCCTTCATAAAGGAAAATGTAAATCGGTGCATTGGAAATAGTGTGTTACGATAGATGAGCAATAAAACAAGCAAACATGCAGCAGCCATGATGTACACAATTGGGGATATCATATAATGTGAACATATAAACTTTATTTGTTTACATACAATATATCATGGCAATGGCTTGCTTGAATAGGAAGGGTCCCTATTTGAATTGTCCTTCAGGTTCTCCGACAGTGTAGTCCATGTATAATTGATTAAGAATTAACAGGACCAAAAATCATAAAATTATGGTGTTGTCTCATCATTGCCTTAGCAAGATTATTAGGATTTCACTGGATGGATATTTCAGACTGGTTTAATTTAAACTGCAATATTCCAGGACTCAATCCTGCAGTCTGAAGAGACGTAACCAAAAGGTTGTTAATTTAGCATGGGACCAATATATGCATTCACTAATTAATCATGGGTCTATATATACATTATTTGAGTATATGGTAAAGTCCAGGGAATGATCATCTTGCATACTCGAGGGATCCGATGTGGACTTCATGGTAGGCCACAAAACCTCTCTGTTTTATACAGATCATAATATTATCAACCATCCATGTGGCTCATCTAGATATCAGGGATATGTAAATCATTGAAGATAACCCCAGAGGCATATTTGTAAATTCTACTTAGGATTGGATGAAAACATTAAATTCTTTGGTTGTTATCTGAAGTCTGATATTTGCATAGTTATCTGTAAGTTGTGGCAATATGGCCTTCATTAGAATTTTAGTTATGCTGTATATTTGCATAAACTATCTTTGCTTAACTGGAACAATACGATTTGATAAGATTTTTTTTTTATATCTCTGTAATATCATCATTATCATCTTCAGGAGGAAAACACTGAAAAGTAGTTATTTTGCTTAATTTTTACTTTATTTCAGGACTACTTAAACATTTGATAAAATTGGACAGATTGACTACAACAAAATAAGTATGTTATGAGTAATTTCCAACTTCAGTTTACATGTAGCATTGTATACGGTAGCTATAACCTTGGTTTCTGTAGAATTGTAAATTTAGATATGATATATATACATTGTATATCATATTCTGACGAAGAGATATCAATAATGTTGAAATAACTTACCATGTCTAGCCACTTTCAAGGTTCCATAAGTATACATCAAATAAGTAAAAACCTTAAAAATCATCTTCAAAACCATGATGCAACGAGTCATAATATCTGCCATGTATCTTGTTAGAAGAGTGAGTTACGAAGATTTATAGATTTGTTGACATTTTCTCCCAGTTTCAACCCCACATGTATAATTTTACAGTGTATGCCTTACTGGATGAAATTTCAAGTTCACTAAAGTTTCTGATGTGCTTTGCAGCTTGAAAAAAGAACATATACCGGTAGGTCCAGGTAGGGTCTATATACATCAGGTTCAATGGTCTTATATGTATTTGTGAATTCCCAATACAATGAAGAAGACACAAGTTTATGGTGGTTATGCAGATTTTTTTGTTGGTGGAATCCATTATTCCTGTCATCATTTTGTGTCAAGAAACTTGGACTTGAACCATGTCACCTTAATTTTTTAACAGTCCATTTGTTATTTCAAGATATTGAATGCAATTTCTAGTGAGGCAACATTCAAACCATAGCTGGTGGTTATGTGTTTTTATATATGATCCGGTAAATTCATGGTCTATTTCTCTATGTGTATTGATGTAACATATCATCTCAATGCTTATGTTTTAAATTTATAGATAAGTGACACATCTTAATTGTTAAAAAATGTTATAGTTGCATGTCATAATCTATGTCTTGGGTATGACTACTCAAATACAATCCTTCAAGATCTGTGCTGTTATTATTTAATTGTCTACAAAATGTTCAAGTTGTGTGTAGCTACAAATGTTCTTAGAGATCTATTGCAATGCAGGTTAATTCAGACATAACTGATCATGACTGATCAGGAATGTCTCCTTTCAGCTTAATTACAATCCAAAGCATTTTTCTATTCATATGTCTCATTGTAATTAGTACAGATATAGACAACTCTAGTCGAAGTTCCGGTTTTGCCTAAATGCACAAATAGTCATAATATATACATGTATATGTACAATGTACAGTAAAAAACATGTACATAAATTAAACTACCTGATGTACATGTTCTGGTTAACAGGGTGCATGCATGCTGTACAATCATATCATGACCATGGACATGTAGACTTAGCAGGCTTGTAAAAATATCTTATTTATGTTGACAGATTCTTTTGATAATACAAAGCACACAAAGCGTTGTTCACACCTTGGATCCCTGGCCCATATATGATGTAATCACAACCAGTACCAGGAACTTGTCTGTATTCATAAATGATTTAAAGAAAAACCTGACGTCAACCAGTTTAAGTATTAGAGTACATTTTTTCAAAGCAATTACAATGTTATCTGTCGGCAATCAACAAAATGTATTTGGTCTGTTTAAGTTTTAAGGTTTAGTTATTATTTCATTAATAGCATGGCGTCTGTAGAATGAATACAAAATTAATGTGATCAAAATTTGGGAATATGTGTCGTAGCACTTAATGCATGAGTAGTATATCCTGCATGGTTATAATATAAGCTAAGCTTTGTTAAAAAAATTACCTCTAAAATTTAACACTCCTTGATTCGTGAGCCAATACTTCCTACTCTCGTAAAAACAAGTTTGATGTGGTTATCACTTATGGTGTTGTGATTAATCCCTCCGGGGTGCAGAGGAAGGGGAGAGGTGATGTACTTATCACAAGGAACCGAAAATTAGGGATCGGATAAGGGAAAGTAACAGATTAATTAAGTGTACTTATAATTAACAGCTGTATATGGAACAGAAAATTAGGATCCTATAATGTCAAGTAACAGATTAATTAAGTGTATTAATTATAATTAACAGCTATAAAGAACAGAAAATTATGGATCAAATAATGGATTATAACAGATTAATTCATATTTGTTTAAAAACAGGTAGCTAAAGGTAGAAAATTTGGGATAAAAATGGAATTCAGAAGATAAATTAAAGTTAAGAAACATGAATATAAATTTAATGTGATGGTACAAGTTCAACTGTCTGAAGATGATTTACATGTACATGTATGTATATAATTTAAGGTTAAAAATTCAAATCAAAATATTTAATGCACAATTCTAACTACATGGATAATTGATGGCAATGCATATACTATTTTCGTTAGCCAAGACTTAATGCAATCGGAAGCCTTGGCTAGCAAAGATACATATAAATACAAGAACGCTGCAATATACTGGATGCAAGACCATGCACTCTTCATTTCTAATGACTGTTTTATGAAAAGACAAGTACAACATAGATATAGTGTATTGCACTAGAAGGCTCAGTGACATCCTTGATATTGCATATATATATACATGTATAAGGAAACCAATTATGATGCAATTATAATAAATTTAGACAACTTTCAACCCCCATTCCACTGTCCTCAATATCCCCTCTCACTCCGTCCTCTTCCTCTTCTAAATAGCCTTACACATGTTCAGAGGGTGAACAAAGGTGAAACAAGTACAGGCAGAATTAAAATGTCTGGAATATTCTAGGTGGTATGTAGTACGCACACACCATAAATAAACTGCACCCCACTGTACCTAGCCATTATGTATTATACATGGTGAGAATAATTCATCATTTAATAATTGAAGGCAAGAGCAAGTCATCAAAAAATGGAGGAACATATGGCATTCAAACTACAACATTTTAGATTAAGATATATTATGTGCTGTTGGGGTTTGGGATGGGGTTGTAATAAAAGACAATAATATATCAATCATCTTTGATATAAAAACATGGAAATGATTCTATTGTAGGACAATGAGATGCATATATTGGCAATTCTACTGAACTGAATATCTAGGAATGGCAATGGGCTAGCTTATTACAAGACATATGTGTTTATTGCTTGATAAATTTGGTACAAATGTATACTGCACGCTATTGAATGACTAGCTGTGTCGGTGCAGCATTACATAAGGTGTAGGAAATTACCTCCCCTTTTGAGACGAAATATCCTTATTTTGATGGTTTTTAATATCTACATTTTTCCCTATAACATGATGGGTGTTCTGAAATTGTTCACCTCTGTTTTTAGGAAACAATTATAACTCTAGATATGATTATCTGAGTTTCAATATATGATTATCTAGAGATCTAGAGCTAATGTATCCATTGATATTGAATGAATAGACATTTGTAAATGTGTTGATCACATCAACATAAATATCAATTAAACAATATCAAGGATTCAGAAGACAATCTATCATGGCATGTTATTTAAAAAAAAAATTAGGGACATTTGTTCTCTTTCTATGTAAGATTTTCATATTATCTTATCACAGCCACCGGGCCTTGTGGGATTACACACATGGTCCCTGTCCCTTCCAATCATCCTTGCAGTATAGATTGTTATTTTCTGATATCAGTGCCAATTATAGATAAACAGATCAATTAATCACAGACTTTTATGTGTTTGTTATACACAGTTTTCCCTACTTACTATATTGATCATTGGAAGACTTTCTCTCTACCTGATACTAAGCCTTCCGTATTATGCCATGCACAATTGAATTTCATTACAGCACAGCTTGTCACCAAAATCAATACTGGTTCATTATAGGCCTTCATTAATTGGTTCTACAGCTTCTGGTGTACTTTATGTATCCGATTGTCAACGTAAACAGATAAAAAAGCATCACATGTGATATTGTTTGTGTGAGTAAAGGTAGACAGGACTTTTTGAAATGCTTGCTTGACCCATTTTAAAATTTCAACCTTCCTTCATTGTGTGACAGATTGTCCTGTAGCTGTTCCAAAACATGGACGCAGATACAATAATATGTAATATTATGTTTTGCCAGATTTTTTGAGAGATTTATTGTAGATTTATTGTGAATTTTATAGTAAATGTTAAAAGACTGTTACAGATTGGGAACAATACTCTTAGTGTACTCTAGCTGATACTTGTAACCAAATATAAAGTTCAATGTCTGTGCAAAAAAACACCCAAAATGATGGAAAACTCTCAGGTTCAGTGTTCAGCTTATAATCAAATACATGTGATATAGGGGTCTATTATATTTATCATTGTCAATTACAGAAGACAGTACTGTAGCCTTTATCAGCTGTGGTATTAGTGTAATATACTGCTGAGTCAGAGGATTTTAGAAAAAAACAAAATATTGAGGTGTTTCAATCTAGGAAGAGATATAAAACAGATCATTTGGTAGCTAATACTGATCGACAGTCAAGGCTTGAGGCCGACTGATTAATCCTCCATGTCTGTACTGCTAGAGCATTGTTAGTAACATAGACATTCCTGCATTTTGTTTACCCATACTTTTGAGAGTAACTGTTACAAATCGCTTACCTGGTATTGATTTTGAGTATGCATAACAAATTTTGTTTTCAGTCTCTATAATGATATCTTTTTTCATTTAATTCTAATTTTTATCATGATGTTATTATAAACAGAAACATTTGTTTGTGTATCTTCCGACCAACAAAGATATGATGAAAAAAAAAAACTTAAAAAACTTCCTACAGTTTGATATCTTTATCAGGTTTCCTGTTATCCTCAGTTTCCTGATAATATTTATTTACTTTCACTGAGCTTTTCAGCTTATCTAGTTGAAGGTTTTCATGGCTTCTGATCGATCTGATCTCTAGCTGCCCTTTGCTAATTAGCTTTCCCTTAAATTGTCTATATCTGCTCTGATGACAGTTTGTTTTGAGTATTAATGCTGCTTGACTCTCTAAACCAGTTAGTTGGAAACTTCATGGTGAACATGACAGTAGTATTTTTTGTTAACATATCCTTATTTCATCTTTTTTCTGTCTCCTGAAAAACATAGGGGGACAATGTTGCTGTACATATGATATCCTTAGAAGAACATGTTACCCTCTACAGTCCAGCTGTCATGATCAGTGTGACCAGAGACAGAATCCTTGTTTTATGTTTACTTATATATGTTAATCAGCATTCATGAAAGGTAACAGCCAATTTATGGAATACCTTATCATCTGCTGTACACCAGGAAGTCGAAAACCTGGCTTGCCGAATTCAAGGAGATTAAAGATATCTTGGAAACTTCTTGTATATATTGCTACCTAGCTAGGTGCTGGCATAGATAAATTACATAATATATATGTTTTCTACATTGTGTAACACTCGTAACTGGACACTTAATTCTAGCTGTCACCATATACTGATCCCCTGGAGTCCATGTACAGTTGACTTTGGTTATGATTCTATTATACTTAATATCAACATGTAAAATATAATACATTATCATTGTAGAGTATTATACCCTGATATCTTAATTGTTCAATACTTTGTAATTATATATACATAGTCAATATTTTCCTTGTTTATTTGACAAAAATAGAAGCTACATGTGTTGATGTTGTTTGCATAAATTTATCCGGTGGTGTGATTCATTCGATGATGTTATTATCATCATGTACTGGTGTTAAATTGCCTTGGTAATAATATTTCTCAAATCTTTTTATATAAGTCAGATTACATGCTGTGTTAAAAGCTGTAAAGTAAATTAAGTTTCACCATCCATCCGTAGAATTTAAACTCCGAAAACTTACCTGTATATGAAATTGTGAGTGCAGCTTTTATGAAAAAGACTATAAACAGGTGTAAATGTTAAGCACTTTATGTTTGCTTAGGTTTCAAGTTGGCCATACATGTGTACATGTACACACAACCTTGCGGAATTAACCTTGTTCCCATTTGATCATGAACATACTTTATCAATATGTGACTTTTCCCAAACAAATGTAAATTCATAGCAGTTTGAACGCTAAAACTGTTTATTTCTTTGTCCATATATGACTCAAGTGACCTAAACTAACTATGGTGTAGCATCTGCTGTGTGACTCCTTGTGTTGGATTTCTGACATCAAAACCTTGCTCCTGACAGTTCATTGTATATTAACCAGATTGATGATACCTCATATATGACCAGCAAATCAAACAATATGTTAAGGAATGGTTTGCAGGAGGAGAAGAGATGAAAACATCCATATACATCTAGCTGCCAATAGGGATCTTTTGGGAGTTTGACTTTTCCCTTGAAGGCAAATTCTCTGGATTGTAACTTAAACATTTCAAGTTTAGATCCTGATCCATATAAGGTATGCAGTTGCTGGACATGGAAAGTTGAGCACACTATTCCTACCTTGAATTGGCTCAATTAATATTCTGCAGCTCTGTTTCTGATGACAGTTTTCTTTGGGTAATGACTTTAAAACAGTTTATGTCTCCACCCAGGCCAATCAATCACACAACATATGATTTACTTACAAGAAAAAAAGTGGATGTACAGTGCATTATTGTCTGCCAGGCTAAACCACCAAGGATTTTAAAAAAAAATAGACTCGATTGACATAGGAATGATTGAGATACCTAACCACTCTCCGATCAGATACAGATCTGAACTTTTGAAACATATTTGGTTTAGGACATGCATAGGGAGAATTGTTCTGAAAATAAACCATGTAGTTCCTATAGGGGCTATAAGGTTCAAAAAACAAATAGAAGAGGTACATATGATACCTGTATTTATTTATGAAAGAATTTGCCATTACAAACAAAAAGAAGGGTAATGCTAGTTTTTACAACCTAAACTGGTTTTCCTTCTTTTGGCCAATAGTATATGGTGTCCTCATGAAGTCTGGCATATACGTATACTATATCCCTTTAAAGTGAGTTAGGACAGATTTTCCCCTATGTCATTGGAGCTGTCTATAGCTTGGATGTCTATATTTTTCCTATTCAAACAAACGTGACTTCCATTTCAAATACTTCATATTTGACAACTATAATTTGAAGCTTGCTATAACATATAAGATATTCATAAAAATGTTTGTTCTGGTAGAATTCACTTAAAACTTAGTATGCACTGTGCATATTGTAACTTGACTGTTTGTTTTAATTTGCAAACAATAAAAGTATTTTATTTATATTTCTTCACATTGCAAATACAGGCACTGTGAGATCAGCTATCTCTGGCTGAAGGTATGCGCCTAATAAACATGATAAATATTTCAAATACAGCTAATATAGAGTACTGGGTGATGCTATCTAGCCTGTGTTAGTGTGAAGGTGTATTTAATGTCAGTTTATGATCAGTACCTGGTATTTATGGTAATTAAATAACACTATGTGTGTATATATATGACCATTCGGACACTGACACCACCTTCATACCCATCATTAATATATATTTAACCTATCTCTATAGAAATCTAATGTACTGCCCATGCCATATTTCACCAAACATTGGAATTGATTGTAACTATTACTTGTTAACTTACACAGAAATTTTACATCACATTTTCGATATAAGGTATTGATTCAATATAAATCTTCATTATCAATGTTTTTCAGTTTTGAGATTGAGATTAAAAGGTAAGAAGATGTATGATTTCTAGCTCAAAGGTGGCCCTGGTGCCCATATGGAATGGGATTGTTGTTGATCATTAAGTTGAGCAGACATTTAAGAATATAGGGAAAGTTTGTTGATGTGCCGACATGATTTACCTGTAAGTGTTTACGGCACACACCAATCACATTATCAATTTCACTTTAAATCTCCCTACTATTATATACATTCATATGTTACCTAACGGTCACCATTAGTTCCTTTATACTGACCTTATATTAGCTTTGGTACACGTAGAAAGTTACATCTTATTACTGAGTGAGTACAATCGTCTCTTGTGATTTGACATTGATGTGAAATTTTTCTGTGTAATATAATACATGAATTGAAATATAGATGTTGATTAAAAATCTTTAGACAATATGTTAGGTCATGCAAATTTAATGGAATCTCTATAAAAACTAAATAGAAAACTTGGCCTTTACTCAAATTCAATGGGAATTCTGAAGTGAAAACACAATGTAAAGTAAATTTAAGTTCAGATTCCTTATATGTAAGAGAATGGTAGTGGCACGAATTACCCGGAAAAAAACCCACCGGCCTACGGTCAGTACCTGGCAACTGCCCCACGTAGGTTTCGAACTCGCAACCCAGAGGTGGACGGCTAGTGTTAAAGTGTCGGGACACCTTATAACCACTCGGCCACCGCGGCCCCCAATTTACAATTAGGAGTTGTTTGTATTTCATTGGGATTCCATACACTTAGATATACTTATTAATTTAATAAATTTGAGATCACTTGGAAAATAGATGCTTTTGTTAAAATTCAGATGGTAATTATTTAAAAACAATAATATAGAAACTCCATGGTTTCAACAAAAAACAGTAGGAAAACAATGTCTCGAGGAATTTTGTCAAAGGAAAACCTCCAGAAATGTGACTTGGAATGTGGAAATCAACCCACTGCATTGTGAATTAGATTTCTCAAGATTCAAGCAAGTACAGTTGATGGGAAATCCCAGAAAAGCTCTAGCCTATACCCATGGACTAAATACGGTTTGAGGAAAATACATGTATATTAAGAGTGTAGGTTGTTTGTGAATTGCAGTTCTACTATAGTTCATCACCACTGAGGTGCAGGGATGTGATCAGGCAATGGATTCTTCACTGTTAATTGCCTCAGTGGATTTTGAATTTTCCACTATTTCAATTTTCCCTCCACTCCTTAGTGATGTCCTTACTTAATGACCATATAGACAGTTGGTGCTGAATAACACTAAACAATCAAAAAACGAACTTGTGATAATCATTCTTATATTGTACATAAAGTATTATCTCAACAAAATTTTCAAAGATTTCCATCAAACACATAAACCTTTTGGAATTTATTTTATGGTGTAAATGTTGATGAGGAAGATAACAGAACTTCATATGTTCCCTCTAATGGCAGAGATGAATAAGTTTAATTTCTGAATAATATGTCCTCATGGGGATTTTGTAGAGTATTAGAGGAGCTACATGTTTCCTGTCTGATGAGCATGTGGTTGTTACATGTGAGAAGGTTTCATACCCAGGTAGAAAATTGATAATTGTATGTCAGGTAAAATAAGAAAAAATGTCAGTTTCATTTAGTGCATAAGTTTTCAAAATTACAGGCTTATTATCAAATTAGGACACTCATAAAATGTTAAAATAAATGTACCATAGTATGAAGAAGAAGAAATTTTAAATTCCTTACAGGAATGTTGCTGCTAATCAATGAGTACAAGAACATAGATCACATCTGGGCGTTAAACAGGACAGCGGTTTATACGGTAACTATCAGTAAATTCTGGTAGCTCAGAAAGGTGTTAAGAACCTTGATACAGTAAGATGGCGAAGTCAATAATATAAATGATATTTCCTGAGATTTTACTGACTTGGGGATCTGCTTAAAACCATGATGACAGTTATATCTACAATTACTGTCTCCTACAGAATCCATATAATGCTACCATGCATACTACCACGTTTTTTCTTGTCAACTAAGCTTTCCTCAGCAAAAAGTGGATCCATTCAAGGATGAATGAACCATTTTTATGCCCCTGCCATATAGCGTTGCAGAAATCTATCCCTTCCCAATTCAACTTTAACACCTAGCAACTTCTTTGACAGATTCTTCATCAAATTTTATACAAAGGTCAAGTATGAGTGTACTTCTGACATTGCTGTGTTTAAGGGTTACAAGGTCAAGGTCGCGCTTGCTCTATATAGGAAAATAATCAACTGTTTCAATTTAAATACTTATAATTAGCCAACTTCATTCTCTCATGGATTTTTGCTCCAACTGAATGCAAAGGTCACAATACTAGATTTGATTTGCACTCCATTGTAAACCAAGTAACCAAGTTATGGCCTAGCTGTTGTTGCAAGGGGGGTATTGTACATGTCTTGGAGAAATATGTTTTGGGCAACATGGTTTGTTTCTACAGTTCATAGAAACTGAATTATCTGCAGTCAGAGTAACCTGCACTCTTTGTTGAATTAGATACATCCAGTAGAATCGACAGCATCTTCAAATGTCAGTTTCAGCCAAATACCAAGACTAGTCATCAATGTTAGAGCAGTCAATTATAGCCACAATGAATTTGCTTAAAGGCCACATACAGTAGCTCATTCTTTAACACTGAAAGTTGTTAGAGTGTTAAATAAAAACGAGACATTCTTGTTTACTAGTCAAAATTACATTTCTAATCTCATGTAACATGTGTGTTCTGTTCTGTATAGAAGCAGCTTGTAGAATTTCACAAGCATTATAATCACAAAGCTTGAAAGTCTTATTCACTTATAGGATTTCAGTTACATATTTTTTTTTTATCTTTTTAAACAGAATTTTGTTTGTTTTAGAATTTATGCTTTTTCTCTAATCTTGTCTTTGTCATTGGTATGATCGACGCTACGAAAAGTTGAAACTTCAGTAATTCATTTGTATCAGTTTTCTGTGTTAAGCTGACGTTTGAGCCCAAAAATAGGAAGCAATTTGGGAAAAAAAAAAAAAAAGACTGAGCAGTTGTCCTTGGTGCTGCATGCCTAATCAGGGGATTCATTTGTATTCATTGAATGTAGAATTGTATTTACGGGAAATGTACAGCAGTTTTGATGCTATAGTTATAAATTATGGAGTTTCAGTTTGGGTGTCATATGGCCTGTTAGTGAGATATTTTTTATTTCCTTGTAAGGGTGTGACTAAAGAAATAAAGTTAACACTTCAAAATGATGTTAAAAGATAAATTACTTTCAAATATATGTATTTTGGGTAAAATTTAAAGCAAACATATATACATTGGTTAAGTATAGATACTAAGATTAAATATTTTCTTATGTGAGATGTTATAGATATGTGTATGCAGGTTTATTGAAACTTAAAATCTTAAGTAATAATGGATATTATATATGACTTCAAACCCTTAGGAAGGAAGCTTAAGTATTCAACACATTTAAATGTTTAAAAGTAGTGATTATTTCTTTTAAAAATCAATTATAAGTGAATTTAAATGATTAGAAAATACTTCAATTTGACTTTGTTTGATTTGTAGTACCCAAGATTTAAATAGTTCTTATATATAATTACCATTAATGGAGTATAAATGCTGATACGCTTTCAAATTTTAATAAATAGTCCTGTATCAAATAAACTTGTATTTATGTTTTAATGACACTAGCATTTTCTTGTTTAGAGAGAGAATTAATGGTAATACCCATTGTATACATGTGAGTTGTAAAGTACGTATATATACATACTACTCTTTCTGCATTGGGAAAGTTTTATTTTGTGTTTTGTTCAGTATTGTGTATCTTTACAACAGCTTATTGGTGTGTAGACAAGATACTGAGTGACACACTAGTAAATTTTGGCCCAAAACTAAAAATTCATCAGATAAATCACAGATGGCGTAAGATGGCGTAAGAGTTAATGATAACATATTAGTGAGCAGTAAGATTGTGTAAGAGTTAATGATAACATATTAGTGAACAGTTTGTCTGTTTAGGTGATCCACTGGTAAGGTATTTACATATATTACAAAAAACTGGCACATGTTCAAGTCAAAGTTGTAATGTAAAAAATTATGTACATTTTTCAATGCTCGTATGACAAGAGTCTTGGTGACACAAATATGTAGGGAAAAACTTCTAGGTCATGTCATGTCTTGGTTGTCATTGTCCTTTTAACAGCTTCCATTATTTTTGCTGTGTTCGGTAGAAATTAAGAGCAGACATTACTGTTTGTGACCTAATGATATGCTGTGAAAATGACATAAAGTACTGAATTACGGAAATCTACTTTTGTACCTCATGATGAAGGTAATAAAAATACAGATTTTTTTAATATCATAGTTTACAACATTCTCATATACATATTTCATATTACTCTGGTTTATGTATCACATTTACTGGTAGACTATTTGCTTTATAAAATCTGTTTCGCTGCCAATTTTGTCATGTCTATGATGGAAAATTCTTGAAAGTAAGACAATGGACTGTTACTACTTTTCTGGTGGTTTTGACCCTGATTGTCAATTTAAACATTACTTTCAAGATTTGTGTTCAGACATGTACATATATTGTCCAAAAAGCACAATTCCACCATAGCTGGATCACATAGTGAACATCTCAACACACCCATCTATTGTAGAATAACTTTACATGTATACAGTTTCACAGTTAGGGCCAGGTGCTGGAAAACCACCAATTAATTCTACCAAACTGGAAATCTTGACCCACAGATTATATATTTATATTTTATCTATTTTATTTTCTGTTATATTTTGGGTTAAAAAAAGATAGATTTGCATGAAGATATTGCTGTGAAATTTCAAATCTTTATCTTGCATTATTGCTTTTCAAATTAACTTTAAAATGTCCATAGTCATATTGAAAAAAGTACTGCAATACAGACTTAATTATTTAACTGGGATGATAACTAAGTTATAACTAATGAATGAGTGGGTTAATGGTGACCTGACATTGACAGATTAATGGTGACCTGAGATTGACAGATTAGTGGCGACAATAGATTGATAGATGATGTAATTAGTGGTGACCTGAGATAGCCAGATTAGTGGTGACCTGAGATAGACAGATTAGTGGTGACCTGACATTGACAGATTAGTGGTGACCTGAGATTGACAGATTAGTGGTGACCTGAGATTGACAGATTAGTGGTGACCTGAGAGTGACAGATTAGTGGCGACAATAGATTGATAGATGATATAATTAGTGGTGACCTGAGATAGCCAGATTAGTGGTGACCTGAGATTGACAGATTAGTGGCGACAATAGATTGATAGATTATATAATTAGTTGTGACCTGAGATAGCCTGATTAGTGGTGACCTTAGATTGACAGATTAGTGGTGACTATAGATTGACAGATTAGTGGTGACTATAGTTTGACAGACAAATGGTGACTATAGATTGACAGATTAGTGGTGAACAGCTGATTAACAGATTTATGGTGACCTGAGATTGACATATAAGTGGTGACTAGATAGACAGATTAGTGGTGACTAGATAGACAGATTAGTGGTGACTATAGATTGACAGATTAGTGGTGACTATAGATTGACAGATTAGTGGTGACTATAGATTGACAGATTAGTGGTGACTATAGATTGACAGATTAGTGGTGAACAGCTGATTAACAGATTTATGGTGACCTGAGATTGACATATAAGTGGTGACTAGATAGACAGATTAGTGGTGACCAGATTGACAGATTAGTGGTGACTGTAGTCTGAAGGATTATTATGATGTAATATATGGTATTTTGTTTTCTTGTGACAGCTTGTTATTTCAAATACCAGGTAATGTTTCCTAGGTTGGGCATAAGGTTTTTTATTCATCAATCAAAAGGAAAAAATCAAAAACACTCCAAGAGACTGTTTATAATTTACAAGGTAAGAAATTTAAGTACCCAATAAAAGACCTAATAAAAGTTTGGGATTATAGTGTCCTTTTTATAGCATTAGCTTCACTGCAGTGTAACATATCCTGTAATATTGTGATTGGGTAGTAAAATGGTATTATAACACAATAGAGAATGGTGTTGATGTGCTGGTGTCTGTTAACTACTGTTTATATAGGCCCCATCCCATCCTGTAATCAGTGTGCGGGGTAATTCAGGTGATTTGGTAGGATGACAAAACATGTTAATGTTAAGCATAGGAGAACATAATCATTTAACCCCAACCTGATCGATAGTGGAGAATTTATAACTTATAAACTACTTGAACTGAAGTTATTACATATATATACAGTATAGGTATCCAGTGTCTCAAACCTGAATCTAGGTGAAGTACACATGTACAAATCTCTCGAACTAAATCTATATGTATGATGTGTACATCAGTATCTGCATTATTTCGTATTTAGAAGGGACCTGATTTCCTATCATGAAGAAGGTACAGAGAAATATCATAGATCTCCACTTTCTCACAGATTTATCTGTCTTAACCTGAGCTACATATGGAAACATATTATTAGGGCCCCGCATCGAGAGATGTGGGTGCCCTATAGTAATAATGTTGTCCGTCCGTCCGTCCGTCCGTCCGTCCGTCTGTCTGTCCGTCTGTCCGTTTTTTTCTTTTGCGCCAAATTATTGACAAGAGTTGGAGGATTTCGGTGAAAATTGGTACATAGTGGTATTTAGGGAAGCCAAACACAATGGTACCACTTACAAAATCGTCTGTTGCCATGGTAACAAATGGAGGTTTCTGATTGGTTGAAATTTCGATATTGTTCGATTTCGGTGAAAATTGGTACATAGTGGTATTTAGGGAAGCCAAACACAATGTACCACTTACGAAACCGTCTGTTGCCATGGTAACAAATGGAGGTTTCTGATTGGTCAAAATTTAGTTATTGTTCGATTTTGGTGAGAGAATTGGTATATAGGGGTTTTGAGGGAACAATGGTTCACCTTTCCAAAACCTGTGTTGTCATGGGAATGAAACAGAGGCTTCTGATTGCGGCGAAAATTGGTACATACAGGTATTGAGGGAAGCCGATTTTCGATGATGTAACATTTTACATATTGACATAAAACCACAATACACACATACATATACAATACTATTACAGTCTTCCATTAGCATAATTTATGACTTATGCAAAGTTGGTCACAATCAAACAAGATATCAACTGACCAAAGTTCAAAGTCAATGGGTCATATGTTAAGGTCGGATTGACATTTTGTAAATGGTATTAAAGATTTTGTTATGACATTATGAAGGTAAGTTGGTGTCAAGCGACCAAATTTTGAAGTTGATTGGGTCTAAATATAAAAAGTTTTAAAACAAAAAAAGGTGAAAAAAGTACTGGTTTAATGGATTTCTTATACCTCAAATGACAAAAAAAGGACATTATTAAAATATTTTAAAAAATCCTTTTTTTCTCCCCTTTTCTTCACATTTGGTATGTTTTGTTTTTCAGAAAACCCTCTCAAGTTTACCTTATTAGAATAACTGCATTGAGTTTATATCAGTTTGTGTGCTCCTTGATATTAGATTTGAAACAAATTTGAAAAGTGTAATGCTTGTAGAATTCTTTTAGCTAGCTTTTCCATACAATAATAATAAGCAGTATTGTCAGTGGCCCTATTAATGCTAACATTAATGAAACAATAGCAAAGGTTAATCAAAAACATATATCTAATAGTTTCATGTCAGTATATTACAATCAGTGTTTTTCCTGGGTATTTTTACAGTGCACAGTGTATTCCTAAAAACGAAACTGGGAATTTTTCAATTGATTGTGAAAAGTTGTCATACAAATGTTATTTGGAATTTTCGAGTTGATTTTGGGAAAAAATCAGGCTAAAACGCATTGAGAATGGGGTCGTTTGGCGCACCCAGTTATATAGGCAGGAAAAACACTGACAATAATTATTACATTTACCCTGAAGGGTCAGACACATAGCGGGGCCCTTTCTGACGTGTCAGTGTTCTAGTTAATCCAGGTATACAGCTATAGTTGTACTGAAATCAGGAAAATCATAATTATAATTCAAACAGAATTTGCACGGAAACCATGGTAACCGCATACTGCAGTAACCAGGCAATCAAATAGAAGATTATATATTGACTCTTTATATCATTGTCCATATATCATCACTTTGGTTGGATGGTATCAACCTTTCATGTATTACAGCAGTTATGTCAGTCAGAATCAGCCTCTCTATCATTACAGATTGTGGATCGAAGTGTTCTTATAAAGACTACAAAGGCACGGTTAAGTTCTATTAGTTCTGAGCTGTTTAAAAAGTGATGTTCAGGATATGATTTTAATTACTGGTAACTAGTTGGGATAAACCAATTATTAGTAAGTTTGAGTATACAAATTTTGACAATTGAATATTTTCACACAGATTTTGATAGTCAAATCTCAAAGAACCTGTTTGTTATGATATACTTGCTTTTAGACTATAGAAGGATGTAAAAAGGTATGTGATTTGATGGTGAATTTTTGCGAAAGCTCACAGACTGTACCCAGTGTTCCAGTAAAAATCTTTGTCTGAGGTGTATGGATTTATAACAGTCTGATAACAGCTGACCTCACACAGGATTTCATTGTGTAAAGATTCTTCTTGTATATAATTAAAGAGTTCAGCTTGTGTTCTGGGATTACTTTCTTGAGATCTGCTGATAAAAAACTGCTATTTCAAGAGGTAAGTCCTTTGCTTCTTCAAGAACTTTCAATTTCTATACTAATGTTGTTCTGCAGTTTTTCTACTGGTTACTAAAACTATACATGTACTCCATAGTTTTAAGAATCATAAATCATGATTTTGAACACCTGAGACAAACCAAGGATAATTTGTATTCTGTTGCTGTCAATATGTTATTCAGTATAATTTAGTTTATACATTAGTATTCTCTTTTAAAATTTCAAGGTGTGTTTTTTTTTTGGGGGGGGGGGGGGGGGGGGGTATTGCAGTTCATCATAATTGATAATAGATTAGCATAATATATACATTAGTATTTCTGCAGATTAGCAATAGATCATAGATAAGAATATTGATGGACTTAAATCATCAGGCATTGGCCTGGTCATCTCATTCTAGCAGCTGAACTGGTCCAATTTCTCATTGACTTACACATTAGCATTTCATATTAGTTTAGCTTTGGAAAAATATGAAAGAGTGTTACAAATAGTAAATGTTTTGTCAATGAAACTAAAAGATGAGAAATGAATGGAATAAACTGTTCCTGTTTCAGATATATTATGATAGAAGGAAGTTCACTGTAACTTGACTGACCTTACATTCCTCAGAATGGCTAAGACACTCAAACTTTTATTAGGATCAGGATGTTTGAAAGGTTGATCATATGATGAGCTTTGGTTAGAAGACAAGGAGATGACTGATAGATGTTTTGTAGATAAGATCAATTCTGAAAAATTGTTCCAGATAGAGATTGATTCAAGTGGGTTGTTTAGGCCGAATGTATATAATATACTGGCAACAAGCTCAAGGAAGCAGCTTGCTGGCAGAGATGCTTCCTTGAGCATGCATAGAAGTTTGTAAGAATTGAAAAAAAACAAGCTTGACTATTCATTTAGCTGGCTAATTAATGTTTTTATCTATTACCCTATAACTACAAACTATTTTAATTTTAGAGCAGATCTACATTCCATTTGAACATAATTGATATTTCCACTTTCCAAAGGAGTTAAATACTGTATTGGACTTTGTTAAAGTTCCTAAGGAAACTTATTCTTACATTAAAGTTTTTAGCAGAATATCAACGAAACTGTTGACAATATCATAATGATGTGAGTGTATTCCAGGATTTAGGCTCCACTTGTGCTTCAAACAGGGCTTCCACACCATATCTAATTAATCAGAAAGTTAAGCCTTAAACTAATGTTAATTTCTTTACAAGTAATACAGTGCATCTCCAATTGTAATTGATGTCGACGAATTGATGCAGAATGCTGCTGGCTGACTTAATTTTCTCCCTCTATATTCTAGAGATATGTTTTTGACTTTTCTGTTCGCAAAGAGATAAAATCTCATTGATCATGCTCTTATATCTAATGCTCACACAGTCTAATTTGGTTCCTTACTGATTATGTTGCAGATATCTGAAATGGTACAGACAAACATTTGGTTGTATCCTCTTCAGACGAATTAGTGTTTTATATCTTGACATTTGGGAGTCTTGAACAATATGAGTTTTGTTCATAACATACAAGTTATTACACTTGTATGTTTACTTTAAAGGAATTTAAGTTCTTTAAAAGTATGTCTGTTTTAACTGATTAATAAGTCACAGTGTTAAATTGATAAGACAGAATACAGGTTGTAAGAATACAAAAGTGTACAAATGAAGGGTTTTCAATAGTTGCTATGCTGTTGTAAACTTGTTGCCTTGAATATTTTGTTTTGCCTGAATGAAGAGAGACATAATATGCTGTTATACTTGTTAAAAAAATATTGTATTGTTTTGATTTTATTAATCCCCTTACCAGTTAAACCGGTGAGTGAGGGTGGGAGGTGGACTATGGGTTAATTTCTCTCCATCCGTCTTGGATGTATATAATGTACATAATGCCAATGATTATAATGTCAGCACTCTAGCTGCTTTATCCCTTCATGGATTTTGATCAAAGTTCACACAATGTCATGAAGGACAAAAATATCTTGGGACACAAGTTTGAGTAGTAACTTTCGCTTGTTTGCATTTACTCTTTTTTTTTTTGGGGGGGGGGGGGGGGGGGGGGGGGAATTCAATCACTGTAATAAATGGAAGGTTCAGATAATCATCAAAATTATTTATGTTACAAATCCAAATTTGTGTTCTTGTCTTAACATTTCATATAGACTTAATGTCAGTATATGAACAAAATAACCTTGGAGTTATTACTCCATTTTAAGTAGAAATGACTTCCCGTACTTCTATGAGCGTCTGGCCATCATGTACAACATTTATAGGTTCCAAACATATGTTTTCCATTATGGTCAATACACACAGTACGGTATTGTCTCGGGCTTCTTTGATGCATGTGAAACATTTTTTTGCTAAAAATTGTGGCATGTTATTTGACATGAGAGAAATTTTATCATGTGTTTTTGTGCATATGTATGATGTTGTCGGTCAGCGAACATGACATTTATATGTTTCAGTCGACAGGCGTTACCGCCATACCAGATTAATGATATAACAGAAGGTGGTTTCAGAAACATTAGGGTTTCTTTTAGTGAAATATAGAACAAAGAATGAATCAATATTTAAACACTGCCCCTAATCTTGTCATTAAATTTTACCGTTGTATTTCTAATAAACATCATAAAAAGAGTAATGGATTTTCTTTGTGTGTATGTTAAGGTCTGCATTCTTAAAATCTGGATTTTCTAATGATATTATGAAAAAAAAAAATACAATTTTAAAAATATTTCATTATTTTATTCCAGCTGTAACTAACCTGTCGCCATGGCGCTGCACCAGGTGACCCTTTCAATCTTTGAGAACAATGTCGGTGTCAGCGATGCAGTCCTGCTAGATCCACTGACAGAAGAGGCATTCATTGAAAATATCCAGCAACGCTTTGGACATGACCAGATATATGTAAGTTTAAAAGCTTTACAAATCTATTACTGACAAAAATGCATGCAAGACCAATTATATAGGTATGACAAGAGGCAAGTGAGCCTAATACAGTGTATATATTTATATACTATCGGCTACAGAGTTTGTTATCTGTCTGGTAGCAAATTCAAAAAAAAAAAGAAGATTTCTACTTGATAAAAAAGAACCTAAGGTTCATGATGTTGGGCCAATTATCATGCTGGGACAGCTGCCATAGAATGAATTTAGCCCATAATCAGGATCACAGGAGTCAAAAGTGCAGAATATTAGAATTATTCCTTCTGAATAACAACAAGTCCGGGGTCTGCAGCATGCTAGGAATAAAGGCTAGTGTCACCTGTTCATGCAAAAGAATGACCTTGACCTTCACTAGGGTAGAGGGGTTAAATGATGTGTTTAAGGTAACATGGTAGGATGATTGATGGCGAAGCAGTTTTAGTAAATGATTAATGAGTTTAATGGAGAAGCAATGCCTAAGAATAGACAGTGTGACTGATTTATTGTTATATCATTACATGCCCATACACTTGTAGGTTGTTCCTATACAGCCTCTGAAAAAAGGTTTTTTTTTATCACAAATATTGTAATGGGGAATTTTCTACTGCAGGGAATGAAATTGAATTAAGATTTAGATACCAGATCAAGGTTGTTATTTGGATAACCTTGAATTAGACATAAGGATTCATTGGAAAGCGGGAAAGGGTGTCTGTGAGTTTCACTAACAATCATCCTGTTGGAATATTGGTTCATGTTTATAATTATGGTTCTTGAATATGCCTCAAATAACACAACATTAGGCACACTGCTTCACAATCAACAATATATATCCAACCATTTATTTCTATGATTATTTTGTATTAACCAATTTTCTGCAAGTAATGACTGAATTCATTGCTATATTTATTTAGGTCAATTTTGTGAAAGTACTTAAGTTAGGGTTACATGTTTACAAAAAATAATTAAAAGTTGGATTCAAAATTTCAATTAGAATTTTTAGTGCCATTATTGTATGTATACACTTCCTTATGAGATTATCATTCATATAACATCTAACCATGTTTTCCCTGCACTTGCAGAGTTTTAAAGCAGTTGTCATTAAGACGAATCTCGCCTCTATTGGATTTGATGAAAAAACTTATAGAAAATGTACCCTACACTCAGGCCCTACTGAGTCACTAGTTGATCTCCCTTCACTCAGACCCTACTGAGTCACTAGTTGATCTCCCTACACTCAGGCCCAACCGAGTCACTAGTTGATCTCCCTACACTAAGGCCCTACTGAGTCACTAGTTGATCTCTCTACACTCAGGCCCTACTGAGTCACTAGTTGATCTCCCTACTCAGGCCCTACTGAGTCACTAGTTGATCTCCCTACACTCAGGCCCTACTGAGTCACTAGTTGATCTCCCTACACTCAGGCCCTTACTGAGTCACTAGTTGATCTCCCTACACTCAGGCCCTACTGAGTCACTAGTTGATCTCCCTACACTCAGGTCCTACTGAGTCACTAGTTGATCTCCCTACACTCAGGCCCTACTGAGTCACTAGTTGATCTCCCTACACTCAGGCCCTACTGAGTCACTTGTTGATCTCCCTACACTCAGGTCCTACTGAGTCACTAGTTGATCTCCCTACACTAAGGCCCTACTGAGTCACTAGTTGATCTCCCTACACTCAGGCCTTACTGAGTCACTAGTTGATCTCCCTACACTCAGGCCCTACTGAGTCACTAGTTGATCTCCCTACACTCAGGCCCTACTGAGTCACTAGTTGATCTCCCTACACTCAGGCCCCACTGAGTCACTAGTTGATCTCCCTACACTCAGGCCCTACTGAGTCACTAGTTGATCTCCCTACACTAAGGCCCTACTGAGTCACTAGTTGATCTCCCTACACTGAGGCCTTACTGAGTCACTAGTTGATCTCCCTACACTCAGGCTCTACTGAGTCACTAGTTTATCTCCATACACTCATGCCCTACTGAGTCACTAGTTGATCTATCTAGACTCAAGCCCTACTGAGTCACTAGTTGATCTCCTTAACTCAGGCCCTACTGAGTCACTAGTTGATCTCTCTACACTCAGGCCCAACTGAGTCACTAGTTGATCTCTCTACACTCAGGCCCTACTGAGTCACTAGTTGATCTCCCTACACTCAGGCCCTACTGAGTCACTAGTTGATCTCCCTACACTCAGGCCCCACTGAGTCACTAGTTGATCCCCCTACACTCAGGCCCTACTGAGTCACTAGTTGATCTCCCTACACTCAGGTCCTACTTAGTCACTAGTTGATCTCCCTACACTCAGGCCCTACTGAGTCACTAGTTGATCTCCCTACCCTCAGGCCCTACTGAGTCACTAGTTGATCTCCCTACACTCAGGCCCCACTGAGTCACTAGTTGATCCCCCTACACTCAGGCCCTACTGAGTCACTAGTTGATCTCCCTACACTCAGGCCCTACTGAGTCACTAGTTGATCTCCCTACACTCAGGCCCTACTGAGTCACTAGTTGATCTCCCTACACTCAGGCCCTACTGAGTCACTAGTTGATCTCCCTACACTCAGGCCCTACTGAGTCACTTGTTGATCTCCCTACACTCAGGCCCTACTGAGTCACTAGTTGATTTTCCTGCACTCAGGCCCTACTGAGTCACTAGTTGATCTCCCTACACTCAGGTCCTCCTAAGTTACTAGCTGATTTCTCTACACTTATGCACTACTAAATCAATTTGGTATAACATCAAAGATCATTTTGATCTTAAACTAGGGGAGATAATCTACTATTTAAGTATTATAATTTAGTATGGCAATTTTTTACAAATACATTCTTTCTGGGTAACAGTTTTTTTATATGAATTTTATATATATATATATATAAAGTATCATGTTTGTCTAAGATTATTGTCCTAATGACTTTTACAAAGTCAGTATTACAGGAAACATTTGTTGCATATAAAGTAAACTTTCATTGCTTTTGTGGTTACTTATGGATCCACGAGTATAAGAATACATTGCATATTATTGTATGTATTATTTTTATGTACCACAAACATTTGTATGCACGAAATAATTTGGAATCTCCAAACCTAGAAAGAAAGTACACACAAGCATTTTGTTATACAGTAAGTGTATAGTGTGGTGAAGCTATGAGAATGTGTACCTGCATGTTGTTGGAGACTACCTGTCCCAAAAGAAAAACATTTTACTGAAGTAGTATATGTACTTTATAAACACAAAGTTTGTTTTGTTTCAAATGTGAATAATGTATCTTCTTTTCTTCTTTCTGCAGACATACATTGGTAATGTGGTGGTTTCTGTCAACCCGTACAGGAAGTTGGCCCTCTATACTGACAGTGTGATTGAAGAGTACAGATGTCGCAACATTTATGAACTTCCACCGCACATGTAAGAATCCTTCATCCAGTGAAACTCATTTCCATGCAGCAAATGTGTAAATCAATTTGGTGTATTTGTATCCTGGGCTCATGTTTAGACCAGAACATCAGTTTTCAATTTGTTTAGAGTACTTTTAAACAAAATCTTCTTTTTCACCAGGGGAAAAACATGTACACTATAACCAAAAAAAACATGTACACTATATACATGTAGTGATTTCCAAAGCATTGTCAGGATTAAACAAAACTAGATAAATCTATACTTGTATATCAATTAAAATTGAATTGATACCATCATATCAGTCCAGTGTATATTATATATGATCAGTTGAGATGGACCATATTCTTTGAGGGCAGCAGTGGCTGAGTGGTTAAGGTTTCCGGACACTTTATCACTGAGCCCTCCACCTCTGGGTTGCAAGATCGAAACGCACGTAGGGCAGATGCCTAATGCCGACCATTGCATTTGGTCAGTGGTTTTTCTTCAGGTACTCCAGCTTTCCTCCAATCAACCAAACGTTAGTATGGCTAGGGAACTATTGATTTAAATGTCAAAATAATTAAAGTCCTATATAGCATATTGTGGACTAAATTGATCTGTCCAAGATAGGCTAGATCTGTCAAAATAACTTGGGTGCCCATGCAACATTGCTATGAACTAAATCCATCCACTGTAGAATATATTAGTCCATTTTGATCAAAGTCATGTGGTATATAGGTTTGGACTAGATCTGTCCAATAGGAGACCTCAGTTCAAAGTCATGTGGTATAGGTTTGGACTAGATCTGTCCAATAGGAGACCTCTGTTCTAGGATATGACATATACCTAGGCCTGTAGCCATCAACTTAACTTTAGGATTACATTCTGAAACAGTCTAGTTTAGTCCAGATTGTCAAGTGGCACTGCCTTTTACTGTTACATCAGATTACTGTGAACAATAGTAGGGAACATCGTAAAGATTTAAGGAGTCTATTTTGTAGACTGCGGCTTGTCATCATTACATGAATTCATAAGAAACTGAAATGGACTCCGTCCTCAGAAATTTTCTTTCAAATGTATAAAAAATTATGTAAAATTAGACACAAGTTATCAAAAGATGCAGCATGCATTCATTTAGAAACACAGATAGTGATGATTGAGAGCCCTGTCCAACACCAGTGCAGCTGTTTATCTTTGTGACCCTGTTCATGTTATTTACATATCTCATTTCACCTCTCCAGGAAACAAAACGTCATTCCCACACAGCATGTTATATAAAGTTATATAGCTAAAAAAATATTGTGACATTCCTGATTATTATGTGTGCAATTAAACAAAAAGCAGAGATGACCTTCAGTTGGAATTACGTTGATATCTAATACTGAACATCTGTTCAACAAACATGAGAATTTGGCTTTCCTTAACATCATCTCACCTATCTTATAAAGCAATTATGTGCAATTCTGAAATCTAGCCCAAACCAGTCAGGATTCCGGGGAGTTTGGTGTATAGCTGGGTTATTTGGTAATTCATTTAAAGTCATTGCTGTCAAAATGGGTGGAGAGTTCCGATGGTTAGGAACGTCTAGATAACAGCTGTTTATGGGTGTTTTGATGCTATGTACATTTCTTGTTTAAAGTTTGAAAGGATGTAGAAGAAAGTTATCAGAGTTTCCATGGTGATATCAACACCATATAATATAATAATACATTAAAGATACAGGTTGTCTAATTTATCGAAATCAGATTGGAAAGTATTTTTGTAATATTTTTTACAGAAACATGTTCATTGTTTGTTTTTGTTTTTTTTTATTAAATTTTTTATTTTTTTTTTTTTGAGGGGGGGGGGGGGGGGGGGGGGGATAAGTTTCATCAGACAGTAACATGGTTTGTTAAAGTAAAGTTGTAGGCCAATGTCTATTTAAAGATAATGACAAACAATAGTTGAACAGATGTGCATCCTACATCCTACATAATCAACTAGATGTGATATAGAGTAGTGTTGGGGAGGAAAGTATTATGATTGGTGATATTATCTCCGGTCTTTGATCTGTGTAACTCCTCATTGTGGAGTTAATGGTGATGGCTTGGGTGGTAGGGACTGTTGGATAGAGGTATCTGGAGCCTTTTGTAGTGGTTTCAATCTCCCTCAAGTACCTAGTGGTTGATATTTATTAGTCACTAAACATGGCCTATCTGGTTTACTGCTAACTCAGAGGAAAGAGACACGTTTGTTTTATTTCTGAACTGATAATTCTAGTGCAGATGGACAATGTTTATTTGTACTCTCCAAAATTCTCCTCTTGTTTTCTCTGCAATTTATCTCAACAAGCCAGCTAGGATGTAGTAATATCTGCAGTTTCAGAATCATTGGAGTAACCTTTGTGAACATTTTGTTATCAGTTACTATGGCTACAGGGTGACTCATCTTTCTGATCTGACTCTTCTGCATCATTGGTAATTTGTTTATGTCATGGATATAATGGAGCATAAAATTATAATCTCTTTTCTCATCAAAGACTTTTTTTTCATTTTTTTTTTGGGGGAGCATTTACTGTACAATCTAGATGAGAAATGGTAAAATCTTTGCACCAATGCCCTTTTACTACATAAACACTGTAAAGACACGACTGCTGTATAATTCATCATTTTAATCAACATCATTCAAATAACATTAATTAAATTATAAAAAATCAATATAAATTAATGGAGATGAATAGGAAATTTTAGAATACAAAAATGTACTTTTGTTGTTGACCAGTACAGAACTTCCTTCCACTTATCCTCTCCCCACCATATCTCCTCGGAACTTCATCAGGTGGTAGGTTTG
The DNA here is from genome assembly GCF_902652985.1 of Pecten maximus. Lineage (NCBI taxonomy): Eukaryota > Metazoa > Mollusca > Bivalvia > Pectinida > Pectinidae > Pecten > Pecten maximus. The sequence goes on along the minus strand of NC_047016.1, from coordinate 25,890,464 downwards.
TGGTTGTTGGTGTAGAGTTAGTTAATTTGTCTGTCACCTCTAATTTGTCTCCAGAGGAAATGTAGTGGTCTGCTGCTCCTGATAAGGCTCTCTTCATATATCACCACACACAAGGCCAAGGCAAATTCTTGATTGGTTTATATATCACCACAAACGAGGCCAAGGCAGAGTTTTGTTTGGTATATATACCTACACACAAGGCCAAGGCAAAGTCCTGTTTGGTTTATATATACCACACACGAGGCCAAGGCAGAGTTTAGTTTGGTTTATATACCATCACCCACAAGACCAAGGCACAGTCTTGTTTGGTTTATGTATACCACACGAGGCCAAGGCAGAATTTTGTTTGGTATATATACCACACACGAGGCCAAGACAGAGTTTAGTTTGGTTTATATACCACACATGAGGCCAAGGAAGAGTCTTGTTTGGTTTATATATACCACACACGAGGCCAAGGCAGAGTCTTGTTTGGTTTATATATACCACACACGAGGCCAAGGCAGAGTTTAGTTTGGTTTATATATATCACACACGAGACCAAGGCAGAGTGTTGTTTGGTTTATGTATACCACACGAGGCCTAGGCAGAATTTTGTTTGGTATATATACCAGGCAGAGTTTAGTTTGGTTTATATACCACACACGAGGCCAAGGCAGGGTCTTGTTTGGTTTATATATACCACACACAAGGCCAAGGCAGAGTTTATTTTGGTTTATATATATCACACACGAGACCAAGGCACAGTCTTGTTTGGTTTGTGTATACCACACGAGGCCAAGGCAGAATTTTGTTTGGTATATATACCACACACGAGGCCAAGGCAGAGTTTAGTTTGGTTTATATACCACACACGAGGCCAAGGCAGAGTCTTGTTTGGTTTATATATACCACACACAAGGCCAAGGCAGAGTTTAGTTTGGTTTATATATATCACACACGAGGCCAAGGCAGAGTATTGTTTGGTTTATGTATACCACATGAGGCCTAGGCAGAATTTTGTTTGGTTTATGTATACCACACGAGGCCTAGACAGAATTTTGTTTGGTATATATACCAGGCAGAGTTTAGTTTGGTTTATATACCACACACGAGGCCAAGGCAGAGTTTATTTTGGTTTGTAATATATATCACACACGAGACCAAGGCAGAGTATTGTTTGGTTTATGTATACCACACGAGGCCAAGGCAGAATTTTGTTTGGTATATACCATACACAAGGCCAAGGCAGATTTTCGTTTGATTTATTTACCACACACGAGGCCAAGGCAGATTTTTGTTTGGTTTATATGCCACACACATTAGGCCAAGGCAAATTTTAAACTCTTTTGTATAAGGGAAGTTTTCTTTGATTTGTATACCACACATGAGGCCAAGATCGAGTTTTGTTCAGTTTATATACCACACATGAGGCCAAGGCAAGGTTTTGTTTTGTTTATATACCACACTTGAGGCCAGGGTACTGTGTTTTGCTATGTTTTCTATGGTTATGTTGTAAAATTGTCTGATTTAAAGAGGTGATTGCGGTGGTGGTCATAGCCAATATTTAGAAGAAAAAAAACAACAGATCAGTCATATCCAATATTATATTAGGGGTCATGATGAGTAAATTTGTTATATTTGTTTACATTTAATTACATTCAAAGTATATGCTATCAAGATGGGTTAATTTGATAATTACAATACTGTAGTTTGGCACAATTTTATAACTTTCTTAGCCTTGTTGCATTTGTTTACATGACTCTTGCAACAAGGGCACAGTCAAGGACGGAAAGTGGGCCTTACACAACAAGTGTAGTATTGTTTCTACTGTAATGGGGTTTTGTTCTCAGGCTTTGTGAAAGGAAGGAAAACAGAATATGTAGATGATTGAAGTATGATAACTTTTGACAGACTTAAATACTGTTGTCTGTGAATAAAGAAATGCAAATGATCAGTGTTCAGATAACACAGAACATTAATTTTGTTGAAAACATATGTCACTACCTGATAAAAAACTGTTGTCCATGAATAAAGAAATGTAAATAATCAGTGTTCAGATAACTTAGAACATTTAATTTGTTTAAAGATACCTTTAATATATTTGTAGGAATTTATTTACAAATTAACAATTAATGATATGTTTTACACCGGAAACAACGATACACAAGAAAACTAGATATAAGCAAAACTGTCCTAACTCCAAAACCAATGAATCTTAAGTATGCAAATATTATAAAATACAATTTATTCATAGATCTGTGTAAATCTAGGTCAAATCCTAGTAATGCAACATCAAAATTTGAACCACCTGGGTATAGTAACCAATGGCAACAGACATGTAAACAAGTATCAAATGCATCTAAATGCACTCCCTCAAGGAAAAATTTATATTGGAATGGAATAACTATAATGATATGACTATATGTCCCCTAGTCCTCTTCATCATGCATCATTCAAAACCTGTGGTGGAAGTTTTTTCTGTCAGCAGTCACTGCTTACTATAATGCATTATGGTGATAATATATATAGGAACAAGCCCTTAGATATCAATATCAGCTGTGACATGTTTATACATGGTAGGTTGGAAAGCAGGGATGCTACTATCAAGAAATAGAAAATGCATTTCATTTAGTTATAGCTAACAAAAAAAATCTACTTATTTACAGAATCCCTGGTGTTGATGCTCTATCTATTATCTATATCGTCTATGGAGCTCTATTAGAATACCCTGCTATCCACCTAGGATTCGTCACTGAGACTTCTACCAACCAGCACCTTCAGGGACTCCTCTAGACTGGCCACCAGACCCTAAGTTTTGTTGTTAGGAATTGCCAAGCTAAATTCTAATACTAGATTATCTGCCCCTAGTTTGAAACTTAGAATCAGACATATCCTAGGGATCAAAATCATAAAGGTCAATTTTATTTATAATTTTAATATTCTAGAGACAGAGGGCCAGTCTAGCACTCCTCTACCTTAAGGTGTTATTCTTAGTCAGTTAAGTTTTCCTTGCTGTTTATCTTGTGTATGTAGTAATGATAAGGTAAAGGGCTGATATGGAAGAGGCCTTTACATTTGAATAGAAATTTAAAATAAAAAAAACAAATCAGTATATCATATCACTTGTATCAGGATAAAGGACTGCCTGTTTTTCTTACTTCATTGTGACTGACATTGTGGTATGCAGCAAAATGCAGAGTTGTTTATAGCTATCAGTTACCTGCGCGTGCGTTCCTTGGTTAACTTTTACTTACTGGTGATTTTGTATGAAAACGTGTTGTGTCAGAGATGTTAAATTATACAAGAACTGTACCGTATATACCAGGTAGGATACTATGTTAGGTCATTGCTATATGAGGTCAGTAATATATTTCTACAGAAAAAAAAAGAGATTAATGAACTGTCAGGGCCACAAAACCTGCTGTGTGATAAAATGTAGGAATGAAAGGTGATCTAGGTAAAACCTCATGTGATTGGTGAAGTCATCTCCGTGTGTTTGTAAACATAAACTACCACCGTAGAGAGTGGGACGTCTTCTTACTGTTCAAAGGTCAGCACTAAAATATCTCCAGGATTACCACGGAACATTTCCAGATTATATCATGTTTGATATAACCTATAACAGATCCGTACTATAATGGTATATCTAGACATTGTTCGAGTGTGTGGTCCCCCACGGTATCATTCTTTATTACATCATGTAACTGATCTAAATTGTAATGTGATATTGGACAAGTCAAATTATTGAGATTAATTATCCAAAGTTAACATAGCGAAGATAAAGACAACATAACAATATTAAACCTGATCTGAAGGACTGGTGAGCTTCTGTAGGCTTTCTATTTGCCTTCAGCCTAGGTGAATATTCTTCAGACCAGGTTCATAAATAAGGGATGGACCTCACCTGAAGTCCATAATTGTACTGTATTAACATGTACATTAGTTATGATTACTAAATGTCAATTCATTATAATAAGAGACCTAAAAGTTAATTAAGAGACTTTCAAAGTTGGGAATAAAAGTGCACATGATATTGTGAATTGTGTATTATAAGGAACTGAATATTTTAATGTGTATGATGAAGTTGTATTGTAAATAGTATTGAGTTATGTTGATTTAACATGATTAGTACATCAGTAATGTGACATGTTTCATTGATTTGTTATTCCAAAATTAACCATAGCTACAGTAAATTGATGTCAACATTATATGAGTCTAGTTTTAAAGTGGTATGTAGACAGGGACTGGTGCAAGTCTAGATTGACTCATTTTTTAGGTCAAAAAGTTGGAATCAGCAAAATTTTAGATAGATTTTCTTACATCAAATATTTTTGGAATTTGGAGTATAACCTGCATGTCCTGAGTGAGTGTATTGTAGGATAAAGCTGGTCTGAGGGATTAGGTGGTCTGACTTTGGCTCGGTTTGGTATTTGTTTAGTTGGGTCAGGCCACTTTCCCTTCTGATTGATGTGGATCTGATGACACTATATGTCCCTTTATCATCCCAGTGTTTGGGATAATACATGTACAGCTATCACTACTATCAGACTGGCTCAAACAAATGTTAGGCGCTTAATATTAGTATAGAAGATAAAAGCCTGCCTAAAGTAGTTCTTCAATACCTAATGTAGTAAAAAATATCATGTCTTGTTTGAAAAGTTACTCTCCTTTTGGAAACCTTTCTTTTTCTTAAAAATCTTGATGATTTCAAGTTGTAGATAGTGTAGCATTAATTTATGCCTGAAATGAATCCATTTGAATTTTTCCAATTTCTATTGAGACTATATAAATCAAATTGTTGAGTGATACATTTTGTTTATAACTAGGGACTTTCAAATGAAGTTGGGAAGATTCTTTGACTAATTATCCTACTGATCCTATCTGGAAACCATGCAGTTAGTAAGCTCACCAGATTATTATAACTCTCCGTACAAACCAGTCAGTAAGCTCACAAGACTTGTATAACTTTCTGTGTGTAAACCAGTAAGTACATTTGTAAGCACACCAGACTTGTATAACTTTCTGTGTGTAAATTTTTAAACCAGTCAGTATAAGCTCACAAAACTTGTATAACTTTCTGTGTACAAACCAGTCAGTAAGCACACCAGACTTGTATAACTTTCTTTGTGTAAACCAGTAAGTAAGCACACCAGACTTGTATAACTGTCTGTGTGTAAACCAGTCAGTAAGCACACCAGACTTGTATAACTGTCTGTACAAACCAGTTAGTAAGCACACCAGACTTGTATAACTGTCTGTACAAACCAGTTAGTAAACACACCAGATTGTATAACTGTCTGTGTGTAAACCAGTTAGTAAGCACACCAGACTTGTATCAAGCACACCAGACTTGTATCAAGCACACCAGACTTGTATCAAGCACACCAGACTTGTATAACTATCTCTGTTCCAGGTATATGAAAGTCTTGACATAGAGATGTAATTGTTTCTGTGTAAATATTGGGTCCAGGGCTTATCCATCTCCTTCCTTCCGTTTGATTTAGGGTGGGTGAGCCCTATGTCCAGGTATCTCCTGCTGTCTAAAAGGGATGTTCTACAACAGTCGGATGTCCTGTCTGCTGAAGTCTCTTGAGCTGTGTAAACAATAATACAAATAGCATTTACGAAAAGAATGTTTTAAAAATATTTTGTTAAAACTTAAAGGTTGAATTGACAGTAAATGTCTTTAAACAATAACTTAATTCTTAGCCCATTGTATCTTGAATTTTCACTCTTAATATCACTGGAGCATTCTGGAGTACCATGGATATGCACTTATTTATTTTCTTTTTTTTATGAGAGTTATTTCCCTTCAAAATTAAATCATATCGAAACCTTGCTTATCTACAACTCCTTTATTTTTTTATCAAAATTTTTGTTTTAACTCTATCGGGAACATAATCATCACATTCCAGATTTGTGCACCTGTGTGAAACATATTTTGATCTTTTTTGTTAAAGAAGTTATTATAGTTAATTCTTATCCTGCCAATTTAACAGTTTTCATCTGATTTTATATTAACTTGGTATAGTCAATACCGCCTGTCATGTTGATCTGACAATTTCTGTCTTTTTAATTTTTGATGCTGATCTGACGAGTTAAAGAGAATTATTAGACAAGTCTTGTCCATGTAATTCCTCCAACAGTAATGCTGTTCTTATTTAAAAGAAATTTTTATTTGAAGAGAATTTTTCATCAGTGATAGGTTTCCAGGTACACCAGTATGTATAACAGAATGGCCTAGATTTAGGTATCTTAGTGATAAAACATGAACATCTCTGAAAGGGTGACCAAGGTGGGAAAAGTCAGTGTTTGCCCTTATTATCTTACAAAAGATGTTGGTATAAGTTTATATTGGACAGTATATGTACTATGGTAAACAAATTACATTTTTTTTTCAAACATCTGGTATAGTCCATTTGTGAATTCCTGTGTTACTGGGTAGTCCTGGATTTACTCTAACGGTGTATATCTTTGAGATACTTCATGGACCCTTTGTACTAAGATACACTAGAGAAATTAATTTGCTGTGACCTGATATATTTGTCAGGTTTTAGTATTCTTCTCAAACAGTATTAGAGTTATCTACAGAGTTTAATAGGACTGACAATGTATACACTTCTTGATCAGGGGGACTTGGAGTAGACATATGAAAGGTAGCTGATTAAAATTAGACAAGTGGTGGATATGGAAAGGATGTTAATTTTTATAAAGAGGTGGTAGTTATAGAGAGGTGGTAGTAATAGACAGGTGGTAGTTATAGACGGGTGGTAGTTTTAGACAGGTGGTAGTTATAGACAGGTGGTAGTTATAGACAGGTGGTAGTTATAGATGGATGGTAGTTATAGACAGGTGGTAGTTATAGACGGTTGGTAGTTATAGACAGGTGGTAGTTATAGACAGATTGTAGTTATAGACAGATGGTAGTTATAGACAGGTGGTAGTTATAGACTGGTGGTAGTTATAGACAGGTGGTAGTTATAGACAGGTGGTAGTTATAGACAGGTGGTAGTTATAGACGGTTGGTAGTTATAGACAGGTGGTAGTTATAGACAGGTGATAGATATAGACAGGTGATAGATATAGACAGGTGATAAATATAGACTGGTGGTAGTTATAGACAGGTGGTAGTTATAGACAGGTGGTAGTTATAGATAGGTGGTAGATATAGACAGGTGGTAGTTATAGACAGATTGTAGTTATAGACAGGTGGTAGTTATAGACAGGTGGTAGTTATAGACAGTTGATAGTTATAGACAGGTGGTAGTTATAGACAGGTGGTAGTTATAGACAGGTGGTAGTTAAAGACATGTGGTAGTTATAGACAGATGATGGTTATAGACAGGTGGTAGTTATAGGCAGGTGATAGATATAGACAGGTGGTAGTTATAGGCAGGTGATAGATATAGACAGGTGGTAGTTATAGACAGGTTGTAGTTATAGACGGATTGTAGTTATAGACGGGTGGTAGTTAAAGACATATGGTAGTTATAGACAGGTGGTAGTTATAGACAGGTGATAATTATAGACTGGTTAAAGTTATAGACAGGTGGTAGTTATAGACAGGTAAAAGTAAAAGGCAAGTTGTAGTTACAGTCGGAAATTAAGGACATGTGGTAGAATTATAGGAAGAAACTATTTCTTCACAACAGGTGGTTTATAAGAATAGCTAGGTGGTTAATTGGCTGCGCAGAATGTGTGCAGATTGAAGTTTCATATAAGGCTATCTATGTTATTTAAAAATAAGTACAGTTAACAAACGTGCTGATATTTAAGTTGCCCACTTCATTTGATACTATCGGACAGATTTATGATTGTGTGAAGTGATGATCAGCTAGTACCAATATCATATTGCAGGCCCTTCAGAATTCCTTGACCTATTCTTAGGTACTATCATGTAGGTTAGGTACATAGTTTGTGTTGAGGGGAGCTATTTTGGTCATTTGTAGACATGCTTAGCACACAATATCAAATTGGGAGTGGTGATAATATAAAATTCTGTATTGTAAACTTCCTGAAACTTTGATGTGCTTACTACCTGGTCACATTTTACAAATATAAACTTTTCAACATAGTTGTGATTGAAAGAAACCCTTCGGAAAGATTTGATTTGTAGCTAGGCAAATTATAACTGTTTCAATTTTTAGCCTGCCATCAGATGGTGGGCTATTCAAATTGCCCTGTGTCTATGGACCATGGTCCATCATCCATAAACAATCCTTGATTATTATCACTATTTTTTGAAAAGTACTAGAGGAATATTCCTCAAACTTCATGTGGAGGTTTCTCTTGGTACCTAATTGTGCAGATGCAATTGAGATTTTTGATTAGAAAAAGTAAAGCCAACAGGTGGCCATCTTGGATTATGAGAATTGATGTTTGTTTGAAAAGAACTGGATGGATGTTTCTCAAACTTCTTCACACAACACAACTTGTTCTTGCTATCAGATTTTTAAGAAAGAAGAAAGAATGGACAAGTACAGATTGATAAATCTGACATGGAATCATTAAAGATCATTCAATGGTGGGCACCAATTAAAGATCCCTCTGGGATCTCTTTGTTTTATATGCCAATCAAATTTTGGTACATGTCAGACTAAATGCAGATGGAGCTGTTCTTGCATGTAACCGTGTTAATCTAATAATTCTTTTTTTTTTTAAATTTTACATACCAGTGGTATAAAGACAAATTGCTATTACACATGGCTACAATTTTTAGAATTCCAATCAATAATAATACAAAAAAAACAGATTATTTTAAGTGAAATTAGATTGATCTGTGATCGAGGAATGGTAATCTAAAGATTAATTGATTCAGTGAATGTAGCTAAGTTATTAGAAATGCAATACGTGATTCTTATCGACTGTATAACAAAACCAGGTGCCCTGATAGCTGTGATCAGAATGCATAAATGATGATCACTGTGAATTGATATGGTATGAGGTGTATGGAAAATTGGATTATGAATGTCAGCAGTTTGCTTTCTAATTTATCAGATACTGCGATCTAATACACACACCTATGTTTTATCAAGGTAAAAATAAATGAAAGCAGCAGAACTGTTTTGAATAAGGTTTGCTAGCACATAAATCAATCGCTTATGCAATTCCAACTGGTTCAACAGTGTTTTGAGGGGCTACCAAAAGGAAGAAATATATAACATTTAGCAGATTGCCATTACCTCTCCTTTCAAGTATTGTTTTATTTGATCAATGGAAAGTTGCCTCAAAAGGATATGATATATTCTACTTAAGAATAGAAATCAGAGAATTATTTTTCCTGGATTTTACAAAATGCAGTTTTAAATGAGTATGACCTGATCTAGTAAATTGATTATTAAAATTTTGATAATTTTTTAATTGTTACTATTTTTAGTATTTTGTTAGATATGCATGATGTGAAGATACTTGTTGAAGATAAAGTGAGGCAAGGAATGAATTGTGAAAGTTTTAAAAAATCCAAAAGGCCCTCCCTCTCCCTCTGATCCTATCTCTCCCCCTCCCCCTTCACACAAAAAAGGAATAAGGGAAGAAATTTATGGGAAATTCTTTCGTAGACCAGTAAAAATTGTTAATGGTGAGACTTTGTACAGTTATTGTCACTATAATAACAATAAAATAGGGCTGCAGACACCTTTATACTTTTATCTGAGGTCATGAGCTGTGAACAATGTGGCTGACTTTACTTTTTCTGTGGATATGTTATATTGATTTCTGTCTACTAATAATCCTGTTTAGTTGTCAGGGTTACACTAATTACAGATTTACCTGCCTCAGATCAAGTGACACCTTATTACAGTCCTTAATAAGCAAGTAGATGTGAATGCTGGGAACATATATTTTTGTGTGGACAAGGATCTTCTACAGACAACTCCTCCTGCAGCTTTCATTAACAGCTTTGTGAAACTATATGGGTGTAGTTATCCCTTACTGGAGTTGTGCACCTGGGCTTTTTTTTGGGGGGTTCCTCCTATTTTAATGGCAGTTTTGTCCTTTAGTTAAGATTGTAGGCTGAATCTTGTCTGGTCAACTCCTTCAGAAGAAGATATTCAAAACATCACTAATGTAATCAGCTCATGCTAATTGGCCTCTCAATTAACACAGGTGGTCTTTTAATGCAGGTTCAGTTCACAACAAATCACAACAATTTAGAAACAGTAAGGCAGGTGGTGTCCTGAGGATGCATTGTAATCTTCATATGGTTTAAGGTCATTAAGTAAAAGAAGTAAGTTGTGTGTTATTGAGTTATCACTGTAAAGCTCATTAGAATAGCTTATTAACACCCCCCCCCCCCCTCCCCCTCCCCCCCAGCAACATATTAAATGAGGATTGTATAGGTGGATGCATCTCAGGTCAGCATCAGGGACATCAAAATATTCTATGTGTATTACCACTCAAATATTTTCACCTGAAAATCTCCTTGAACAGCTTGAGGTTAATCAAAGTGGACACAACAGCTAACATTGTAGCTCAGGAATTCAGTGAACCCTTCAGTTATCTTGTATGTGGTCAACTTATAATTGGTGTCCATCTGCTCCGGCTGTTCATCCCAAGGGTCAGTGCCTCCCTGAGTCTTTGATGCTCATTGTGGCAGCAGTTTCAGGTCTCGTCAATTCGACATGAAATCCATCACCTTTACACAGGAATTCTGAAAAAGACCACAGAAAGCCCAGCTATTAATAGACACGATTTTTTTAATGAAGTGATCAAGGTTAAAGGAAGGTCACACTTGACCACTTTAAAATAAAAAAATGTTTGTGTTTAAAATTCTTTTCCCCATATTGATTCCAAATGCCAATCAAATTAATAGACATATCTACATGCTTAGGTCGTGTAGTATCATTAATGGGTAGGTTTATTTGTGATATTTGATATAAAACCCATTAAATGAAAAATTAATAAATAAAAAATACCTTATGGAGATGAGAGTTTTAAGATTCATATATCAAAGATGTAATATATCATAAGCCCCTCGACAATTAGTTAACTGTAAGTATTATGATATTAAAAAATATATAACATAAATATTATGTTAGGGACTTAGCTTTAGAGATGGACACATATTGCATGGACATTTATAAATTATCATTATCAATCAAGTTAAGCTTCAAACTTCAATTGATTCATTCATAAAATATGTAATGTATAGGTTTACATGTACTCAAAAAATGTCAGGTAGATTTTGTAAATAACAAATATTTTCTGTAGGTTCTTTAGATGTTGGCTGTAATGTAGTGACCATGTAAATATTTGAAATTCCAAAAATATCATAAAGTAGGTTAATATCTATCTATGCCTAGCATTATCAATTTTGTTTATTTTCTATTTTTGTATATGTATGACTCAACAGAGAAATATGTGAAAATGATACTATTTGTGTCATAGCTTACTAATATTGGAAACATTTAAACTCTAAATAACATTTTTGATATAGCCTAACTAAAAGACCTTGTATTTGATATTAAACATTGTAATAAGCTGCTGAATATGTTGATTTTCTGTATTTTCAATTACTTTAGAACATTTAAAATAGATAGCTTCCCTATACTTTCCTCTGGCCCCAAAGCCAGGCATGAGACATTTTGACAGAATGCCTGGTATGGTGGTCGGACCAGAGAAAATTTGGGATTGTAATTGAAGAATATGCTTTGGATAACCAAAGGAATCATTAACTTTGGCTGCCTTTGAATTGCATCAGTTTTTTGCTGTATGTGTCTAAAAAGGTTTATGCTGTACAAACAAGATGTAAGTGTATTTATATCTACAGGAAGTCTTCATTGATAGGCTCTCTAAGTATGACTCTTGAGTATATCTCAAGAAATGTCTGTTTTGTATAAAAAAATATTTTTTTATTGTTGCACAAATTAAAAAAATGGGTTAGATACAGATAGGAAGAAGCTACTGCAACAATTTAAAAGATAGGGTTATTACATTTCCTTGAAACTTTAATAATCTAATTTGATACTGAACATTCTTGGGACTAGAAAATTTAGACCATGAATGAAAAAGAAAAAAAAAGGGGGGGGGGGGTGGCCCACTTACAGAGGTGTTGGGTCTGATAAGGAACTAGAGGGTTCTACTACTCGTTAAGTATGAAGGGACTATCACTTATCTGGTTACAATGTACACACACATTGGTCAACAATAGTCATTGGGGTTATTGTTTCCTCTCTTTCAATGATATGTCAAAGAAAGTGAAAATCATATTTGACAGTCGATTCTGCTGTCCATACTCTTTAACAATACCAATGATTTGTGATGAGAACCGTATTAAACACCAAAACATTCTAAGATCATATGGTTATAATAGAAATGTAGATATAAATGTAACAAAGTTTTTGACCAATATTGTTTTTCCTCCACAGATATGCTATATCAGACGATGCCTATCGGTCGATGCGTGACCGGAACCTTGACCAATGCATCATCATATCAGGGGAGAGTGGGTCGGGTAAAACTGGTAAGTTGTGTTTAAATGATATTAAAACATCGATAGAAACAGGGCCCAGAGCTGTACTCATTAGTTGTCCCATTTCTGAATGACAGTTGAAGAACATCCAACCTGTAAAATTTAATTTGAAAGTGTACATGGAATATGTACTTCCATTTATAAGCACAGTCCAGTTTTGGAGCTAAACTTTTATGAACATCATCTGTATAAGTGAACCTATAATGTATACTGTTAATATAAACCTTTTGGGCATACTTAACATAGATTATAAAGCAAATGAAGTTATAAAGAATAAAAGTGCTTAAAATTACAAAATTCAGTCGGAATGTAAAATTGTGTGTTACAGAGGCCAGTAAGATGATCATGCACTACATTGCTAAGGTGTCAGGAAAAGGTCGTGACATTGACCAGGTCAAGGAACAGCTGCTGCAGTCTAACCCAGTACTGGAGGGTGAGCTCCTCTTGTCTTATCATTACCTCCCTTTGATTCTTTGTTGGATTCTTGTGTATCATCTACTGTGATTTATTAAAAAATGATAATATTGAACTTTGAAAAAATTCAGCAGGCATAATATTAACCAAAATATCATTCTATTTTATTTGTGTTTTCTACTTAGTGTGATAGAGGATAATAACATGTGTTTGTTTCTGTTTTATTTTCGATAGAGGAAATTATGATTGATAATTTGTTTTGTCTATTTTTTTCAGCCTTTGGAAATGCCAAGACCAATAAGAATGATAATTCTTCTCGATTTGTGAGTATTATTATGCTTATATTGAGGATCTTTTCATGATTGTTTATTGAAATTAATCCAATTGATTCATAAGATCATTTTAAATTGTGAACTCCTACTCAGACAATTTATTTTTTGTTGACAGGGGAAGTACATGGACATTGAGTTTGATTACAAGGGTGATCCCATTGGCGGTGTCATTACTAACTGTAAGAATAACTGCACATCTCTAATAACCAAGTGGAGATAACTCTCCTTTAAGCATAGATTTTTTTTTTACATTTAATCATTGTTAAGATTAATATTATGTGCTTTTACCTATGTTTAAATAAAATTTAAATATAACAGCTATTCAATGAATATAAAGATATAAATATGTCACATCTCCAATTCAACTTTGTACCAAACTGATTTTTTTTATGTTAGCTTAATCAAAAAACATGTCCAAATAAAAGTTAAAATTTTGAATGAAGTTTTGAAAACCTCATTTATTTTTAAAAAATTGAGCATATAAAAGCATACTAATGTTGTATCATCTACCTTTGATTTGTAGATCTTTTAGAAAAAGTGAGTATTATTTTAATAGTTTCATGCAATGTGGTACTTCACATTTTCTGGGTTCATAGAAAGAAAAGATAACTCTAAAATGATTGCAGAACCGGCGCAATGAAATACTAAATATGCATAATATTCCAGAACTTTTCCAGATCTATTTCATATGAAAAAATTAACAATAAAAATGCTTTTGTACTATTATATGTTTTCATGCAAAATGTATAAAGTAATTGTTCATTCTCTTTAAACACTTACCTGATATTTTTGCCATCATACTCTATTGGACTATACATCCTGAATTGAATTAATTTTTACACTGTTTATATTAACCTCAAACTTTCATAATATGATTTCCGATGTTTCCTCTAGTCACGGGTCGCTGGACAGAGTACAGGGGAAAGGAACTTCCATATATTTTACCAACTACTGACTGGAGCAGATCCTGGCACACTAGGTATGGTATACAGTATGACCATAGACTACAGATATACATTGTTTGAAAAATGGTCTAAGGTGCTAGTGATTTCAGCATATTGAATAAATGACATTTTTATATTTTGCAATAGGACAGTTGTACTTCAACACAAAAGTTCTGATTCAATTATATGTCACAAATACATTATAAAGAAGGGTAATAAAAAGTAATGTTACTATCATTGATGATATTCCTTTTCCAGAACAACTTTAAGATACCTTCAGAGCCCTTTGCTTGCATTGAAATTCTGGATATTTATTAGAAACAAACTGTATAAATTTTATAACAGATACACTACATCCCTAATGATAAACTCTATCATTTCAGCTATTAAGTAAATCTGGAAATACTTTAATTTTTTTCAGCAAATTTAAAGTTAACTTCAGATCCAAACCAGTTTGCTATCCTCAACAAGAGTGGGTGTGTATCTGTAGACACAGTGGATGATAAAGACAATTATCACACTGTTATGGTAAGTTATGCATCTGCTTGGCCTGAATTATTTTCCTCAAAAAAAGTGTCATGAAAAAACATTATCCTTTACTAGTGTCAGTCCCTATTGTTCAAGTTGTCCCTGAAACTGAAGCTCTAAGAAACCCAAAAGCTGTGAATGTTTGAAAAGAATTATTGTTAGCTATTTTTCACTTTAAGTCTAGCTTTAAAATCCTTAATATTCTCAGTCTTCCAAACTTTATTGTTCATTGCACATTGAATCTGATTTGCTTTTATCACACTGAGTTGTCTCCCCTCAATTGTCTAACAATGCCAGATTCTTAAATCTGATGCCTCAATTTTCCTACTGTCCCATAGACAACAATATATACATAGCTTCATGACCAGTCTCCAAACATCATAAATGACCTCCAAATCCAGACAATAAGGTTTAGGGCAGACATTTGTAAAAATATATATATATGTATTCAATGAGGTTTAAGGAGGGATAATATAGACATATGATCTATTACAGCATGGGATGGAGGTGATAGGGTTTAGGAAGGATGAAATCAAGGCTGTACATCAACTCCTAGCTAGTGTACTGAAGCTTGGTAATGTGGAGTTTGTTCACCGCAGTAACATGGATGGAACTGATGGCTGTGAAATAGAGGACGATACAGGTTAGGCTATCTACATTCATAACAAATTACATTTAGGAAGTTAAATCATAAACTTCAATTTAACTTAAGGACAAATCTTCTTTACTTGAAATGGAGATAATTACAGTAATCAGGCTTTGCTAGTACAGATCTCTTTGTAAGAATTGTGTATCAGTCAAACTGTTGTAGTTTGTTTTGAAATGAATATCCTGAGACATATTAATATAATAATTTATATTGAAATAAATTCTTTTAATGAATTATTTCACCATATATATTTTTTATTTCAGAACTCAGAGATATTGCTGATTTGCTGTCTTGTTCCTTGGAGAACCTTTATGAAAGTTTGACCCGCAAATCAGTTGAGGTCAGAGGGGAAAAGGTCAAGTCAGACCTTAATCTAGCAGGGGTAAGCAAAGCATCTATTACCAAATACCTGTAAACATAGATGGGGTTGTTTAAATGGCTGAATTTAAAAGTAAAATTTACATAGATAGAATATGATTTGTAGTTTAAAGTTGATATAATTCCAATTAAAATAGGGGTTGTACAAAAAATTGTTCCGATGTGATGGGACCATCAAGGGGTACATAAATAATGTCAGGTGTATTATAGAAATGAGAAATAAACAATGTCATATAACCTGATTATTTTTAATTGATATAGTCTCAGCTGTAAAATGTTACTAATAATACGGAGGCATATCTGTAACTCAGGCACGTCACATGATTTGATACCTTTAATAACATGTGCATCAATGAACCTATAATAATGCTCATATCAGTGTAAATCTCTAACGCACACACCTTTAGAACACCTGTTACATAATTGTCTCGTGTTACAGGCCACCTATGCCCGAGATGCTCTTTGTAAGGCCATCTACAGTCGCATGTTCTCCTGGCTGGTGACAAGGATCAACGACAGTATCAGGGTAAAATCATACAACAGAATCAGAGTAAGGTGTCATGGTACCGTGTTAAGTGCTGCAATGCAAAATAATAAATTTAAAAAAACAGTATCGGCTCTTCACTATCCCTGAGATCAGTTTATTAGATCAGATTTAGGGGATTTACCGGTATCCAGCATTTACTGGACAAAGTCTAATGTACCGCACATTAGAAACCTAGCATTTACTGGACAATTAAGCATTGAACGGCTTTCAGTTGGCATTCATATTGACTATGAATGCCAACTGAAAGCCGTTCAATGCTTATATTTACCATCTGCGATTTTTTATTTGTCGTGCGATTTTTTTTTGAAATTTTCAAATTCAAATTTCAGTTGGCAGTTCATAAGCTGGTGAACTTGCAACTGAATTGGTAGGGTTATATAGTGGCAGTGCCATACAATGGTAAATATAATCTAATGTACTGGACATTAGAGACCTAGCATTTACTGGACAAAGTTTAATGTACTGGACATCTACTGTGCATTGAAGTTACGGCTGATTGAGCAGAGAATTATTCCAGGTGGAAAATAAGTTACTAGAGAGGGGGTATTGTCTTTTGGAAACTGATGTGTCGCGTAGAAACTATATATATGTGTATGTAGGTGGTGGATGGTTTCAGATGGGTAAACTGCCTTCAGTAGTAGGAAATCTGTTTCTGGTAGAAGACAGATTGCAAGAGTGCATGGCCTCGCCTCATGGATGTTGGAAGGGGAGTAGGCAAGGGACCCCCCCCCCCCCCCCCCCCCATTTTAGAGATTGCAAACAGAACATGATCAGGAATGGAGGGAATATTGTTAAATACTACATTTAAGTATAGATGTAATAGAAATGATGTATTGAATACCAGGTGTGGCGTGGTATTTTGATGAAGCATGGCGAAATGAACCAGGTCAAAATACAATTATGCCCCCCCCCCCCCCATTGGTAAAGTGAGGCCACATTATAATTTCTTTTCAACTGAGTTTTCTTCACTTAAGTTTTTTGTTTTCTGTTACCTTATCTATTTCTCTAAACATGATAAAACAAAAACTCACGATGGGGTGCACTGGTTCATAGTAAAGTGAAGCATTTCACTGTTTTCTTACTAATTAACTTTAACCAGATTCTGTTATAGATTACCAAAAAATATGTCCGGGGTCAGAGAATTTAGGGCTGAGTGGGATGCTGTACTTTACCAGGGGCTTCCCTTTACCATACTACACAGGTAGATGTCTATGGACAACTGTAGCTTTGTCATCATTACTTGTGTTTTATGTGGATTGAACATTTGTTACTTGTTAGTTAAACTGCTTTTAATTGTTTCTTGAATCTCTAGGTGAAATCTCAGTCAACTGGCAAATGTAAAGTGATGGGCGTCCTGGATATCTATGGATTTGAAGTGTTCCAGGTAGGTTTTACATTCTAAGACCTTAGAAGGGCTTGCTTATCCTGTTGATTTTGTCTCATCTGGGAAGAGTGGGGTTTTTTTGGGGTTAAATTGTCATAGATTGGTGAATGTTGAGAATTAGTGTATTGTTTGTTTTTAGAAATAAATACAAAACTTTTAGTGTATTTTTGACTTCAAAGTTAATTACTTCATGTATACTGTCTAACAGACAAAGTCAAGTGGGACATTCAGCATAACAATAGCATTCTACTTTTCTGATTAAGAAAATTAATTTGAAAAATCAGGAATTTTATTATAAATTCTACAATGATACAAGCTGTATTTATAATCTAGTGTTCTTGCAGTTGTCTTATTACAGACCTATAAACTTATTGACTCCTGAACATTTGCTCTCCTGTGCAAAAACATTTATCTTCAGTATGAAATGTTCAGTATACAGATAACATGAGCATATTGGACTCCTAATTAAGGACTAACTGTATATTGTATCTTTGTTTTGTAGGAGAACAGTTTTGAGCAGTTCATCATTAACTACTGTAATGAAAAGCTACAGCAGATATTTATAGAATTGACTCTGAAGGAGGAACAGGATGAGTACATCAAAGAGGTAACTGCTGATGACATTTGAACATTTTCAGAAATATGTCATTGAACTTTGACTGCCAATTTGAATTTTTCTACAGCATCTATTTGTCTTTGCAACCTATTTCTGTGTTTTGGTCTTCCTTGCTTAACTCCCTTACTTCCTTTTAGAAATTAACATTATTATCTGATTTATTCGTCGCCACCCAAATGTTTGTTCATTAGAATTTAGTAAATGTATCACCATGGCTCTTAATGACCAGAGCAATTGACAGGGCAGTTAAATCTGAACAAAAAAACAAATTCCCTTACTTGAAGTTTCGTTAGTGTTCATTAACGTAAGGAAAGTTCCCTAATTTTAAATTTTTGATAGGAAAACACTATTGGATCTAAGGAAAACGTATCTGGTTAGGAACTTTCCTCAAATTCTATGATACTTTCCTATAGTAAATTTTGAGCTAAAGGATTTCCTTTTTTTTTTTTTTCTTTATAGTTGCAGAATATTGATGAAACTGAGTCCTGATTTCCCTCAACCATGAATTTTGTTGCAGTAGCCCTTCACATAACAATTTGGTCATTGATTAAAATTTACGAAAAGGACAATCTATGATTGTACATTTTTGTTAAATAACTTTGTATAATAATATTATGTGTCTTTTTTTCCAGGGAATTGAATGGATACATGTTGACTTCTTCAACAATGCAGTGATCTGTGAGCTGATAGAAAAGGTATATTAATTAGGCAGGGCACCTGTTTGATTGTATTTATATATTTTACAGCTCGTTACTGATGTAATGGTTACATTAGTCCTGAGGTATTGCTCTTTATAGATGGAGAGTAGAACCACTGATTATCTGTAGTATCGTCAGCATCACTATACAGTTCTATTTGCTTGAAAGAGAATCTGTATTTCCTCATCACTCTTGATCATTATGGTGTCAAAGTGTTATCACAAGATTATATGGTAGCTCTAAGGAACTGAATAAATAGCAATGTTAATGTGATCAATTATACTGTCACTACTGAAGTCAATCATTGGATGGTTCATCTATAGATTTGGTTTCAGTAAAGTTCTGCAAATGATACATTGCTGGAATTAATATTATTAAATTTAGCATACCTAACTATTTTAAAAAAAAAAAAGTTTTTTTTTTTTCTTATTGCAAAAGAACTATAATTGCATATTATGCATGTAGATAAAAGCTTTTGAAAAAAAAATAGAAAAACTATTTTGACCTCACTATTTCCTGTATTTCTCATATGTTAAGCATCTTGTGTGCATCTTGACTTGTTTGGGGTTTGAACCAGGAGCTATCTGTTGTGTATCACTATTAGTATTTGGTGGAACCAGAGATTATTTGTTGTGTATCTTTAGTCTCATACTGATATAATATTTACAGAAATTTTACTAGAACTTTCCTCAGATACATGTAATCAAATGCATGTTAAATTCTTCCTTTAATATACAAAACTTGCCAAACTTTCACATTTTGTGTGGGACAGACACTAATTGACAGAATCCAAAATGACTGATTACTTGTAGTGATTTCTTTTTCACAAATATCTGCAGTTTAAGCTGTTCTTTGAAATGAATTATATAATACTGAGTGAAATAAAAATGAAGATGAGAAAACATTTTACCCTCTTGAAAAAAATTCAAAATGATATTTTTAAAAAATGAGTGTCCCTCCAAATAATGGAGACCAGGCAAGTACATCTACGCATGTTATGTATTAAGTACAGAATATTGTTATGATTGACATATGTATTTAATGATTTTGCATTCCTTTCATTATTTCATTGATTTTATTTCCACAAAAAAAAAAAAAATTCCAATCAACAGTAATTGATTTAACACTTGAATCTTTATAATCCAATATATATATTAACGAGAGTGGAAAACTTTGATTTAGGAGATGAGAATATGGCAGATGGTACAAGCATCAGTATTTCTATAACTAGCTGCCTGTATTGATAAGAAATTAAGAGAAATTGTGGTAAATAGAATTGATGTAATAATGAACTTTTCTTCAAACTGTCAATCTAACATTAACAACCCATTAAAATTAGAAATGATTGACACCATATCATCTTTGTTTTTGGTTGTCAACTCATTACTTTTAAAATTCGAAATTGGGGTTGTGTATTATGTTTGAGGATATTGGCAGACTGAACTTTCTCCCATCGTTCACAGATTAGTATTCCATTTTACTTGTTCAAGGTTTAGGGTATGATATCTCTGTCACCCCTGAGGGTGTGATATCTCTGTCACCCCTGAGGGTGTGATATCTCTGTCATCCCCAGGGTGTGATATCTCTGTCACCCCTGAGGGTGTGATATCTCTGTCATCCCCTAGGGTATGATATCTCTGTCACCCCTGAGGGTGTGATATCTCTGTCCTCCCCTAGGGTGTGATATCTCTGTCCTCCCCTAGGGTGTGGTATCTCTGTCATCCCTGAGGGTGTGATATCTCTGTCATCCCCTAGGGTGTGATATTTCTGTCATCCCTGAGGGTTTGATATCTCTGTCATCCCCTAGGGTGTGATATCTCTGTCATCCCCTAGGGTGTGATATCTCTGTCACTCCTGAGGGTGTGATATCTCTGTCATCCCCTAGGGTGTGATATCTCTGTCAAGCCCTACAATATGACCGATAGCACGTTCTTTCAATAATACCATGGGGATATTTCAATCACATCAAGTCAACATCATATTTCAGTGCAATATGTTTTGTCAATTTATGAAAAACTGGACCCAGTGTCATTAAATCTGTCTGATGGGAGAAAAATAATCATACCCTGCCTTTAGGATGTGACAGAAAATCTCCAACCCATGGGATGATATTCTTGATTGTCAAACCCTTGTCTGTCTAGCCCACAGCTCCGCCGAGGGTTAAACAATAAAGACTATCATCCCTAGGGTTGGAGATTTGTCTGTCACACCCTCGAGGTAGGGGATGATTCTATTAATCCATACTTGTAATTAAGCATGGTGTGTGACCTTGTGTATAATGTATAGACTTGCTCAATCCTTCTTCCAGTCAGCAACTAAGGGTGATGTAAGTAAATTGTACAATATCTCCTATTAGCTCTAACCTCCTCAACTTGGGTCTACTTTGTCTAACAGGTGTAAACAGGTGTAAACAGGTGTAAAGTACCATCTAACACCCTAACAATATTAACAGGACATAAAAAAGATGTGTTTTGTATCTCACATTTAATCCTGTGTAGGTATATCTAATGATTGTACATTATGGTACATCAGGTTCTCTTGTTGAACAGGATATGTAACATGTAACTAACATAGTCATTTCAGAAGTATAACAGTTTCAAACAGCGCAATTTAAAGCTTCATATCCCACATATCTACAGTTTGAATATGTTTTAAATGGGACAATCAACATACATGTATATTGCAATAAACTTTGCCAATAATTCCTTGGAGCACTGCATCTAAAACGGTACATTGACAGCTTTCTGTACAGTTCATTTGTATCGGAGAAACCTATCATATCTAACATTTCCAGATATGTTGGCCTGTGTAAAACCTAACATATAATGCCCCTAGCATCATGTATTTGTTGCGCAATACCCATGTTAGTTTTCTATTTCAAGGGAGATTATTAGAGGACTCAACATGTTAAGAAATCCCTGGGTATCATGTTTATTTAGATCTATATGGATTGATTACGGTAAACCTCCAATTAATTCGAACATGCGGATAGTTCGAACACACATTTTTTCCTAGAAAAACAATATTTTTTTAGCTAGTAATAGTTCGAACTCTGGCTGTTTATAACTGACACCATTTCGGATAGTTCGAACTTGTCAAATGAAGAACGTAAAGTAAGATTTTTTATCGGCAAACTCCATTGAAAGCTCGCAATGACTCGGCCCCGATGGTCGGCCCAGAAAAAATGCCAAGATTTAAATTTGATCAGCAAGCACATTTAGGTTATTAAATTGTATGCGTGATCATTAGAATGCGTCTGTGATTTAATATATGCCACATATTTTAGCTTTATTTCAGTTTTTTACATTGCAAAATACACCACGCACGAGACAGCTGATTGCAAATTTAGGCCCCGATAATGTATAAATAACATGGGATATTTGTATTCGCGCTGTATGGCAAACTAAGAAATCGTCCGTGTATTTTCACATATAACTAGTGTTAACTTAGCATTATGATTATTTAATTGTGACATCTCATAAGTACTGCCAATCAAAGTATTACATGAAAACCTGCAACTTCACGCTAGGTAAGCAGGCCAAGCGAGGTGTCGCTTGTGGTAAAGTTGAAAGGATCGGCTGCCCGATCGTGCTGAGTGACGTGAAAAGCATTCATATCCAGTCAAAACAATCCACAGGTGTCCCAATTAGTGATGGATAATTTTGCAGGTATCAACTATGTTTGGTAGATAATACGACTGGGCATCTGACCTAATTTTACCAACATATATCGCCTATTTTTACAGTGTAGTGCTTTCGTAAACGCAACAGGTTATGTATACTGCTTTTAATATATTGAAGAGACCATTTATTACAATAATATAGCGATAGTTTCTGATTCAGATAAAATATATAACCATGCAAAGATTATACTGTACACATGTTTAACTTTTGTGTCACAAATGAAACGTGTATTGTACTGTTTTGGGGCCTACTGTAGCTACGCATTAATGAGCGGCTTCGCGCAATAACCATCATAATTATCGCGAAATGAAGAACATTTAACGATCAATTAACATTGAATTAAATAAAATTCTATTATTTTACTTACTTATAAATGTGCCATTATTCAGGCCGCTGTTATTACGTATCAGATTTACGATGGATGTGTTTGTGTCTAATGATTTTACTCTGCCGAGATTTTCGCCATTATTGACTTGAATAGTTCGAACTCGCGCTTATTTTCTGAAGCCTAATTTCGAATAATTCGAACAGGTTCGTCAATATTTATTCAATTTTGTTCAAACTAACCGGAGGTTTACCGTATACCACAGTGAGGGCACTACAGATAACTTTAAACATGGTTATTTTTGCGGGGGGTTAATTTAGATTTTGATATGTAAACTAATTTTTTGCAATCGATCCACCCATTTGTATTTCGAGATTACTCAAATTGATATCCAAATAATACATGTTGGGGAAATTTTCATAATCAAAAAAAATTTCCCCCTTGCTTCAATACAGAGCATTACAGATTCAGGGTATATAGATGTAGCTTTTAAAACAAAAGGTAGAATCAATAATTGTTAATTCATTCAATTAATTTGAAAAGAAAAATGAATGCATTTTGTTTTCCTTTTTTTTTTTAAATAATGACTTATTCTTGTGGTGGTATAGTGTTAACTTTAGCGGTGTTTATGATTGGAACATTGGATGAGAACTGTAGTTGTTATAAAATTGATTCTCTCTTTCCTGGTAACTGGCATTATAATCTGTGGTGAAATGTAACTCAAATTCTAATACAATCTGATACTAATAGCCATGGGGAAAAGCAGGTATGTAAATGTACAAATCCTGCAAACTAACATTACTTGGTGAAGGTTTGAGAAACTGGTAAAACAAATCTTGACAAAAAATGTTTATTTTTCAGCTACATTTGGTTGTAATTTACATTTTCCAGGGATTTCTAAGCTATTTTAATATAATAATATAATAAATGAACCAATTCAGAAATGATAAAATGGTTAACATAATAATTTGGTTGCATAAACAAAAAACAGTGTAGAGATTAAATAAATGTATATTTATCTGATATTAACAGAAGCAGTTAGATCCTTATCAGCATAATTGATATATTTCATTACCAGGTACCTGATGTAGTTACAATATTATAAAAAATATTTTATGCACTTTTTCCCATACAGTTTATATTATATATTATCACTCATTATCTGTATGATTCCTACAATGTATTAAGCTATCTATTGCACTATAAATCTACCATATACCTACCAGGTATGTATGTAAGCAAGCACATGTAATGCACCTGCCATCATGCGGCCCCAGTGTTATATTCCTGTCATCATGCGGCCCCAGTGTAATTCCTGTCATCATGCGCCCCTGTAATATCTGTGTATCTTTGTTTTGTTAGACATCCGGTAGTAAACGTAAAAACATGGTAAGAAATGGTGTGAGATTTTTCTGTGAAGGGCTTTCATATGATTTCCTCTCTCACGTTTCCTGCGGCATTCAAAACTGAATACATATACAATGTATATATGTAGTTGCTTTAATTTGCTTTAGATATGAAAATATGTTATGATTTATGAACATGAGGGTATATAAGAAACACGATTTTACACATATTTTTTTCTTTTTGTTTTCAATGAAATTACATAATTATCATATTTGCTGATATCTTCCTTAGTTTGATATGATTTTACATATGTAAGTCTTTTTTGATTTCATGCTAAATGTTGTCGGCTTTTATTATCCAAAATAATCTATTCTATACAACGATACGCTCTTGATCAAGTTGACACTAATATTACACATTGTTAACTGAAAAATGCACTCTTGAAGTTGGGGACTTTAGGTAACCAGAAGAATTTTAATTCAGTAAATGCGAAAACCCATAAATGTTCTCGGAATATCTGTGGTCTACCTGTGGTCTAATTGTCTTTCTTTATCATTTTGGAAGCTGTACTTATATAAGTGTTCAAACTGTATAAATTGCTACGCTCTTGTTAAATTGGTTTCCAAGGTGACACTAATTCACTAACAGGTGTAATTGCATGGTCAATTAAATATATTGATACATCTACCGGTATTTGAAATACTTCTTGATGGTTTTGTAAAAAGGACTGTTTCAAGATTTGAACATTTGTTTTGTTCAAGGAAAATAAAGTTTTATGCTGATATTGAATTTTAAAAACTTGTTTGAAAGCTGAAGTCTATGAATGGTGAAGTTGTGGTAAATTAATTATTGTATTTATATTATTGTGTTAAATTGAAAGTTGATTATGATATGAGCCACTTGATTTGTACAGTTGCTGTTCCATATTTATATGTAGCTTATGCTCTGCTTTGACAATTACGGTGTTGAAGGCATTATCATTATTGAATCTTAACTTTATGTTTTGAGCTTTCACTTTCCTTTTTGCACAAAGAATTAAAAATGTTAGAATTACAGCATAGTTACTCTGTTGCTTTGTACCTTCTCTTGTTAATTAATCAAGCTCCAATTGAAATAACAGTAACAGTTAACAATTTAATTAATTTTAAAACAGTATAAGTTTCAATGAAAATATTTTCATAAACACAAATTGATATAATTTTCAGTTATGTATTTAAAAACATTTTAAATATGTTAAATTGATGGGAACTAAATTATATTTCTAAATACAAAAATTATTAATCATCTCAATGAAAATTGCAAATGTTGATTTAAAAACAAAATCAAAACAATTTGGTAATGACATTATTGAATGCAACTTACTGGTGGTGGCTAAGGGGAGATAACTTTAAAGACCCACATTCATGAGGAGGTAATGTAAAAGTTACAAATAAACACCCTCTTCCCCCACCCACCCCCCACCCTTCTAAATCTCTACTTAATTCAATTATAAATTGACACCTGTGGGACTCTCATAGTCTAATTTTATTTGTGTGTTATGATATAATAATCAAGCTGTTCTTTTCTATTCTTAGCCAAATGTTGGTATCCTGGCTATGCTGGATGAGGAATGTCTCCGCCCTGGAAATGTCACAGACAAAACTTTCTTGGAGAAACTGAATGTAGCATGTGGGAACCATCCCCACTATGAGAGCAGAGGCTGTCGAAAAAATCAGTCTGACCGTACCTTGTCACACGATATCTTTCGTCTGAAGCATTATGCTGGAAATGTAAGTAAACAATATTTTGTTGGTCTTACAAGTAATGACAGTTAAAAAACATGCATGTCAACAATGTGAAAGTAGAAATTGTTTATTTATCAATATTTGTTTTATACTTACACACCTGGTTTTTGTTTAACAGGTGACTTACAAAGTGGAGGGATTTATAGACAAGAACAACGACCTACTATTCCGTGACCTCTCTCAAGCCATGTATGCCTGTGGTCATTCTCTTTTGAAGGAGCTCTTTCCGGAGGGTAAATGTTTATTTCTACATCCTGTGATACATGTCTCCAAAACTTACACAAAATTATTCGACCAGTATAAGCTAGTTAGAAAAGTGTTATGGCTGAAAATTTATCATTTTGATATCCTCAAATGTAATGACCTTGAGCTACACTATATACTTCAGGAGCATTCCATAAACAGCTGTACACCTTTACTTCTATATTTTTACAATATCTTTGTTTTATTACAGGTGACCCAGCCCTGAAGTCACTCAAGAGACCAGCTACAACAGGATCACAGTTCAAGGTAATATTATGAAATATTACAAGATAACTTAGGTTTTAGAAGGGTAACTTTGCCTATTGATGGATAGTGTTTGTCTCTGCTTTGTCTCTCATCCTCACACTTGTTAGATTTCATTTATTAATGTAGAAGGCGACAGAGTGTACAGTCAGAAAAACATCATTAAAAAATCCAATATTTATTACTGGTTGTGATGATCAATAGTCTATTCACATACATACTTATAGGAGGTACCTACGTGGAGAAAACGTTTCATTGGTGATACCCTTTACTAATTTTACATCCTACTTGGCTCTAAAGGACTCTAGTTGATGATGGGTCTTGAAACCTACAAAACAAACCCTTTACATGTTGTATCTGATGTATGGGTGTCAATCTTCTATAATTCTTCTTTCCTTTTTTTCTGCAGGTGTCTGTGACAGAACTGATGAAAAATCTTTTGTCCAAGAATCCAAATTATGTCCGATGTATCAAGGTTAGTAAACTCTCTACATGAATGAATATAAATGTATCATAGTTTGTATAGGTACATGTGCCTAGACATTTTGTCATTGTACCTTGTATAGTTTACAAACATCGTAGTGACATTGATAATGTCCAGCAGAAATTTTCCTGATCTATAAGTATTTATTGTACTTGTTGTTATGCTGATTAAGTAAGAAAATTTTGGACACTACAGAGTGATTTCTTATAGGTATTTATTGTTGAAGTTTGTTTTCATTTTTTAGCCCAATGACCAGAAAAGGCCTGGAGTTTTCTCATTAGAGATTGTCAAGCATCAAGTCCGATACCTTGGGTAAGTACTTAAAATTTCTTTTTCTACGGTTTAAACATCCTTACAGCAGCCACTGGGGGATTGAAAATGAGAGTTCATGTAGTGTTTTGTGATGTGATTGTGGTGAGCTCATTTCACATTGCAGAGATTGCCCATTACGTGCATTGTATTTGCAGATATCAGGTTTTCTAAAAAAAAAAAAAAAATTTAAAACCATAACACATTTTCTATATTTACCATGCATCTTGATTTAGTAAAAACTGTATTAATTAGCCATTGAGCTGCATTCATATCTACAGGGATCAATTGCTTTAAAACATTCCAACAATTTTTACGAACCATTAGGTATATATGATGATATTAAGTCTGTATTCTGTGTCTTTGTAACAGACTAATGGAGAATGTAAGAGTGAGAAGGGCGGGTTACGCCTTCAGACAGACCTACCCACAATTTCTTTACCGCTACAAGATGTTGGCCAAGGAGACGTGGCCTCACTGGGAAGGTGACCCTAAGGAGGGTGTGAAAATCATCTGTTTAGCTCAAGATATTTCAAGTGAGGAGTATGCCTTTGGAAAATCCAAGATCTTTATCCGAAACCCACGCATGGTAAGATTTCATCATGTACAGTCAAACCTCGATGATTCGAACTTCGTTGATTCGAATTTCTCGCTGTTTCGAACTTTTTGCTTGGTCCCGAATTTTCTCACTATATAACACTACTAACAAAACTATTTATGATTCAAATTTTTATAAATCGAAGTTTTCGATGTATCGAACTTTTTTCATGACCCGTTAGCTATGATATTATAGGTAATTGACATCTCATGATTCGAACAAAAAATTCACCTGTACTGACCACTGGACAGGTGTTTGTCGTGACCCCTGCGGCAAGATTTCACACCTCTCCCCCAAATGCCCTGACTGACAATAGGGATAACGATAGCGTGTGTTGTCACTCCTGGTCATGGGGTTAATTAATAATCAGACCAAATTGATAGATAAAAAGTGTATTTAGAAGCCATGACATTTAATCACTCCGGTAAAACATTTCGGTAGTCGTCTCTGATAATCTCCGTCGCCTTTGAAATCAGCAGTCGGTGAGTACATTTTGCGGAACTGTAAAACAACCGGACCAATTTTAAACACAAACAATTAGCGATGGCTTCACTCATATTCAAAATATCATGTTTCAAACTTATACATAAATATCCAAGTAAATCGATTATTTGGCATTCAATCATGCATTCTCCAACCGATCGGCAATCCGTATTTTATATGCACATAACGTAAACGCACGTGTCTTTAGCAGAAAAGCCTAACGACTTACGTAAGTGTGCATTGTACTTCTTTTGCTTTATCTGTTAAACATGATATAAGTGTTTTGTAACCGATACATATTTTGTTTAATTAATAAAATGCTTAGGTATAATTAATGAAAAGAGTTTTTATTTTGTTGTGTTTGAGGTATAAATTAACTAAACTTTTCGATGTGAGCCTGACAGGCGACGATCAACACGAAGACACTGAGGACATGTAACGTTAACAGATATGGTCATTATCAAGAAAACATCGATCTATTGTCAACCATGAATAATTAGAAGTCCCGCTGTTTCGAAGTTTTTCTGTTAGTCCCTTAAACTTCGAAACATCGAAGTTTGACTGTAGTACCATTATATTTCAGATTTTCCTTTCAAATTGATGTGATACTATATTTTTGGTTTGGTTGGTCATCATTCAAGTTTTAAGGACCCAAGGTCAAGATATCCTATGATTTCCTGAACAGATTTAGCTGATGTTTGCACCATCAAATAACTCTAAATTACATTTTGATGGTCATTCATAAAGGTTAAAAGGCCAAGGTTACACTTGACCACTTTTGAAATTAAAAAAAACTCTTTTACAAGATTTCTCTTGACAGATAAATCACATGCACAGTTTTATGACTATGCTTATTGTAAGTTGTGTGCCTATAGTTGTTTGACATGGAGGAGAGGAGGAGAGACCGTATGCACTATTTAGCTGTGATGATTCAGAAAACATACAAAGGCTGGAAGCAGCAGAAACTGTACCAGTTGATGCGGGCTAGTCAGGTCATCATTGCCGCACGATTCAGAGGATTCTGGGTAAGTCACAAATATAAATCATGCCAGTTTGTCATTGCTGTATGATTCTGGGGATTCTGGGTAAGTTGAAACTATAAGTCACACCAGTTCATTGCTGTACGATTCTGGGGATTCTGGGTAAGTCACAAATATAAATCATGCCAATTTGTCATTGCTGTATGATTCTGGGCATTCTGGGTAAGTCGCAAATATAAATCATGCCAGTTTGTCATTGCTGTAAGATTCTGGGCATTCTGGGTAATTCTGAACTGTAAGTCACGCCAGTTTGTCATTGCTGTATGATTCTGGACATTCTGGGTAAGTCGAAACTATAAGTCACGTCAGTTCATCATTGCTGTATGACTCTCAGGATTCTGAGTTGTAATATATTGTATCTAATGAAGAATAAAATAAATGGTTGGTATAGATTATAAAACCTTGACATTGTTTTTTACAGGCACAGAAACAGTACAAGAGGACAAAGAGAGCTACCTTGGTGTTACAGTGTTTTGTCCGTGGCTGGCGGGTAAGCTCATGTTTTCATATGATATTGTGTGTTATAGAGATTTTCTCAGGCAGGAGGGTAGGCAGTTGACCACATCCTATTACTATAGCCCAAGTTTCCTCTTGCTGTGACACCTGTTTGGTGTAGGGCCAGAGCGCACTACTATAATATGAAAATGTGGAATTCTCTGACACCGTTTGGTAATGCTTAGATTTTGGAACAGAAACAATAAGATCGGGCGGGACATTACACATAACTTACATTTTTGGATAAATGAGACATTTATTAACCCCAAAACACCCATTTAGTCCCAAATTGATGTTCTATTCCGACTATACACATAGACCCTTGTGGTATGCTGGTCAAAATTTCTTCTATGCTTGGGGGTTTAATGTTGTTTGCTGATTTGTTGAATAATCCATGAATTCTAATTATAACTGTTGTAACTTTAATATTTTGATAATTTGGGCTCAGCATCACCACTTATAATGTTTGTCTGTTGTACATCCAGTATTTCTGAATCATTTCAAAATTTTACAGATATACTGCTTTTTATATAGGTGTGCCAATTATATAACAGGTGATTTGAAGAAAAATGTCAAGGTCTCTAGAAATAGATCAGAGGATAAACTGTCAAATACAGGGATACATAGTTCCACAGCATAGCCTAAATTGCTGACTTCAGTATTCTAGTTTAACTAGCCATGATGTGGATGTTGTAAGGGAGATAACTCTGGTATTTTGAATTACAGGCACGTGTGCTACTGAAGAAATTAAGGAGAGAAAAACTGGAGCTGTGGGCTGTGGCCGTCATCAGGAAATACTTCCTGGGCTGGAAGGTCCGTAAAGAATACAGGAAGAAGTTCCGTGCCCAGGCTGGACCAAAGATCGTCAAGTTCCTTCAGGTGGCATTGGTAGGTTGATAGTTTTCTGGAAACTCCAAATTATGATTAAAATGTCAAGCTTCATGGTGTGAACCACAGCAATTCAACCAGCATTAGTAAATTAAATAGATTAATTCTATTTTCATTTGTTGAATAGGAAAACGAAAACACCAGTGATCTTAACCAATATCTAAATCACTTGATGAAATATCCTTCACTGATTTTTGGAATTTGGATACTTGAGTCAACCTGGACTCATGCTTTTCCAGTGGGAATCAGTCCTGGTCTCAAGATTTTCCTGTCAGTCTCCTTAAAATTCTGAGAACTAATTATATCTCTTAGTATTATCCTTCAGGCATTATTCATCTGTAGAAAATTAGCTGACATTATTTCCTGTGTCTTCCGTAAACTCTTATGAGGTCAAAGAATAGTATTTTTTTGAATTGGATACAACTGCTTCGTTGGTGTTATTTACAGAAAAAACAGTTCTTGTTGAACTTGAAGAAGAGCCTTCCTTCCATGTCACCCACAGACCCCTACTGGCCCAAGTGTTCACCACGATTCAAGAATACGTCAGACCAACTACAAGTCCTCTTCCACCGATGGCGGGTAAGTACATGGAACGGAAGCTGACAGCTAGCTATGGGTTGTTTAGCTCTATAGTTCAAAGGAATTAACAACTCAATGCAAATGATTTATGCCTCCGTACATATATATTGTTTTACCCCAATTCCTCCTGTCAATCTTCTGCAGCATTATAGGTTAAACTGTTTTAACCAAGTATTTGAAGGTTACATATGGGGGTCAAAATAAAGTGGAGAACGGGGGCATTAATTTTGCGTCAACATATTTCTAACAAATTGTTAAATCTTCATTGAGCCTGAAGTTCTTTTTTCTGTTTTAGTGTTCTAAATACAGAGAGAAGTTTGATGCAGCAGAGAGGTACAGGATGAAAGAGAAAGTCACTGCCAGTGACCTATTTAAGGATAAAAAGGAGGGATACACACAAACGTAAGAACCTGATGTGTCAAGCCTTTCAGAGACTGGTCAATATAATTATAAACTAAAAATACATATATTTGAAAATATTTAAGGAATAGAATACATTACTTGTGAATGCTCCATAACTTTGTCACTGCTAGTCACTGAAATGTCATACTTGCGGTATGGGTTCACCTTAGTGAGGCAGTGCCAGGAAGGTCAGTCTGACATAAATTTTGACCTTTGATATTCATTGAAATATTGTCTCGGCTCTTTCTCTAACACTTCTTGCCACAGGAAATTCATACATGAGGTATGGGTTCATCTTGGTGAAGCAGTGTGTCTTTTAATAAAAGTAGATCACTCAGACCTGCATTTTGACCTATGACCTACGTCAAAGAAAAAATTTGTCCTGGCACATCTCCTACACTACTTGTCACTGGAATTTCACATCTAGTGGGGGACTGTAATTTGTCAAATTGTCTTGATAGCTTTGTCCTTCAAAGGTCAAGTCTCGAGCTTCTCATTGTACCCTATATGATGAAATACAGAAAAGTTATGTCTGCTCAATAAATTTTCTTAATCAATTAAATCTTAAATCCATAACTAGATATGCATGTTATTGTTGTGAAAATTAATATTTGTTGTTGCTGAGGGTTTCGTAATCAGATCAAAGACATGTGCAATGTCATGGTCCTTAGAGATGGTTTTCATCTAGTTTTGAATGGTTTTAGTGTTGAGTTTCAATATATTTTTTTTTTGCTGCCTCCATTTTATGGGGGGGAAGGCAACATTATACAATGTATACATGTTACCAAGGTTAACTGCATTCACCATATTCTGATGGCATGATATCATTACTCTTGTGAGTTCAGTTTCTTTAAGGATTTTGATCAAACTTTGTATGTTAATACAGCAAGTGAGTTATTGGTTCATGGTTAAGGTCAAGGTCACTTATTATTTATAGAAAATTGTGAAACAATGACAAAATTTTGCTCTGGAGATGAAGCATCTATGGGTATTTTCTGGCAAGAAAAGTTTTAGAATATATACCGGTAAGCTTAGAATTTCAACAAATGCATCCTTCAAACAGTCAAAAAGAAGTACAAGTTGTATTGGTTACCAAATCTATACAAATACTAACAGACAAGATGTGTTGTGTTTTTTAACTAAATTTCTCAAATTGATTGGTTTTAATTATTACGGATTTGTTTCTTGATTTCAGTGTATCAGTGCAGTTTGCTGGGGATTATCAGAATCTACGACAGAATCCAAAATGGAAAAAAATGAATGAAGTGGCCAATGACAACCATGTTGTTTTTGCAGATGCTATCAGAAAGGTCAACAGAGCCAATGGAAAGGTGAGGTTTTAAAACTTCAGATTTGTTGATTAATTTGAGATATTTTGTTTTTATTTTCAATCTGTGTATTCCTTATATATTTATATATGTACCTTGTATTTAGTTAAAAACAACCAAATAGAGTTGGCCGTATGCAGAACTATTATCATATAAAGTTTCATGAGTCGGTACAATAGAAATGTAGAAAATATCTCATTTACTCTGTTAAAAACAAACTTCTGTATAAAGCACTTGTAATTCAAACTATGGTGGTGTGAAATCATATACAATAATGTAGTTATAAACTCTCATAAACTGTTGAAAACTGAAACTTGACTTTGTTAAAAAATTAAGAATAAAAATAGAATTGCAATGGGAAAATGAACTGTCTTTTTAAATAATCAAATTTTACTTACTGCACTGAGTTATCTCAGGAAAACACAAATGAAAGTTTTATTGCTGGATACATAAACCAACTACAGCCAAGTCATTTTGAGGTTGGGTTTCCTTGTAGTAGCTGGTGGTAACCTCACTGAACAACACACAGGAGGCTAGTCACATGCTATCCTAGTGTCTTGCCCGAGGATGATTTAAAACAGTACTTCACTGTCTGTTATCCCCACTTCATGAGAAAATATTACTAAGGAATATTTAACACTTCACAGTAAACACTAAAAGGATTTAATTTTAATCATGAGTCGATTTATTTTACAGATGGTTGACCAGCTACTGGTTGTCAGCACACAAGCCATACTCGTGATAGAACACCATACCATGATGGTCAAGTACCGCATTCCTGTTGGTGAAATCAAAAGGATATCACTGAGTCCCTTCAGGGATTCTCTAGTTGTCCTTCACCTTCAAAAGGTGAGCATACCATTTAGGGTCATGAGTATGGGGGTCGTGTTAACAATGGTTGGACTGAGGTCAGAGGTCAATAACAATGACCAGGGTTCAGAGGTCAATAAACTTTTACAGTAATTGATCTAATTTCATTATAATATGTATTTGTAGTGGTTTGTCCTTGTTCATTGACCAGCGACAATACCAGGATGTTATTTTGACTAATCCTGTTCAGTTGTTTTTATGACATATTCCTTTGGGATATTCTTGGTTAATGTTACTATTATTGACATGTATTTATTGATTACATGATACCCCTTAGCTATAACTGTTATCTCTATGTTACTTTAACCAAGTAAGAACACATTTTATACATGTTTCTATCCCTTGTATTATCAAAAATGTAGTTGTCTTTCCTTGATGAAATTTTCTTGATGAATGCAAAATTTAGATTTAGATTTTACAATATCCCTGATACACTGGATATAGATTACCCCTTTTTGATTTATTACTTAACCAATTTAGAACATATTTTAACACCTTTCTTATTCCTTGTAGTTTCATCAGTATGGTTATCTCCCCTCCTTAGGATTTCCTTAGTCAATGCAACAATTTGCTGACATGAATTTAGTGATTTTCCTATTTCCTATGATACACTGACTTGGCTATTGCATTTTCCCTTTGTTACTTTAACAAATCTAGAACATTCAGTATTGTACATCCTTGCTATCCCTTGTAGTATTATAACATAGTTATCTCCCCTTGTCTGATCTAACATTGTATAGACACACCCCTGGTGTTGTGGTAATTCATAGTTGTCTCCCTTGTTTATGATGCATTAGACAGAAGAGGAAGAGCTACCATCTGATCCAGCAGTGAGTTGTGTGTCATTGTATTGCCATGTCTACTTTGAGCTTCACATTGTCTTCAGTTTTTTTAATTTGCACAACTTTTGAAACGTGATTCTTTATCTTTTGTTAGAATTGATTTATTTCAGGTTGAGTTTTGAATTTCAAAAAAGGTTCATATCTAGAAATAAAAATAGTCACACATTTTACTTCTTTTATGAATTAAATATTACATGTAATCTTGTATCTGCATTAACTTGATTTTAACATGGACCATGATTAATTTCTGTTTTAATATTCACATTTTTGGAAATTCCACACACAAAAATAATATTTGCTTTTCATTCAGTTTGCTTTAAACATAGAAATAAGCCTACCAGTACTTATAGATTCATTTCTGTAGAAACATTTATTTTTTTTAAATGTAATCATCGACACTAATTTTATAAGAATTGAACAAAAAGCTGAACATTTTGATCATTTCCAATAAGCTATATTATATAAGTTCAATGCTAAATTTAGCATTATTGATTTTTAAAAAAAAGGTATATTTTAGCAAAAAAAAAAAAAAAAAAAACATCGGCTGGGTAGATTTTGCAAACATTTACTGTACACCTTTCACATATTAAAGTAAGGAATCATGATACCAAGTATGTAGATATTAACACATCCTGAATTGGTTTCTGATATTAATAACTTAAACTCATTTGTAGACTAAAGAAGGTTACATCAAGATTTTTTTTAAATGTTGTCATTTATTTTCAGCATGAGAATGGTGATAAGCTATCAAAGAAGGGAGATTTCCTGTTTTGCTGTGATCATGCCATTGAAGTAGTGGCTAAAGCTTACCTGGTGATTCAGAACAGTACATCGCAGGCACCTAGTGTTCAGATATCTAAACAGTAAGTATGAGAAATAGAACCTGTAACTAGTGAGTCAGAACAGGACATCACAGGCACCTAGTGTTCAGATATCTAAACAGTAAGTATGAGAAATAGAATATGTAACTTGTGAGACAGAGCAGTACATCACAGGCACCTAGTGTTCAGATATCTAAACAGTAAGTATGAGAAATAGAATCTGCAACTGGTGAGACAGAACAGTACATGTATATGGTTTTGACATAACAGATGTCAATGTAGTTACTCGGCCAGCTTAAAATAAAATTTATAACAGTAATTAAAATTTATCAACAAACTAAAGAGTTAAAAGTTTTGGCTTTCCTTAATTTTCAGATTTTCTGCACAGTTTGGGTCAACATCTGTTCAACTGAATTTCCAAAATGGAGTACAAGACATTGTTGGTGGTATAAAAATCCAAAGAAGGAAAAATGTTATGGATGTACTACAGCCGTAAAGATGTTGTATGTGTCCAATGAAAGGCTGTCTACAGCCTTAGAGAGGTTACATGTGTCTGGTGACAAGCTGCCTACAGTCGTAGAGAGGTTACATGACTTTGTGGTGGTGCCTTAAGTGGTCAATTCCAAATGTGTGAAGATTGAGTCAGAAAAACGCCAGAGACAAGTGGTGTTACTCTGTAAGACCAGGTTGTTTTGTGGAGAGTGGAATGTTAGACCAGCCAAGGATAGACGAGCATTAGGATGTTTTGTGGAGAGTGGAAGGTTTTGCTGAATGTATGATGACATTTGAGCTTTGAATCTTTGTGAATATAGTGCATTAGACCTTCTATGTTTCATCCAAAACCATATATGTTATTTCACTATCACTTCTGGTATTAAGTCAAAAGGGAGCATTAATACCCAGAACTGGCATGGAGATGAGGTTATTTACCTATTGATAAAGAATTTTTGTGGATGACACTTGTTTTGGATATTTATTTTCATCATTTCAGTACACTACTTTCATTGAACATTGATATAGTCAGTTTACATCTTACTATTTTTGTGCACTGAATTTTTACAACATTTAATGAGTGGCAAAAACGTTTTTTCAAAATCTTACAGTACCATTCATATTTTGCACTAGATAATGCAGATGAGTTCATTTGACATCATATACACAACAAAATGTTTGGGTAGTATTTCTCTTGGTGAAATTTTTTACAAAGGTGTATGTAAGTGTTGAGTGATATATATAAATATATATATACAGATATTGTGATGTCATTATAAGCTTATACATATAGTGCTATTTATATAACATTAACATATGATCATGTTACATTGTTTACTCATTATAGCTCTGCTAGATAGCATATATATTAGCCAGATTTTTTCTGTTGTTTTTTTACTGATATTTTGTTGGTGCATTTATTTACCATTGATCTGAACCAAATTATCATAGAAGACCAATATTATACTATGTTCGTTTATATCATGTTGAAACGAAACCAGAAATATTTTGTCATTAAAAGGAATGTGACTTCTAGTCCAGTGATAGTCAGTCATTAGAACTCTGGTATATTAAATTCTGTTGAATTTGAAACCATATTATCAAGGTACCGGTAAACATTAATGGCCCTACAACACTTAAATCATGTTGGACTGTCAAAGTAAATGTAAAATAGTATGATTTTCATACACAATGTACATGAACTTCATATCATAATCGAAAATTCATTTCATGTACCGAAATATTTAAAATGATCTGAGACAAAGTAAGGTTGACTATACGTTATACCTGTACAGTAGTTGTAAGTAACCATAGGTATACAATAATGAAATACCAAGTATTATTGATTATCCTTTTTGGTAATTAACCTGCTTCCTCTGACCCCAACTCCTGACTTCAGACATTCTGACTGACAAATGGACCAACACAAGATGTCTGGCCATTGAAATGTCTATTGTCTGTTTTCAGGACCAGGAGAAACTCGGTCTACCATATTTTCAGAAATATCATCATCAAAGTTTGATATAGTGCTTGGCACATTGGACTATTTGATGATTTTTCGTTCATCTTTTTTGAGAATTACCATACTGATTAGTTTTAAAAATAAGGATGATTCCATTTTGAGGTATTATGAAGGGGTGATCTGTATGCAATAATGGTGCCTTATTGGCTGCTGGTCTGTTGTATTTAGATCTGTGTATGTGTTTAGATTATGCTTAGACATACATAGACTTTATTATTGTTGTTCATTTCATGCATGGTTTTTATGATGCTGTCAATTCTGCAATGCTACGTGCCTTTTTTGGGCTCAAGGAAATTTTGCCTCTATAAATGTTTGCCTGAGTAAAAGGCGTCGCCTTGGATTTTTTTTTTAAATTAATTATTATTTGTCTCAGTTTGTTGTTAGACATCTCTGATTTGCCTACACATGCTAGTGTTTTATATTTCCACTAGTGATGCCAACATAAAGGTCTGATTTTATTACTGTTCTAAGTTGCCTCTCTTACTATTCATTGGATGGGTGGGATGTTTGACAAGAGGTGATTGAACCAGTATGCACTTAATATCACCCATTATATATTCTCCAAAATGAGGATATGTTAATTATATTTTCATGTATTTTTTTTTTTTGTTTATTTTTTTTTTGTTCCATGACTTATAAACAGGTGTCTTTATTAAACCATATACCTATACACAGTAGACTAGTGGACCAATTATCAGTATACTGTACAACAGGTATCGGGTATATGTACTATACTGATGGAGGAGAATCACATATTTCTGTACATTAAACATTTTACTAACATGCCGACATCAACTCTCACAAGTATAGATACAATAGACTTCATCAATTTATTGTTTTTATTTCATGGATAATTGTGATTGTTGTTAATTCATTTAGATAAATTGGTTCTTTTTAAAACATATGAGAATGTGAATATTGATAAATGTTTACTTTGTGTTTCTCTTGTGTTCTGCATGCTTTAAGAAGGAGATGATGATGTATGTTTTACATCAACACTTTTGCAGATGTTGTTTCGAGTCAAGACTCTATAATATTAAGACTATGAAAAAAATACCCTATTTATTTTATACAGTTTATAAATCAGATGAGATGTCTTTGAAATCCATAACATCAAAACTCAGGATTTATTTGTTTATTGTTGTCATGACAAGCTCTTTTTCACTAGGATGTAGATGTCCGATTTTCCGAAATGACAAAAATTCTAAATCAACCCAAAAACAATTCTCTTAGCAATGATTTGGAAAGTAAAACAGGTTTTATAGATTGCTTTTGGATATCCCACTATATAGAAAATAAATCTGTAACATTGTATATACATGGTTTGATGTTAACATCTGAATAAGTGTCTGTTCT
This sequence comes from Pecten maximus, assembly GCF_902652985.1. Taxonomy (NCBI): domain Eukaryota; kingdom Metazoa; phylum Mollusca; class Bivalvia; order Pectinida; family Pectinidae; genus Pecten; species Pecten maximus. The sequence continues at coordinate 25,851,368 of NC_047016.1, read as the reverse complement.
AACTTCCTGTATTTCATAATCATAACCCGACAGTTTCAGTGTCGAGTTCTTTGTAATAACCCACTGTTATAGGTATGTAGGCTCGAGATATGAACATGTCAGTTTTCAGGACTGTTAAAAACTGTCGTGGTTGTTAACGGTTATAGAGACAGGTTAAGGGCAGTCTCTGTTGTAGACCTAAATGTTTTCTCCTTTGTATATTATCAATACCGTTGTACATCTTGTAAATGTTAAGTTTGTAGTAATTATATGACATTGCACCTTGTGTTTTTTTTTGTAACCAGGGCTTTCTACACTTTTTTTTTGTGATTTGTCCACATTTTGGCAAAGATCCACAAATACTGTTTATTAGTGGGTTTTTTTTATCTTCAAAACCTAGCGGCCATGTCGCCAAGAGATAAACAACATGTGTAATCTATGTTTTAATTCTCTACATGATGAAATCTTCATATAAAAACCAATAATCTGGAGAGGGTAGAGGGTGAGGAGAGAAATCCACAAAAATATTGAAAAAAATATATATAATATATTCATAAACTGACTGACATAGTTCTAAATAATATGTTGGTTTTTTATTTTTTTATTTCCTCTTTGTTATTGCTAAAAACTTCATCTTTAATTCCAAGGTATCATAGTCATGGTCTTTAAAACAAAAATTTCAAACAATATTTCCATGCATTTAATGATGTATGCTGTTGTGACATCAAGACAATTAATGGTGAACTGGTGGGTAATTTAGATACAGTTTGAAATGAGGAAGTTTGGCCGTATATCCCAACATTATGTTTTACTTTAGGAGTTTTCCAGTAAAATGTCTACCCAACGGGAGGGACTCCAGATTTGTCAAACAGGACCCACTGAAAGAAGTGATTTGATTCCAACAGTACCATATAATAAACATATCCTTCAGCACCCACCATGCATAGAATATATTCCTGGTGTCCTGTAGGATATATATTTCATTGGAATAGGCCTTAAAGGATGTTAAGTGGCTGGGCCTGATATTGTGATTTTGACTTACTAGTAATATGTTGTAATGTGGAGATTGGTGTTTTAATGTCAAATTAAAGTGTTAGTTTGTACATTACATAAAGAGCATAAAATTATGCATGCAGAGTAAATTATTTTGTTTTTGATTTAAATCGGGTTTTATTTGTAGATTTCTGCTTTCATGACAATCTGTTTTGTTGTTTACTCTACACTTGTGTATATTATAGTTTTACACTCAAACTCTAGGCCACTTTGGAAACAGGAAACGTGTTCAGTCTTGGAGATGTTCAGATATATGATTTCATTATCTTGAAATATCAATGGAAATAGAACCCATTAAGCACATAGCCCACACGAACTCAGAATTGTGGAAGAGACACTTTTAACATCACACTTTCTTGTAGGTAGGGAATTGTATTTGTGCAGGATATGCACATTTCCCAGTAATTCTAACCCTGGTTTCCCACACTGTAACCAATTTGGTTGTTTTAGGAAAACACATTCACTCTGAACTTTGAAACCTACACTGTAATTCCAGCTGTCAGATTTACACACTCTGACCCTGCATGAGCCCAGCACTACATTCCCCGACAGATTATATTAGGAATAAATGTTCAAGTAACTCTGATCCTTGTTCTCAAATGTCCATGATATCATTTTAAACGTTTTTATGTTTAGTTCCAACATAAATAAAAGCGGTGTTTTTCAGCAAGCATTCCACACTTGTATTTATCAATGGTCACAAAAATACCCATAACATTTGTTAAACATAATGAAAACTGTATTTTGTCAGCAATACCGTCATTTGGACAAGGATAAGTCATTAAATGGTGCAGTCCCATTCACATATATTTCTTACTTGGTAACTTGAGGAAATTTCTTCATGAACTTTTCCGTTGTGGAAACGTTGCTCTAGATCAAAAAACAAATATGTCAGTTTCACAAAGGTTTCTTAACTCTAGAATTGTGAAGGCATATATTATTATATATATGTTAAGGAGATCTCTTAGGTTACAGAACATCCCAGATACTGAAAACTTAACCCATTCTTGTCCAATGAAGGTACATTGACCTATTGTGACTATATATTGCTGTAAGGTTGGTGGATGGGAACACAGTATCAGAGTATTGGGGTCAATCAGCAGTCAGACATGGAGTCTCGTATACATGCATCAAGAAATGTTGCCAATGAATTCTATATACTGTCCTGATTTTATTTGTTTTGTACAAGTGCTATTTCTATTAATTTAATATGCTAGAACTGAAAATTGAATAAAATCTCGACCAAATGTAAAATGATTGTATTCATTCATGACCAATTTCTATTAGAATATTAAGATTATATTGTATATTGATCAAATGAAATGCAACTTATATTAAATCTTATATATATTTCCAGTGTAATTGATAGCAGTATTATGAAGCTAAGCTTTGCTTTACTATGACATTTACAAAAGGTAGTAAAAATTGTATACCACTATCCTGTAATCCTTTTTAATCTCTTCTCTATTCCAAAAACAGGCTGTGCTTTTAATATCTTATTTTTCAATTTTGTATTTGTTTTGATTGTACAGAAATTTAATTGCTAGTCCCTAAGATCTCGCATATGTTGTGGAGAGTGCAGTAATATTGTATCATGTCAGGATGAAATAAATATGTACAAACAGGAACTGTGATTTTCATTCAGGAAAAATGTTGTTCTATTTTCTTTTTAGACAAAAGTACCAGGGTACAATGATTTCTTCCTCTGAATTCTTACAGTTCGTGTTCATTTACTGGTAATATTTCAGATACAGCAGCATGCATATAGAAAACCTTTTAATAAAATTAGAAAGAAATGAAAAGTGTCACCAAAGAGGCTTATCATAATTGTTGAAGTATCAAGCCCAAAATATGTATTTGTTGTAAAGATTATAAACAACACACTTAAGCCTTGTTATATTAGAAAAGGAACTGTATAGAAGTAATTATAATATATCATGATATACAACAGTTTATATTGCCAAGGACATGATACTTACATATTACCAGGAACAAAATGCTGATGGCAATTCAAAATTGTAATATTGCCATGGAAACAATACAGAATAGTTATGTTGCCATGGAAGCAATACAGAATTGTTAAATTGCTGATGACACATTATACAGAATTATTATATTGCCATTGAAACAATACAAAATTGCTTTACCAAGGTCACTATATATAATTGTTGTTGTCCAGGAACAGATACACAATTGCTTTGCATAGGACACCATTTAGAGTTGCTGTTGCCAAAGAAACAATGATGAATTGTTATATTACCAAGAACATTACATACTTGTTGTATTACCAAGGCCACAATACAATGTTGCTATATTGGCAAGGACACAATACAGAATGGCTGTTGACAGTACGATATACTGAACAAACATACCGTTTTTGTGAAAGACTTAATTTGATATACAATGTGAGCTTTACTTGCAGGTGTATGAATTAATACTTGTATTGGGGTTACTTTTGAGTTTTAGCTTGGCGTTATTGACAAGTGTACCCTCAGAATAACTTTGCTAGTGATGTTTGCTTAATACTATCCTCTTGGTTAACAAAGTTGTATCGATCTATTCTGAAATAACTATCTTAGATGATTATCTATTAATTCTTACTTTTGTCTTTGTATGTACTGTAAATCAATTCTGATTTCCTTAGTTCCATGGTAATTTAACAGTTCTGAAATCTCTTTAGCATTGAAACAACTCTGTACTTCGTGTCCTTGGCAATACAACCAGTCTTTTTGATGCAGTATAGTCTAAATTGTAGTAGCTGGCAGCTACCTCACTGAACAGTATATGAGAGGCTTGCTGCATGCTATCCAGGATGAATTGGGTAAGGTTCCTTTTCAAGGACACAACTTTGAAGCAAAGGTAAGTTCTCAGTTTCCTGAGAAACATATTGTGCTAGGTAGGGATTAAATTACACACCTCAAGTAAAGGTTACAGTTCAAATTCACTTGATAATGCATATGAAAGGAAAGAATCCCAAAATGTTTGGGTCAAATTCAAACCAGGAATTACATATTTCAAACTAAAACTTTACAGAGGTTGCCATATGTTGCTATAGAAGATCGGTGACTGCAAGATCGAAGTGACTGGTAATAGGATAATAACATCAATTCTAGATTCTTAACCAGTTTTCTGAATCAATAAAGAACCTTGAACATCGTGGGATAACTCGTGGCTTCCCATGGGGCAGAAATCTATTGGTATTGCCACCATAAAGTGATCTTGGTTAAACCTGATAGTGATGCTTTTATCATGTTACATTTTTTTGCATGAAGGAATAGCTTGTTGCCTATTCAACTCCACAATGTGCCCTAAGTGAACACACAACCAAGTCAGAATGAGACAATGTACAGTTTATTTGTCAACACAAACTGTATTCGGAATCACACAATATTTCACCATGTGAAATGGAGCATACATTTAACTTTCATACCAATTCAATTTATTCACAGTTTATATATGAATTAAAGCTTTGTATTCCACTTGGACACTGGCCAGTGCAATCCTGCTAATGACAACCAGTAAATTCCTCACATACAGTAGTCTGATATTAGGAATGACACATTGAATGGTATCACCAACCAACTTGGTCTATATTGAAGTACACAATAAAACAAATGCATCTCCCTCCCCTCCTAATGTTAAATTTCAAAGATATGAACCAAGATATACACGAGTCCAAGCTTCATCGAGTTTTATATCTTATACTTACCATAACCGACCTAATAAGTGCACCTTCCCCATAAATGCACATTCACCTTACTTTTAGAGGTTGAGTGTGCAAATATAAACCTGATCTGCCTTTAAAATCTTCAGTCTTCACTGTGTTAAGGCATTTAAAATGAAAAAATATAAAATCAACCAGATTTCACATGGAAACTTCTTCCCTGTACATGGTTCTATTATAAGCATACCTTTTGTGTAAGCTCACGCGTTGGCCTTATTTAGTCAAATACTGAATGAGCAAATAAATACATTGAGCTTTGAGAAAAAAATATCAGTAATTCATCTGTAGCTCATCTGGAACTTCAGTATCTATGCCTAAAGAACCAAATGTGACCACTTACAATGGAAAACCCTAAAATTTGCAATACGAATCAAACAGCTCCATATGTATTATTACAAAAATTAAACATAAATGTTTTAAGCCTTATTCAATAAGCAATGCCTCATATAAGGGGAAAAACATAAAAGTTGATTTTCTATTATAAGGAGAGTATTCAAGTAATTCATGGGTAAAGGGAAGGTAACAGCAATACAAATCAGTTTAGGCCTCTTTCTTATCGATGTGATGTAGTGGAATTGTCAGAAACAAATAATTTACTAGGAGGTAAAGAGTACACCATCATAATACTGATATACCAGTATGTAGGAATATTATGAAAAACCCAAAGAGGGGATCTAATTTTAAATCATTACTTTTGATATTCTACATTCAAAATTTCCATTTCACTATTATTTTCCTTCATTCAATGGCAACACCTCAGAAAATTCCACTTTGGTAACATAGAATGCATTATATTAAAGAATAAATGCCATATTTTAAGAAAGACTTGTTAAACTGTATAAATCAACAAAAATATTGAAATTTCAAAGCAGACACCCAAACCACAATTCCACATCTTCAACCTCACTCTCCCCTTTCACACAATCAATGCTTTCATTATTTTCACATATTAATTTAATCCTTGCATTCATCAATTAATCCACACAAAATTTCAGCACTTAAGTTTTAATCTCAACCATATACAGCACACATACATTGATATAGAAATATTAATTTTACTTTTGTTTTTATCATAATCAAAACAATAATGATAATATTAAACAAAAAATATGTTTTTTTTAACAATATAGAAAGTAAGCACATGTCCACTGTTGGTCACTCCAGTTACTTACACAAATGATAATGAATGTCAAATATTTTTTTTAATTCCTACAAAAGAACCCACACAAAACATGCAATATCACTCTTGCTTCTCTTTCATGTCCTTAATGGGCTATGTATTAAAGCTAATAATTGTTTTCATTTAATTTCAAATATAAAGAAATCCTTTTATCTGAACAACCTATTAATATAGATCATACAGTATGACAATAATAAAAATTTAACAATTAATTGTTATACCTTGTATACAGCAATTTTTGCTGGTTTAGTACATTACACTTACATTGGTATGCTTTTATACATGTAAATATCAATAATATAAGTGTATAATGTAGATATAATCTTAAACGAGTTTTCATTTCATATGTGATTTTGTAAAAATGAGTCTTAAAATTTTTATTTCTGCAATCCTTGTCAAGCAAAAATTAAAAAAATTCTAGACGAGTTTAAAAAAGTCATATGAAAAGAAAACAAACTTAAGATACTTTTTATCACCCAGAAAACTTAACTGCGAGTTTAAAACCTTCTAGATGTGGAGAATGAAATCAAACAGAGGCAGCTATTTTGTTAAGCTATTTTCGATTCATGACGTT